>NC_061869.1:19158574-19774175 GCF_907164915.1 Impatiens glandulifera
GTATGGATTTCGAAAAAACAAGTATAGAAGATATACAAAAGATGCAATGGGAATCTCTCGAAATAGAAATTGGAAAATGGATCAAATCAGTAAAGCAATGCACGACGGTATTCTTCCCGGGCGAACGTAAGCTCTGCGATTCCGTCTTCTCTGATCGAGAAATCGCTGATAGTTTATTCGGAAACCTAGCACGGGCAATCGTAATACAGGTTCTGAACTTTACCGATGCTGTTGTTCTAACGAAACGATCTGCGGAGAAGCTGTTCAAATATCTTGACATGTACGAGACTCTAAGGGATTTGATTCCATCCATTGAAGGTTGCAGTAGGGAGGTGAAGTCTGAGATTCTCGCAGCAACGGATAGGTTAGGAGAGGCTGCGGTTTTCATATTTTGCGAGTTAGAGAATTCGATCAAGGGCGATGCAGCTAGAACACCGGTCCCTGGTGGCGCGGTTCATCCATTGACTCGTTATGTTATGAACTATTTAAAGTATGTTTGCGAATATAGAGATACTCTTGATCATATATTTCAAAAGGAAAAAGCCCTCGTAAGAACTTCGTCCCTTGCTAAGGTAAATCCTTCTACTTCCAACCATTTTATTCTCGTTTAAAACACCTTAAATTGAAGTGTAAGTTAATATTGAATGTATTTTCAGAGGAGTCACGACGATGATCATATGCAAATGAGTCCAGGAAGAATTGGAGATAAACTAACCCCGTTTGGAGTTCAACTAATGACCGTAATAGAACTCCTAGACGAGAATCTAGAAGCAAAAACAAAACTATATAGAGATCCTTCATTACAATCGGTGTTCTTGATGAACAACGGAAGATACATACTACAAAAGGTAAAAGGGTCGACGGAAATCCTTCAATTGATCGGGGACACTCGTTATAGGGTGAGATCAACCGTGGTAAGACAATACCACAAGAACTACCAAAGAGAGACTTGGGGAAAAGTGTTGAATTGTTTGAGTCAAGAAGGTTTATTGCAACCTCATGGTAAAGTTCAAAAACAAGCACTTAAAGATAGGTTCAAGAGTTTTAATAATATGATAGAAGAAATACATAGGAATCAAAGTACATGGGTAGTGAATGAAGAACAGTTGCAATCCGAGTTGAGGGTTTCGATTAGTGCTGTAATAATTCCGGCTTATCGAGCTTTTCTTGGAAGGTTTAAACATTATTTGGATGGAAGTAGGCAAGTTGAAAAGTATATTAAGTATCAACCTGATGATATTGAGACTTTAATAGAGGATCTATTTGATGGTAATGCTCTTTCTATGGCTAGGAGGAGAACATAACAATTGATCAAATTCTATTTTTTTTTGTTTCATTTCTTCTTATATGTTATCAACAACATTACTTGTTTTTCATTCTTCTTTTAAAGATTATAATCTTGTTCATGTAATGTATACTTCATATTGAATTGTAAAAATAATTAGTTTCACTTTCAAATATTGTTGTATTTGATTTAAGATTTGGATATGGTTAAGCTTATTAAAGTAGTTCATATGATAAGAATTGTATTAAGAGACTAAAGATCACGAGTTTGACTCTTAGACATTCATTTCTAAATTTTTTGATATTTGAAAATGAATTTATCCATCTCAACCACTTGAATTTGAATTTGTAAAGGGTTTAATACACTTTCTTTAAATTAGAAACCTATAATAAACTTTAAAAAAAAAAGTATGTAAGTTTAACAATTACCAAGGAAATGACTAAAAAATCATTGAAATCTAAGCTAAAATAAAAAAGTTATAGTTTCAAATAATTCATTACACGAAGTAGACCAATGATAAGTTTGAAGTGGGACGCCTATTTTAATTTGTTTTTTCTCGCACAATATGACACAATTAGAGCCCTCGGATTAGAAGATTAATATAACTGTGATTTATTTGCTGTGATTTACTTAACGCACTAAGAAACGTAGAACTATAGGACTAAAATTTTGAAGCAAACTAAAAGAAATTCTTTTATGGTTTAAAACAATTGTCAAGACACACATTCCTTTCATGTCGACAATTCTCATTTCATTGCGTTCTTAACATTCTTAACATTCCATACTTCACAAATCGTCGCACTTCTAGTCACTGACATTCCCCAGCCCATGACAACATTTTATATTCACCTTGGTTATGCATCATATATATACAGAATATAAAAAAAAGTTTTATTGAATTAACTTTTGCTAACAAATTAGTTAGATTTTTCTCAAGATAGATGTGAGTTTTAAAATCACCATGCTCACTTTTAACTAATATAAATTGACCATAACAAAAGAAATACAACTTTACTTATCTAGCAACTATTTTATACCCAATACATTACTTAAAAAACACAAAACAAATATAAATTAAAGTTTTATAAATTAAAACGAAACTGATACAAAATAGGGTACTAACAGAACATTGAAAGAAGTCATGGGGGATAATTTCTAAATGGAAAATGTCAATAAAAACCGAAAAGAACCAAACATATAATAGAAGAGACTACTAACACATTAAAACGAAAACATTTCCGTTGTAAAAGGAAGAACAGCCACAACAACTACCATCATCAATCCCTGAAAATATGGAGCAGAATTCATTATCCGACTGCCGGAGCCTTTATCGCTCGACCGAATAGGCGTGGTCGGAGTAGTTGTAGTCCCATTTGTTGATGGAGGGTCTGTGAATATTTTCGCATCTGGCGAGTCCGGCAGTAGATTTAGAAGCTCTGCATATTACAAACAAATTTGTCAAATTTATCCTTCTAACCACGGTCACTAGCACAACATATTATTGGAAAATGTCAAGTTTCATTCAAAATACTTGATAACCTCTAATTTATAAACTCTATATCTATATAAACTATTTTTATCTAAGCAGCTAGAATAGTGCTTAAAAAAAATTTAAAAATCACATATTTGATATTCTTGTTAAAAATGTCTTAAATTTAAATAGGGTCATGAATGTGGTATGAATGTGGGTAGTTTCTTAAATTCAAGAAAGAAAAAAAAATTACTTTGAATAGTGCAAAAAAAAAAGAATAAGAAACTAAAACAGGTATCACGATGAGTATTACTTGGTAGATAAAAAATTTGATATTAAATTAGCAATAAAGGTGACTCAAAATTTTTTTTTTTTGTTAAAAATTAGGTTTGAGACATTAATCAAACACAAATAGTTTTCACTTATAGGGAGTAAATATAAAATTATTTTATTTATTAAAGAAAGGTTGCAAGTATCATTAAGAAAGAGCTCTTTGATATTATTATTATTATTATTATTTATTTTTTTTTAGATTTAGATTTTATTATAATTATATTATTATATTCTAATCATCAAATCACATAGATTACCAATATATCAAATCACATAGATTATAAATATATCAAATCACATAAATTATCAATTAAAATAGATATTTATAAAAAGAGTAATTCTAACTAAACAAAAACCCAATTACTTAAAATTATTTTTTATCAAAACAAGATTTTTTTAACAAAATCCAAAAAAATCCCTCAAATAAACTATTAACATCAAACAATAACCCAATATTAAATAAAATATTTAGAAATAAGAATCAAACATGAAATATGTAAACATTCTTATTTCCTTTAATAGGATTTTTTCTAGAGAATAATCAGCAAATATAGAATAATTTTGTTTTTTTAAACTTTTTCGAATTTAAGAATCATAACAAATTGAGAATAAAAACCAATAAATATAGTAATTTAGACTTAAAATATTTTGATATAAAAACTAAATTATAAAGTAAGAATGAGATAAGGATTAGAAATTACTAGGGCAATTTGTGATGCTTGCATTGTTGAGATGACAAGTTGAAGGTAAAAGAAGAAGACGTCCTTCTAATATACCAGCGCTCTTAATGGCGGCGCTTCCATTATGAGCTTGTTGAATGATAAAACACAAACACGCCGGATCACTCTCTTTTATTCCGGAGACCGAACTACAACAATCTTTGGTCGCTGAATCTGCTTTTCCGGTCGCATAACCCAAACAACTCCCAAGTTTCCCAATAGCAGTAGTACATTTTTCAGCCATATCTCCTCTAACACCCATTATTACTATACTCATCATCATTATACATGTAACCATCTTCATTATCGATCCTTCCATTGTTAAAGAAAGTTGGAGTATAGAGAGAGAGAATGAAAATGATGATATGAGTTCTTCTTTATTGAGGTTGTAGAAAGTTGAGTTTTGAATTTTAATGGTGATGGAATTATGGGTCAGTTTGGAAATTTGATTTTTTTATAAAAAGATTAAGTTTTTAGATGAATTTAGATATGGGTGAGTCCAAACAAGGCCTTATGTAGTTGAGATTTATTTAATGCTATATAGACTGTTGGGTTTTCAATTTTAAGGGTGCTGGAATTATGGGTCAGTTTGGAAATTTGTAAAAGATCAAGTTTTTAGATAAAGTTTGATTTGGGTTTTCCAAACAAGGTCAAATATGTAGTTGAGATTTATTTAATGCTAAAGACTTGTTGGGGTGCTTTAAAGCTTTAAATGGGTGGTTGGTTGTTTGGTTGTATTGCATGGCTATTGACAGCATGCACTGCAAGTTGTCAACTTTTTCATGGAAACTTTTAATGCTTGAAACTATGTGCAAGTATTCATCAAAAACGATGAAATATTAAATAGGGTTAATTATGGTGTTTTGTTTTTCTTTTCTTTTAGTTTTAGTGGGTCATTTATTGTTCTTGTAAGTGGATTTTTATATTATTATTATTATTATTATTTTACATTGATATTTTATTATGAATAAGATCAATACAAATAATGAAGAATTGATGATATTGACTATAGTCCATGAAATTAGAGTTAGGGGTTGTTGGTTTAAATTTAGTATAGAAAAAATTGTAAAAAATAAATGTAATTTGAAAGAATCAAACCAAGAAAAAATATGCATTATTAATCTGAAAAACCACTTATTACTATTTTCTATTATAAGTTTAAAAAAAATTGAATTCATAAATATTTAATATATAATAATTTTTTTTACTAAGCTTAAGCCGAGTTTTGTGTCAACATACATCCGTGTCACCATTAATGCATGATTATTAATAATAATAAAAAAAAACAATGGCATTATTTGCCAACCCGTGGGCTAACCCTAGTCTGACCCGCCTAGGTCCGCAACCCGAGCGGACTAACCTGTGTAGGAATACTTCTAAATGAGTTGCTAATATTTCAACTCAACCCGTCTAAATCGTTTGACGGGACGGGCCAATAGGCCTAACCCAAATTTACAGTTCTAATCATAATGTATTATCGACAAATCAAGTATGATGACATGTTTTTGTTGGTTTTTTTATTAACTTTTAATTTAACAATATTTACAAGAAAAATTTGTTCATTTATTTCAATTGATTCCTCCTCCCTAATTTCAGTCAAACATATAAGAATTTTTATTAACAAAACATGTAATTTTTCACTCAATTCACATGCAGGGTAGATTGACAATTTAGGAGTTAATGGAAATTTAAATTTTTGGGTTCCTAAAATAATAATAATAATATAAAATAAGATATAAATAGTTAATATATTATAATATGAAAATAATATATTAGAAAGAAGATAAAAAAGAATTATATATATTGTATAATATATATTTAATATTAAAGGAGAATTTTTAAAAAAATATATATATAATATTATTAAATATTTAAAAAATAGGGACTTATAAAAGTGAACCTATTAAACCGCATATGTTGTCTTATCAGTATTCACATTATATGTTTAAATAATAATAATTTATGTCATTACATGTAATTTACTCTTTTAATTTTTTTAAAAATCAAATACTATATACTTAGAAATTAAGTATTGATCAATTTGAAATTGATGTCTTCAACTAGAAAACAAATAAATTAGAATTACAGTTGTTGGGCACAGTCCATATATCTGGAAGCATGTGCATCAATGTGCAGTAGGTGCACAATAAATGTAGTTGAGCTCATTAAATGATTGGTAGATGTACAGCAACCTAGCATTTATGTTAATATTGAATAAACGTTCTTTTCTTTTTGTGGAGAAAAATTGCATCACATTTTAGTTCTTATAAATCAATAACATTCTTCCTTACATTTTAATATTAAAAAACTATATATTTATATATTAACATTTAACCAAAAATATATGTAATTGCACTATAATATAATATATTTTTATTAGAGTAAACAGATTGAGTTGTTAATTTGTGAATTGATAAATCTATAAAATTTGAACAAAGATACATATAAATCTTAAACTTATAACATATCTATATCTATGAGTAATGATAGAGAGAACGCCATTGAAAACAACGATTCCACAACGATCCTTACATCCATATGGACAAAATAAGTTACGATGATGAAAAAAAAATGATCAAGTAAAAAGTCAGAGAGAAAAAAATAAAGAGAGAAATGAATGTTTGGGACAAATGATCCACTATGTTCGGGACAGAATATTCTGAATATGACTTTCTCTCTATTTTTTTTAAATTTATAAGTCTATCTCTCTAATTTTTTATAATTTTTTTTTTAAAACAACTTATTTTTTTTCACGTGACTACCAGGTGGGGTTGATAGAAAATCGTTGCAGCGTCAATCCCCTATTTTTATCTATATATAAATTTTTTTATGCAAAGTTTCAATTATCTCAACAAACCATTCGTACTTTTACTTAAAATATTTTTCTAAATTAATAATTTTTTTTTTCATTCTCATTTTAAGTCATATATCTGTCTTTCTAATTTAGTTTGTGTTTTATTAGATTCTAAAAACAGAAAAAATGAAATATTGGGACAAATTCAAAAATTTTGGTTAGTTGAAAAACAAATTATGGTGACTTAAAATTAAAAGGAAAATTATGAATAAAATGAATAAATATATACAAATTTTGTCCAATTTATATAATGTAAATAAAGTATAGTAATTGAATTGAAAAAAGTTTTAAAATTAGAGGTTTATGCCTTATTTGTATAAAAAAATTTCGGGTGTGCCTGGTGTATCACGAAGAAGTGAACCGAGATGTTTAGTTTCTAAAGAAGCTTATAGGCTTTGGATTTAGTTCCAAAAGATCTTCCCAAAATCGCACCAATAAATAACCATATCAAGTGGTATGGATGAGCATCAGGTGGATTAATCCGAAATTTAATCTGATCCAAATTTGAAATACTAATTCGGATTTGATTGAAATCGAATTGGATTGAGTTTGAATTGAATTAAATTCGAATTTGATTAGGATTATTCAAATTATCCAAAATATATAAATAAAAATATATTTTTAATTTGTTTTTGTTTAAATTTTAATATAATATAATATAATATAATATATTTTTTACTTTCGCATCATTTAGTCAACCATTTTTTTATTTTTATGTATTTTATTTATTATTTATTCGATTTTTTTAAATATAACATTAAATATTAATAAAATAAATCAAAATTAAGTAATTTAAAAAAAATATTAAATGAGATTATCTTAGAGGTGAGCATTTGTTGGATTAATCCGTACCGAATCCGAATTATAAAATTTATTAACTATTCCGATTTGGATTAAATTCGGATCGAATAAAATTTAGATTTAATTTAATTAGGATTGAATTTGAATAATCCAATTAATTCAAAAATAATTTGAATTAAAATATATAATATACTTAATTCACTTTTTCATTTTTTAATTAAATATAAATAAAATAATTATAAAAAAATTATTATTAAATAATTTCAAGTTCACAATATATATATATATTAGTTTGGATTGTCTATATTTAATCAAATCCATATACGAATCGGTATTAATTAATAAAATAGTTTGGATTACTGATTGAATTAATTTAGTTTGAATTTAATTCAAATTTGTAAAACGGATCGTTATCGAGTGGTTTTTGAATTTTTGAATTTTTGATTTTGTATTATGTTTATATAATTAATAATGAGTAATATAAGGAAGCTAATTATTTGCAAGCGAATTAGTTGACATTTTAAGGATGGGGATGGTCTCCTAATTAACTCCAAATCCCAATTCCTCACTAAGAGAAGTGACACAAGATTAATTGTGAATTAAAAAAATAAAGACAAATCTTGTAGTTGTAATATCATGTCCATGTTAATATGTTAATTTTGAAAATAAGACAGCATAACATATTTTAGAAAACAATTTTTAACATTATAATTTTCAAATAATGCAATTAAATTGTAAATATGGACCCTCATATTTTCATGTACTTTTTTTAAAAGGATTTTAGTAATCCTAACATCATTTCCTAACTAAGATAAAAAAAAAGAGACAAGATTAACTGTTAATTTAATAAAAAAAACTTAAAAGACAAATATGGTAATTTGAATTCAAGACCATTAGTTTTGAAAATTTAGGCTTTGTTCTTACTTTTTTTTTTAAATCAAAACATAATCAGATATATTTCATCAATTGTATAACTCAATTAATTAATTAATTAAAATAACTCTCTATTTCTTTAAAAACAAAACTATCATTATATATTAATACATTTTAATTATTTTACCACAAAAAAAAATCACTTTCTCAAAATCACTATTTATCAACATTTTTTAAACTTATCCAAATTTATTTAAATAAATCATTATCAAGAATCAGCATGACAAGTTTTTTAAAATTGTAATTCTTAAATAATACAATTAACTTGAAAATGGACCCTCATATCTTCATGTCCTTTTATTTAAGGGATTTTAGTAGTGGAATTGTCTCCAAACTCCATTTCCTAATTAAGAAAAGAGACATAATATTAACTGTTAATTTAAGAAAATAAAAATAGTAATTTGAATATCATGTCCACATAATATGTTACTTTTGAAAATAAGATAGCAGAACATTTTTTTAGAGAACAGTCTTAAAAATTATAATTTTTGAAAAATACAATTAATATATATGAAGCAATATTATATCTTCATATTCGTTATTAAGAATTTTAATAGTTGGGGGTATGACAATTTTTAAAAATCAATTTTTTAAATTGTAATTTTCAAATGATTCAATTAACTTTTCATACAACCCACACTCTAACTAACAGCAATGACACGAGATTAACCGTGAAAATACATTTTAAGACAAATCTCGTAGTTTGAAGATCACGTCTACATTATTATGTTAGTTTTGAAAATAAGGTAGCATGCCATATTTTAAAAAACAGTTTTTAAAATTGTAATTTTTGATAAATACAATTAACTTAACTTGTTCATATGTAACGTTATATCTTCATGTCTATTTTTAAAAATTTTAGCTGGGACGATCTCCTAACTCCACTTCATAACTAAGATAAGAGACCCAAGATTATATGTAAAACTAATAAACAGTTTAAACAAATCTCTTAGTTTGAAGATAACGTGCATATTATTATGTTAGTTTTGAAAAAGAAGTAACGTGTCATTTTTGTAAAAAATAGTTTTTTAAACAATTTTCAATAATACAATTAACGTGTTCATGGTCTCTTATATCTTCGTATCTTTTTTTAAGAATTTTAATAATTTGAGCAATCTTCTATCTCCACTTCCTAATTAAAATAAAAGACACTAGATTAATCGTGAAACTAAGAAATAGTTTAAGACAAATCTCGTAGTTGGATGATTATGCCCACATTATTATGTTAGTTCTGAAAAGAAAGGAACATGCCACTTTGTAGAAAACAGTTTTTTAAAATTGCAATTTTCAAACAATACAATTAACTTGTTCGTATGGACCATTATAGCTTCATGTCATAACATTTTTTAGATCACGTCCACACTAGTATGTTAGTTTTGAAAATAAGGCAACACAACATTTTTCTAGAAAATAGTTTTTTAAATTGTAATTTTCAAATAATGCAATTAACTTGTTCATATGGACCCTCATATCTTCATGTCCTTTTATAAGGAGTTTAATAATGGGACGGTTACCTAACTCCATTTCCTACCTAATTTCACTTCCTAACTAAGAGGAGACATAAGATTAACATTGAATTTAAGAAAATATTTAAGACAAAACTCGTAGTTTGAAGATCACGTCCACATTAATATGCTACTTTTGAAAAGAAGACGCGTGACAGTTTTTAGAAAACAGTTTTTAAAATTGTAATTTTCAAATAATGCAATTAAGTTGTTCATATGGACCTATTAATATTCATGTCCTTTTTAAGAAATTTAATAGTAGGGGCAGTCTCATAACTCTACCTCCTAACTAAGAGAAGTTAATATAAACCTTAACAACATTTGAAAAACTAGATAATATATTTTCCTAACACAGACGGTAACTTAAATGACAAAAACTAGCCTCTCGCTGTATGGAATAAATTCCTCTAAAAAAAATCATTTTCCGTCGTTTGTTGCATACATGTAGAATGTAAGATGGTAATGTTTTTTTTTCCGTAAATTAATTGTTTGTAGAAGATGTTACATTTGTAGAGTAGATCAATGACAATATTTTCATGACTTTTAATGTTTTTATCATGTCCTGTGAGACTGTGAACATAAGTAGATGAAAGTAAAATGAAAAACCAGTTTAGTTACAAGAACCTTGTTAAAGTGAGTTCATAAAAAATAAATATAAAAATATATTTTTTTGTCACCTGAATTTTAATTCTCATGACTATACATGACCCTTTAATCATAAAACATAGACTTTGTTTTACAAAGTAAGACTTAATGCCACATTAAAAAAAAGTTAATATAATTGAAAAAAAAACACTTAGAACAGAATGATATTATTATTAGTAGTACAAGTCATGGTATTACATAACCTCCCATTCTTTTTCATTTCACCCTTTCCTTCTTATTCAATTTCACCAGCCAAACTTTAATAGTTCATCACAATAATATCTAAAATTATGTTTTTTTTTTGCCAAACATAAGCATTATTTATTATTTTTTTAGAGGAGAGAATCTACCTCTTGAAAAAATTACAAATAATTCTTAGCCACTTGATTCATTGCCCGAAGAATTCTCGCCAGTAAAAGGAGCAATGTTATCATCATCGTCGAACAACGACCAAGAACAATCTAAGCACCGGCGATCAAGGAAAAAGGTTTCCTCGTACTCACTGTCATTGATACAACAACCGCAATCTACACATCGTGGAATGCACAAAATGCATCCTCTACAAACTTGACTACGATTACCACCTTCCCCTTGGCAATCCTCTACCGGACAATCATAAACAAGTCCCAATCTTTGACATTTCGGGCAATGTTCTATATCAATAGGGAGATCATCGTCACACAACAGATACGGATTATGCCCTCCACGGAAAAAACGTGGCTTATGATTATTTTGTAGTTTGCAGTTATGGATCTCTAATAAGATTTTTAGATCCTCAAAATGCTTTTCTTTCATTCCACAAAGTCCACCGACTCTGAGATGTTTTATACATAAAGTACCTTCAGATTTGAGCTTCTTCATCGTACTCACAATGCCTTCTACACTTACTCTTGTACAACCCGCAACACTCAGCTGCAGCAACATTTAGAAAAAAAATATATAGACGTTAATTTTTTTAAAAGTAGTTAATTAAATAAAACAACAGCATCACTCAAAATGAACCAAAAAAGGATTAGAGAAAATACACAAAAACTAAATCTAGATAGAAAATTATGATAAAGATGAAATTAGCAATAATTGACGTTATTGTTGAGAGTGCAGACTAAACACATGAAACAAGCTAAATCTATGCACAAACTCTACAGCTGAGTAGAAGCAAAAGCAGACAAGTTTGATAATAACTGTGAAGCATTCTTCAAGAGTATAGCTTTAAGTTTGACCTCAACTAATTTAAGTTAGAACCAAGTATTTTTCAATGACTAACCCCTTTTTGTGATTTTACTTGCTACAAATTATATAAAATGAATATCACTTTTGTATTTACCAAATGAATCTCACTTTCTCAAAAGGAATACATAAAAGCTGGCCTTTAATGAAAAAGGACCAATAAAGATACAAATAATATAGTCTCACATTTAATATTGACTGAATATTCAAAATAATAAAACAATTGTAAAATCAATAGGGTATAAACTTACCTTTGCTAACTGAAGATTGGTCTCGAGGACACGTTTAAACCCATCATCAGTAATTTTAGGGCACTCTACCAAGCTCAAGGACTTGAGTTTCCCTTGAGCCTTACTCGTTAATTCAAAAAGAATATCATCAGTGATTTTCTCGTTCAAAGGATAATTAACATTTATAGACATCCAAAGAGATGGATCGGTCTGAACAGAAGAACGCAAAGACCTGCAAACACCTTGAACAGAAAGGAGATCTCGCAAGCTCAAAAATCTTAGAGCAAACTCAAGAGAAGCATTTGGTACTCCTTCGTCGTCCCCATAAGAAGAACTCTCAACATTCGCAGACTCAAGCGCAGATCCCAACTCTAAACCATGTCTCTCAGCATTCGCTGACTCAAGCGTAGATCCCAACTCTAAACCATGTCTCTCAACATTTGTTGACTCAAGCGTAGATCCCAACTCTAAACCATGTCTCTCAACATTCGCTGACTCAAGCGTAGAACCCAACTCTAAACCATGTTGGAAAAAAGCGTCGGAAATAACAGGATGCAATGTCAAATCGGTGGAAAATGGTTGGAACCGAACAACATTAGTCCAAACTAAATTCAAGCTTGCCAACAAATTATACTGATTGTTTTCAATCATATTTCTTCCAAATCCTCCATATTCTAAGTCCAAATTCTCCAACCAATCAGTAATATATGTAAATGTGGATACATTCATATCAAATGGATCCGAAGGCAATAAATCAATAACTTCTTTAGATATGGATTCCGAAACACCACCAGATCGCTCAGTTCTATCCCTCTCAAAACCATAACTATCTCCTCCATTAAAATAACCATTCCTAATCCTTACAGGAGAAACTATTGGATGGGAAAAATTCAAAGCCATGGTGAACAAAATTTTTTTTTTTTTGATTTTTTTTTTTCTGTTTTCTAATTTTTTTTAGATATTTTTAAAAAAGATTGAAAAAAAATGAAATAACCCTAAATGAATGAAAGATGGATCTATTCTAACAACAACAACAGAACCCTCAATTTCAGATGCAAACTAAAATCGACGCACCAAAAATTTCATAGAGCTTGAATCCTACGAACATATCTATATCATTCTCAGATGACCTAATCAAACTAGGGTTTTGAAATAATCGAGAGAGAAAAAAAATAAATTTGATGAACAGAACCTGTTTAAAACGAATGCGATAAAGATCAAAGAATCAGAATGATTCTGCCGATTGTGGGTTCCCGAAAGGAGGAGATAATCGATCGATCGGAAGGGGAAACAAGAGCAAAGCGATGAGGGCAAACAGAAATTGGGAAATTTTCCGTCGACAATTTTTACACGGACAAATTTATTATATAGGGTAAATAAGATTAGACCAGAAACAGACACGCGTCCTTCTTTCTTACCGTATAACCGGTCACTCCTATGTTTCGGAGTTTTGTAGGACTTGTTCTTTTTTTTTAGTTTCTTAAATTCAAAAATAATAATAAGTATTTTATTTTGAAAATTTAGAAAATGGGTAATTTACTTGTTTTTAGGGACCATTAAAAATAATAATTAGTTGGGTAAGAATTGAGTTTTAGTAAATCATTTATCAAATTTTAGTAGTGAAAGGAATTTCAAACTTAAACCAAAATCATTATTTATAATAATCAAGAAAACATTAAGAAAGTTTTTACAAGAAAGATATGAATGTAAACAAATTAGATAAGTTGCATAATCTAATGAAATTAAAGTTATTTGATTATAAAAAAAATCATTCATAACCTTTAAATGAATAGATATTTTTTTTTCAATAAATTTCATTGACAAGTGATACTTGGACTTTTTAAATATGTTTTATAGGATTTCTTATGGACACTATTATTATATTTTTTTTTTATAGTAAATTACTACTAAATTATATATTTTGTTTTAAGTTATTTTAAAAATCTTTCAAATAAAGTATAGCATTAAATAATTTGTTTTATCTATTAGGATTGTTTCTGAAGTGTCGGTGTTTTATTTTTCTCGTCGGTTTATAAATATGGGTTCGGTGCATGCCGACGTAATATTTTTGATACATATGAATAAAACTTTCAAACTCTTCGTGGGTAGTTTGTCGCTCATTTTTTTAATTATAGATTCATTTTTTGAATAATAAAAAAGATGTAGTTGAATATTTGAACTTGATCCTTTTCGTCGTTAACTACAAATAATGACGACCTTTGTTTTTGCCTTAATGTTATAATACTCGACCTTAAACATACATCTCAAGAACTAAGCTAGTTTTTACACAATACTACATTAGATTAGTATAAAAACATGCTAATCTATAATTATAAACTTAATATCTAGCATTGCTTCTCAATCATAACAGAATCATAACTCTCTATATTCATAAGTCTAAGTCGAGATTATTATCTAAGCGGAATTATTATAATACTCACCTTAAGCATACATCTCAAGAAGTAAGCTGGTTTTTACACCAAACTACATTAGATCACACTTCAAGTCTTAAAATACTTGTCATTGTGAAAAAATGTTTAATATTGTTTGGTTAAATAATTGACATATTTGTTAGTTTTTCTTAATCATATGATATGTTAGGTTTTCCTTTGTCCTCATGCATACTCATAAACATAATATCTAACATCAAGACATCACTCTTGAATCATGAACATAATCATAATACTTTATATCTATAAGTCAAAATTATTATCTAAGCGGAAGGATACCTGCATCAATTGATAAAAGTCTTCTATTTCTTCTCCGTCGTTAACGACGGAGGTTATTAAAAATAAATTTATCGTCTATGATTTATTATTTAATTTATCATACAAAAATAAATAAATATCCGGTTTCTATACATAATAAATCGTATCATACCTACAATAATCAAACTCCCAATAGCTAAAATATTTTAGTAAAATACTTTATTAATTGAGTTTTGAATAAATGATAAATACATTATTTACATATACTATCCCAATAAATCTATCCATAGTTCTTTCCACCGTACTCAAAAAGTAAATAAAAAAAACTTAACATTAGTTGGTTAGAAGTGACATCCCTAAATAAAAACATTTTAGATTGATAAATTTTTAATACTAAGAAAAAGGACGGTGATTCAAATGATATATATATGCTAAGAATGATAAGGAAATTTTTTTGGGATTGCTCCTTTAAGCAAATTCTTTATGCAAACAAGCATGAAACGCATGCTTAGAAACTCGTCTCCCCTCCACGTTCCGTCTTAAGAAAAATTGATGTCACGGTTCAAATCCTTCCTCGCTCGCCTGGGGTTTTAGACCACACGTCTCCAACTAGAGTATAGATAAGAGAAGAGATGATGTGTTTTAATCACTTGTACACATTTTAAAACTAGTAAAGAATTCTAAAATGCAAATAGGCCAACCATCTCAAATATCAAACATTTATTGAAATGATATTGGATTAAGATGAGAACTACAATGAAATCATGCAAAATTAAATATAGTTTGCAATATCTCCATAAAGAACCAATAAAAATATCATAGCCTTGTATCGACATAGATGAAATTTAATACAAATTTTTGTTAACCTTGACTAAACCTTAGAGTAGCCTATTTTATGGTAACCAAATTCCACTTCAATCTCAATCTGATGCTTTCAATGAGAATCAAAAACTCAACTCGAGTCTAAATATCCTTATCTTCATTCGATTTTGGGGCCTTTCGATGTATATTCTCATAATTAACTCTGTTTGAGTTTTTCAGTGTCCTTGACACATTTTTCGACATCTTGCATTCTTGGATGCATTAATAATGTTAACTTTTCCGTAGAAACTAGCCAACGTGTCGTTGATCGGGTACTTTACATATGCTCAAGATGATTTGCATTATTGCAAATGTCTACTTATTTGTCTAATCAAATGATTTTTCGACTTTGATCGAGAGTAACTACTTTTGGTTTGTATCCATGGCAAGAGTGGATCATTGACAAGCAATGGGATATGGATTATGGAGGAGGGTACACCTATGTGTTTGTGTCCTCATGGAATGCATTGTGTGAGGTTTACCAATCCAAACTTATTGCATTCCATTATTTACTAAGAATCTTTTTGTATACGCAAGGGCGGATCTACGTATTAAGCTAGATGGGCTGTAGCTCCGGTGTCGCACTAACCCAAAAGCAACATTCTTATTCTTTCTCCCATCATTTGGATAGAACAAACAATAACTATATGGCAGGTATTCCATTAATCTTAACTTTGGGTAGATTTCAAATAAAGTTTTTAGCCCGGGTAAAATTCCAAATCCTGACTCCGGCCTTGTCTATTAAAAGTCTTGTTTGTTGATTCTATCTTCTCATGATTGATTGACGAGGGACTCATATATCCTCAAAGTATTTTTCGTTACTCACGAAACACCATGGAGGCTCTTTGACGAAGGAGTAACCAAGTAGTAAGGTCCATTGTGGTGACAAACCGTATATATGGTAATTTCAACCATATTTACTCCATAATTATGTCCTGGTAAAATAAAATGCATTTGTTCATTCACTAAAGTAAAACATGTAGAATTTTAATTATTATTATACAAAACATACTTACCGAGTTTTGATAGAGCAAGTTCAATACCCTCGATTCGACGAGGTTAGATGAAATTATCCATCCGGGCTTCCAAAGATGTCGGTCTTCCAAGCCTCTCTAATTAACTTGCCTACCGAAGGCAAATTTTTTGAAACATATTTCAAGCCATAGGTTTGTCTTTCACCATAAACTACATTTAACTAGTTTAAGTTTTGTCATCTATAAATAGGAAGATAATGTACATTCATATTTTTACCAAATCAACCAGAGTTGATTTCTTTCTCCTTTTTCGTTGGGTTCCACTATTTTGAATTGTTCAAATCAACTCGATCAATAACTAGTGGATTGAAACACTAACTTTTCATTAGTTAGTTACAAATAATATTTTTAATGCTGACTTTTTCATATTAAACTTGTTATTAGTATTTTATATTACAATTGTTTATTTTAAAAGAAAGACTAATTGAAAGTCAAGTTTGCGTGGAGAGGAGGATAATTCATTTTAATTATTTGAGATATCTATTTTTTTTTTCATTTGAAATTTAATGAGATTATTTAAAAATTAGTATTTTATCTTAACTAGCACGATATGGATAAGAATATAAACAAAATATTATTTATATATAAATATTTTAAACAAAAATAATACTATTCAAATCTTTGAATTAGTTTCAATTTGTAAAATTAAATTTAATCCAAATGTTTACTTATATTTTTAAATTCATCAAGTATATAAAATTTAAAAGAAAGATATAATACATAGAGATGGCAATGGGTACCCGTATGCTCGATACCCGTGGGTACCCGATAGTCGGGTTCGGGTATTTTAAATCGGGTTCGGAGTCGGGGTCGGGCATGGGGAGAGGGAGAAGGTACCCGGTCGGGTACGGGATCGGGGATGGGTAGTGTGCAAAACCCAAATCCGATACCCGATACCCGGTTATATTAATATTATTGATTTTTTTTTTATTAAAGTTTAATGTGTGACTTTTCAAAAATGCTTTATCATTGCAAATGTATCATAAATATGCATCATTTAATTTGATCTTATCAACACTTCACTCCAACCATAGTCATAAATACACTACACTTCAACTTTAATTATTTTATATTCCCAAAACAATATTTCTCTACATAACTTCAATTTTTATTTTAATAACAAAATATTAATCTCTCTCTCATAATTCTTCACATTCAATCTCTAGTTTTTTTTCAATGTTCATTCTACTTTTTTTTCACTCTAGTTTATCTTCTTCAAGATTTACAAAAATTATGAGGTAGGTAAGTAATGGTTTTATTTTTATTTTTAATATTTTGATATTACTAATGTTAAAATTATTTATTAAAGTTGTGTTTTTTTTTAAACTTTATAATCTTATAAGTAATTTAATCGGGTAATGGGGTACCCGTCGGGGATCGGGTAGCCGACGAATCGGGGATGGGTATAGAAGTAGAGATACCCGTCGGGTTCGGGGTCGGGGTCGGGTAGTGAAATGAAAATCGGGTTCGGGGATGGGTACTTCACTACCCGTCGGGTAGGGTACCCGTTGCCATCCCTAATAATACATGTGAACCAATCATATAAATTGATAACATTCATTATGTTTATAATTCATCAAGTATATAAAATTTAAAAGAAAGATATAATACATGTGAACAAATCATATAAATTGATAACATCCACTATGTTAGAAGAAAATTGAATTTTGTATCAAATTATATAAAATTTTAGTTGAGTCTAATATTCTTTATAATTATTATATACTTATTTGAAAAATAAAAAAATAAAAAACCATCTAACTAATTTGTAACACCCCGAAAACAATCATTTCTACCTCCTGGTCCCATAGCTTAGCATGTGCCGTCTTATGGCGAACACGTGACAATATGGGGTAAATATCATATCGCGGGGTAACTTGATGCATTTCAACATTGGTTTGCATGCCAGACATCTTTTAAAATGAAACATTTAGTTTTTAAAAAACTTTGAAAATACCTTAATCAATAAGAAATTAATTATGTAAAAATAATTAATCATTTGTTCAAATTTTAAATAATCTGGAAGGCTAAATAACAATTTAACCTGAATCCAGTTTAAATTAATTAAACACAACTAATTTAAAAGATTACTTATTTGAAAATCAGAGTCGCCAAGAGTTTTTATGAAAATTAATAAAATGATACGTGTATAAACATATTTATAGTAGAGTTTCTAAAAAGGATGGTTCGTTGTCTGTTTACGTTCGGAAAAGGACTTTCACGCTATGTCCTTTGCGCTGCCTAATGACGGTTTTCAAATTTTTTTCTAAAATAAATAAAGTCTGGCTTTTATAAATTCAATTATAAAATTTATTACCTTTAATTTGTAGTATAGGGGTCCTAAGCAAGGATAAACTTTAAATAATTGTACACAATTATTTAAGAGGGTGTGTACCTTGTGCCGATATTTAGATTTAACAAAAAATGAAATTATCAGAGGAGAATGTTAGAATTTAAAAATAATTAAATTCTAAACGGGGGCCTTATCCAAAATATTAGTTTATGAAACATCCCAAAAATATAAAAATATCATTTTATGACCTTTCAGAATTATTTGAAAATAGGTTCGGGTTCCAAAATTACAAAAATAATTTTGGATTTTGAAAAGTGGAACCAAACAGGTCTTAAGACTAGAGTCCCAAGGTCTAGGTTCGGTTTGGCCGATCTAGGCTTGGTCGGGCTCGGTCAAGACTAGGGTGGTCCGAACCATGGCTCGGTCGCATGGGTCAAGGGACCGGAGAGCTCGGTCCCAAACTCAAGCGGCTTAGTCTTAGACTTGAGAGGCTCGGTCCCAAGTTTAGTCTACTAGTCGAGGTGCTCTATCCTAGGGTTATGTAACTATCGGTCTTATTTCTAGGGTTAGGGTTAGGTTTACCAGTCCTAGGCTAAATGAGGGCTCAGTCCTAGGGTTACAAACATCGGTCCTAGGTCTAAGGGAGAACTCAGTCCTAAGTCAGAAAACTCGGTCGGGCTCCACGGTCCTAGACTACAACCATCAGTCGCGGGGCTCGGTCATTCCTCAAGAACACCGGTCCTAGTCCTCGATCGGAGCTAAAGAACACCGATCCTAGGTCAGAAAACTTGGTTCTAGGATCCTCGGTCCTAGGTTCATTTTCTCGATCCTGGGTTTTGACCTAGGGTTCGTTTTCTCGGTCGTGGCTGAAGAACATGACCGAGGATCACCGGTCATAGGCTAAAACCTTAGAACCATGTGTTCTTATTTTGATCTAAATTTCAGAAGTCCATAACTTTTGTTTGGGATCATGAAATCATGATCCTTAAGCTACAATAAGTTCATATGATCACGAAGAACAAAAACTCTAACATAAATAACGATTTTGAAGTCCTTACAAGGATTAATTTTAAAACACCATTTTTACGTCAAATTTTGGGATCTTTTAAATTAGGCCGTTTTAAGGTCTGATTTTTATTCTATTAGCTTTGAAATGATGAATATAGCTGAACACAACCAAAAGAAGAACATCATAACATCATTAAAATAGTTTTTTAAGAATGAATCAAAATCCAAAAATTTTCAAAAACAAGATTTGTTCAAACATTATGAAAGTGATGAAACAGTTGCTTAAAATTCATTATAACATGTTAAAAAATATGTATAACAACTAATTGGATCAACAAATCTGGATTAAAAGCAAGAACACAAAATTTCAAAAATTCAATTTCAAACCTTATTTTTTAGAATTTCAGTTTGATCAAACATGATCAAAACGTGGTTACAGTTTGCTTGAGATTCATTATAATATGTTAATAAACATGTATAACAACCAACTGGATCAAAAATCCAGATTAAAATCAAGAACACAAAGATTTTAAAAATCCAGTTTCAAACTTAAATTTTCAAATTTTTTGAATCAAGTTGATTTAATCGATTCTCTTTCAACACAAAACTCATACATTATATATATATAATGATTCCCAACAAAGAAATCATATAATCAAAACTTAGAACAGATCAAACCCGATCAAAGTAGGAAAATTTGAAAAAAATTCAAATTTTCAATTATAAAATAAAATATAGGGCTTTTGGATTCATACTAATACTTGAAAAACACTATTAAGATGTGTTGGAGGCTATTCAGAAGCCTGAATCAAAGTTGGGATCATCGGAGGAAGTTTTGACAAAAAACGCTCTTGGCCGGAATCTTTAAGGCTTGATTTAGTGTGTAATTCGTGGTTGTTCTTTGATGATTTTCTTTAAAGTGCCCTAAGGTTGGTTGAGATAAGCCAATTCAAGAAGAGTTTGACCTCCGACGATCTTATCTTCAAAGTTCTATCCAGTAGCTGACAGCCTTATCTACGTCAAGATAAGTTGGAGGATAAGGGCGAAATGTAGGCGTCGATGAGATGAACACGTGGTTGAAAAAATCAATAATTTGATCGCATGTGGAGGATGCTAGAGTTTCTAGAAGAATCGCACCGGAAACGATCGCGAGTCCGGCGAGGTCGCGATTCCAACGGAGAAGACGAGTTAAACGACGTCGTTTCAAGTGACAAAACACTGGGTTCCATTGGGTCCATTAGTGATTAGACTAACATGGTTAACAATCCCGTTAGTTAATCCGATGTGGCGCGCATGTGTGGCTGTGCTACATCTGGCTATGTGGGAGCGTCTGGGCTGTTGGATGAAACTTGAACGCTCATCTGATGGTTCAAAATCCTGCTGCAAAGATTAAAAATAATTTTTGCTACACTGGATTATTAGATTTTATTTTATTTAAAATATTTATTAAAATCAATTTTTAATTCCTTTAAAATTAATTTATTCACAAAAAATTTCACAAAAAATTTCTATAATCATAATAAAAATTATGATAATAATTTATTTTTTTTGGTATTTTTGGAATTTTGGGGTATTTTATTTAATTGGTTAAATCATGAATTAAACATAAATCATGATTAAATCACAATTAAATATTTTTATAGGATTGGCGGCACCAATAGAGACGGGGTCTGACTATTGTTGACGACTTCGGATAAACAGTTTGATAGAAATCCTGTTAGGGATTAATATCTCTTTCTATTCTTCAAAACCTTTGCAAACTCTTGAACGATTCAAGTGCGGAAATGTTTGCTTAAGTTTGAAGCTAAAAACCAAAGAAGGAGAAGATGACTGAATGTAAATAACATAGCAGATTGTTTATGGATGTTCAGAGTAAACTCTCCTACGTCACCCCTTCTTCCAACCACCGGAAGGATTCACTATACTTTTCAATCAAGTACAGTTTGCTGACTAGCTAACACTCTGTTGAATAAAACAACCTCTGTTCAACTTACAACACACTGTTAATGACTATCAAATAGTCCAGTAACTTATCTCTCAACTTCACGTAGTGATTTACAAAATACACTTGAGAATAAAATATCTAGAGAGAGAGTAAGTTGATTCAAGAAATCAAGCTTTTGGAAATCTGTTGATTTAATGAGAGAGAAAGCTCCAGCTTCTGTCTTATTTTTTGCTTCTCTCATCTTCATCCTTAGGCAGCAATATATTCTTGAAAAGCTTCAACGGTCAAATCCTCCTTTAGGATACGTGGCAAGCATCCATTGGAAGACCGCCCATAGTACACAAGTACATCAGGCACTGTGCATATGGAACGTGGCCGTACCAATCTGATAGTGGCAAATATTCTTCTGAAATTGTCCTGCACAGAACAAGTAGTGGGAAGAATATTTACTTACGTGACATTCATCAATTGGTTACAGCTGGGTGTCGTACTGATCTTCACAGGAGATTGGAGTAGGAGTAGCGTACAACTAGAGCACGTGGGTAGGAGGGTGCTAGCTTCAATAATACTTCTTAAGCTAAGCATTAGACGTATTTCAGTTAGACGGATTGTGAAAATCAGTCTAATGAAATTTAAACATCCCCGTCTAATAACAGAGTCTATTAGACCGCCTGGTCTAAAAGAATTAGACTTACGTCTAATTACAATCACTTCAGACTAATCTGAAGGAGTTAGACTTACATCTAACTTTAACTTAATTAGACTACACGTCTAATTATCCAATACCATTAGACTGCACGTCTAACTCCACTGAAATCTGAAGGAGTTAGACTCACGTCTAACATTCACAATTCATTAGACTCACGTCTAATTCCGCAAATATATTAGACTGCACGTCTAACTCCACTGAGTTAAACTGCTCGTCTAATTCCGTATACATTAGATTTACGTCTAATTCCGCTCAGTTAGACTGCTCGTCTAACATTAGACGTTTTTTTTCATAAAATCGGTCTAACTCCGCGTTGACTGCAAATTAATTCTGCACCTAGTGAGATTCGAACCCAAGTCACCTGTATGACAGACGGGCATGCTTACCACTACACCACTTAAGATGTTAACATCTAACTATATATTTATATATTTGATATGACTAACAATTATTGAACTTAGTTTTATCCAAAAACTATTTCATCAATCATCAAATCAAAATTATTAATTTATTTTAAAATCAATTAAATATTTCAACCCAACAATTTCTCCCTTTTTGATTATTTAAACTAAATTATCAAAACCAGTTTAAACATTAAAATTTTCAACCCAACAATTTCTCCCTTTTTGATTATTTAAACTAAATTATAAAAACTAGTTGAGTTCATGATTTAAACATAATCTAGACATTATCATAATCTAACAATCCTAAAAATATTTCTAAGGTAAGAAAACTTAGACTCGAGAAGTGGCTTTGAGAAGATGTCAGCCACTTCAGGCTGCTGATTGTCATATGCTATGTCCGAGCAACCGGCTGTCCAAATGTCGTCTTTCTCTTCCAAGCTGCTTTCCTGTTTTACATGCATTCAAAGACAATAACGAATCTGGTACCCATTTTTCTTTGGGTCCATGGATTATTAGTCCCTTAGGAATCCATACTTTGATTATATTTATAGATTTCCCATGTTGCGTAGTGATCGGTGCGTATAATTTAGGCTTAGCAGACGTCTTCCTGCTAGCAGCTGAACTGTTAATCTTAGATGATGGTTTTTGTCTAAAACTCCTTGACTTCCTGTCAAGTTTTAATATGCCAGACTTGCTGGCTGCTTCCATCTTAAGTTTCAGCCAGTTAACAGTTGGCGGAACAAAAGTAATCTCATCCTTTAAGGTTAACTCATCACAACTTGGATCAGTTCCATTCTCAGTTAAGCTCCCTTTGACAAAGTTTATAGACTTAAACTTGTCAGTTTTAGGGTTTAACTTTTCACAAGACTTGTCGGAGTCATTGCCATCAAATCCTAGACCGGATTTGCATCCGACAGGCCTCATCATACTTATCTGCTGTCTGACTACATCTCCAGACTTCGTCCAGGAACCGACCACATATATCAAACGTTGGTTTTCAGAAAACAGAGTTTGAACATTTTCCTTGAGCTTCTCATTCTCAAATGAGAGCTCAACCATTTTGTTTTCAAAAACTTCAGAATCATTATTTTGAGATGAAGAAGAGCTATCAGATTTGTTTTTCAAGTTTAGTTCATCAAAAGAGTCTGACAGTTTCTTGTACTCAATGAACATGTCATTGAGTGCAGCCACTAATTCATCTCGTGTAAACTCTTTTGGAGAGAAATCACTTACCTCAGATTCCTTAGAGCTTTCTTCTTCTCTTTCCATGAAGCAAGTGACCTCTTCATCATCACTATCGTTGGATGATGAATCATCTGAGTCGCTGTCGGCCCACATGGCTTTGTTTTCAGCCGCCATGAGAGTCTTTAGCTCTTTCTTGTTCTTTTTCTCATCTTTCTTTTTCTCATCAAGCTTCAACTTGCTTTTTCATTCCTTGAAGTGTCTCTTCTTCATGAATTTGCAGATTTTCTTCATGAAAAGAGCCATGGCATCGCTGCTAATCTTCATAGCAGCAGCCTTCACAGCAGTGGCAGTAGATGACTCCTCAACAGTCACCAATGCCTTTGTTATGATGGTGGATGTGGGGGTGCTTCTCTTCATTTCTATGGTTCAACTCGAACTCATAGGCCTTCAGATCGGCCAACAAGTCAAAGAGCTCCATCTTATTGAGATCTTTAGACTCCCTCATCGCCATCGTCTTAATATCCCACTCTCTGGGCAAAGCACGCATGACCTTGATCGCAACCTCTCTATTGTTGTAAGTCTTGCCCAAAGTGGATAGAGAAGTGATAACCTTACTAAATCTCGCATCGAACTCAGTCATCGTCTCTCCAGGACCCATCTTGAAGTTATTTAACTGTTGAGTGGAAACCATGAGTCTGTTTTCTTTTTTGTTTGCTCGTTGCCCTCACACAGTTTAGTCAGCTTCTCCCAAATATCCTTGGTAGTGGGACATGTAATGATCTTGTGTACCATGTTATCATCCAATGTCTTGTAGATGATGTCTTTTGCTATGTTGTCGAGGTTGTTCTTTCTTTTATCTTCACTGGTCCACTCAGATCTAGCCTTCTTAATCTTTATCGGACCGTCAGTGATGACAAACCACATGTCATCATCTATGGCAGCTAGATGAGCGTGGACTCTCGCCTTCCACACAACATAGTTTTCCTTTGAGAACATGGGAACATTGTTGATGACAGCCATAAACATGATTCAAATTCCTTAGAAGCCTGAGAATAGAAAACGAGGCTCTGATACCAATTGATAGGATCGACGGCACCAATAGAGACGGGGGTCTGACTATTTTTGACGACTTCAGATAAACAGTTTGATAGAAATCCTGTTAGGGATTAATATCTCTTTCTATTCTTCACAAACCTTTGCAAACTCTTGAACGATTCAAGTGCGAAAATGTTTGCTTAGGTTTGAAGCTAAAACCAAAGAAGGAGAAGATGACAGAATGTAAATAACACAACATATTGTTTATGGATGTTCAGAGCAAACTCTCCTACGTCACCCCTTCTTCCAACCACCGGAAGGATTCACTATACTTTTCAATCAAATACAGTTTGCTGACTAGCTAACACTTTGTTGAACAGAACAACCTCTATTCAACTTACAACACACTGTTAATGACTATCAAATAGTTCAGTAACTTATCTCTCAACTTCACGTAGTGATTTACAAAATACACTTGAGAATAAAATATCTAGAGAGAGTAAGTTGATTCAAGAAATCAAGCTTTTAGAAATCTGTTGATTCAATGAGAGAAAAAGCTTCAGCTTCTGTCTTATTTTTTGCTTCTCTCATCTTCATCCGTAGGCAGCAATATATTCTTGAAAAGCTTCAACGGTCGAATCCTCCTTTTAGATACGTGGCAAGCATCCATTGGAAGGCCGCCCATAGTACACAAGTACAACAAGCACTGTGCATATGGAACGTGTCCGTACCAATCTGGTAGTGGCCAAATATTCTTTTAAAATATCCTGCATAGAACAAGTAGTGAGAAGAATATTTACTTACGACATTCATCAATTGGTTACAGCTGGCTGTCGTACTGATCTTCAAGGGGGGGTAAAACAGGAGTAGCGTACAGCTAGAGCACGTGGGTAGGCGGGTGCTAGCTTCAATCATACTGCTTAAACTGAGCATTAGACGTATTTCAGTTAGACGGATTGTGAAAATCAGTCTAATGAAATTTAAACATCCCCGTCTAATAATAGAGACTATTAGACCGCCTGGTCTAATAGAATTAGACTTACGTCTAATTACAATCACTTCAGACTAATCTGAAGGAGTTAGACTTACATCTAACTTTCACTTAATTAGACTACACGTCTAATTATCCAATAACCATTAGACTGCACGTCTAACTCCACTGAGTTAGATTGCACGTCTAATTCCGGTTCTACCCTAGACTAATCTGAAGGAGTTAGAGTCACGTCTAACATCCATAATCCATTTGACTTATGTCTAATTCTGCAAATATATTAAACTGCACGTCTAACTCCACTGAGTTAGACTGCATGTCTAATTCCGCTGAGTTAGACTACACGTCTAACATTAGACATTTTTCATTAAATCTGTCTAACTCCGCGTTGAGTTTGCTCGCGCGCGTTGACTTTCAGCTGTGCCTACAAATTAACAAAATTCTAATTATTAATTCTGCACCTGGTGAGATTCAAACCTGAAAATCAGTCTAATGAAATTTAAACATCCCCGTCTAATAATAGAGTCTATTAGACTGCCTGGTCTAATAGAATTAGACTTACGTCTAATTACAATCACTTCAGACTAATCTGAAGGAGTTAGACTTACATCTAACTTTCACTTAATTAGACTACACGTCTAATTATCCAATAACCATTAGACTGCACGTCTAACTCCACTGAGTTAGCCTTCCGGTTCTACCCAGACTAATCTAAAGGAGTTAGAGTCACGTCTAACATTCACAATCCATTAGACTTATGTCTAATTCTGCAAATATATTAAACTGTACGTCTAACTCCACTGAGTTAGACTGCATGTCTAATTCCGTATACATTAGACTTACGTCTAATTCCGCTGAGTTAGACTGCACGTCTAATGGTTATTGGATAATTAGACGTGTAGTCTAATTAAATCTGTCTAACTCCGCGTTGACTTTCAACTGTGCCTGCAAATTAACAAAACTCTAATTATTAATTCTGCACCTGGTGAGATTCGAACCCAGGTCACCTATATGACAGGCGGACATGCTTATCACTACAACACTTAAGATGTTGATATCTAACTATATATTTATATATTTGATATGACTAACAATTATTGAACTTAGTTTTATCCAAAAACTATTTCATCCATCATCAAATCAAAATTGTTAATTTATTTTTAAATCAATTAAAAATTTCACCCCAATATATTTTCACCCTCTTATTTGGTCGGTAAAATAAATACAATATTTTATCCTCAAATATTTTGAAATTTTGAATAATTTCCTTAATTAGGGTTTAATTATCACAATAATTAACCCTTAATTATGCTTTAATTCCTTTTTAAGTTATTTTGAATATAAAATTCAAAATATTATTAAAAATAATAATATTATTTGAAAATTATGGTAAGTCAAATTTTCATTCTTACATAATTCATTTAAGATTTTTATATTTTTTATATTTATAATGATTATTATTATTTAATAACCAAATTTAGTAAGAATTGATATTTTTTGAAAAATAAAATAAATAAATATTATAAAAATAAATAAATTAATATAATAAGTAATTGAATAAATATAAAAATATTTAAAATATATATATATATATATATATATATATATATATATATATATATAAATAATAAAAAAACTTAGAGAGGTCAAAGTTTTTGAAATGACTTTTTAGAGAGAGAAAGTGGGAGCTGAAGAGATATTGCTATTAGAGATGAGTTTTTCTTTTTCCATCTCTTTTTAGATTTTTCTTTTGGTTTTTGATGATGTGAATTTTGTTTATTCATATCGTTCTACTCAAGTTCATCATCTATTAGTATAATCTCTACAAGATCAGATTCTAACAAGGTTAGTAAAATGTTCTTCATTTTGGCTTATAATGATGTGACTTAGTAATTCTTCAACAGTTTTTGCTTTGGTTCATTATCTTAGTTATCATCCTGTTAAAAGAGTTGATTATAACCTTTTGTGTAAGGTTAGTGTAAGTTGGGTTTATTATATTATCTATTATTGTTTTATAAATCTAGATTGGTTATGAGAAACAATGGTGACAGTGACACTGTTAATTCACCGTTCTTTGGTGGAGTCTGCATCGACAGTCATACTCAAGAGTCAAGAGGATGACTAGTATTTGGTTGGTAGGGGAGAGCGCATTGTTCGTCTTGTGGACGACCGATCTCAGGTTCGCTTAAGCGAACAAAAGAGGGATATACTCTCAACAGGGCCAAGAGAAGTCCAAGGGTCTCATAAACCATCGATCTTCAACCGACTTTCTCGTCCACCTCTTAGGGAACCTATCGGGTTTTATTTTGGAGCAAATATGCGACAATCAAAGGTTAGAATTAGAAATATTATTAGCGAGAGTGGAAGGAGTCTATACTTAGTGGCCCGTCCAACCCATTCAATCCGAAAATACTAGGTGGAGAAGATGTCGGTTCGCACGAACACAGTTCCTAGCTGCACGCAGCCAGATTCCCGCGCCGCGAATACACCATCATATGCAATGCAGTCTAGCTCAGGAATGCGCATTATATGATTGGATTAGACAAAAAAATAATGGTCTGTGGTAAGTGTTTCAAATTTCAAACCTTATTAGATCATCCTAGAGTTGTGGTTATTTCATAATGTAAGATGGGTAAAAGGAGATCGATGAAGTGAATGAGAATCATTTGAAGTTGATCCGTAAATCTCTTCGATCATTGTCATGGAAGAAGGAACGACTTGGTTCTAGTCCTAATAATGAAGAATTTTGGCCGGGTTATAATTCACATGGAAGATACATTGCTTTATGGTGTGAGTTCAAAACAATATTTATAATGCCGATTGCAAATTGTGTAATTCCATTGGTAAAGGATGGACTTCGTCGACTTGTTATTGGTCGACCGATCGTCACTGACAAATTGCAAGCTAAGAGTGACATTTCTAATGTTGTGGATATTAATAGACAAGCATATGAAACAAAACACGTTACTAGGAGGTCTGAACCAAGATCAACTCATAATGGTATCTGAATTCGTTTGTTTGGAATATCTACATTATTATGAAACTCTAATCTTCTACGCAGAGTACGGGATAATCTTGGTGGGTTTATTGAGTGTGATGAGAGTATCAAAGTAAAAACGATGAAGGATGTGTCTGAATTCTTGTGGCTCCTCTTCAACCGAACATCAGATATTCGAATGTCCTTCTTGTGGATAACTGAACACATGATTGCAAGGTTATGGTTTGGCCAGAACACTCTACCGAGATTTTAATAACGACGAATACTAGTTCTTGTTCTGATCCTAACAATGTTACCAATATTGAACCTTTATCGACAGCTCATCCTACGAGTTCGTCAACATTAGAAGCATGTGTTAAGGAATTAATGGTGACTCCTTTCTATGTGGATCAGATTCGTTTGGCTGGGTTTACTAATGTTGAATGGTTAACCGTTGTGGAGGATAATAAGTGGGTATTGAGTCTTGATGCCTTATATGTCGAGAATGTCATAGTATGTTTAGGCGAAGAGGTCGGTCATGAAGTTGAATCCGAGGTCATTCCACCTTTATATTCGAATCATCATTCTCATGAGTGTCCCACCTCATATAAGGGTCATGTCAATGTTATGGAGTATTCGTCTGAGATGCACACAGTTGAGACAAATATCAAGCATTTTCTTCTCTTTTACACATGCCTGAGACTATTAACCATGTTTCTCCCGTTAGTTCCCCTATGAAAAATGATTTATATTTGGTCTCATACCATGTTAGGGTGCCCCCGGTCTCACATCTAATCTCAGATTTAATTGATAATTTGGAGCATGTTGAAAAGGTTGAGGATGATATATGTCTAATGTCAGCACAAGAAAATTGCTTTATCCCATTGGCGAGCCAACTATGGTCATTTATGAGGTTTCTGAGGAAGAATCTGTTGAGTCTAATCTTGAGTATGATGCCGTGGAGGAGGTTTGTGTAGAGTTCTCGACCCATACTATTATTTTGAATGAGAATAAATCTCAAGTACAAGAAGTTTTGATGTGTGAGAATGAGGTTTGGCCGGAGATTCGTGAGATTCCCCCACTTCCATATTGTTATCTTCGAAGTGAAATGAAGAAGATTATTTTGTATAATGATAATATTATTGATGGAAAACGTGTTTCAAAGCCTAATAGGACGTATTCTAATTAATTTATCCTAATAATTGGAAAAATTGGGGCGTGGAATGTCTGTGAGATTAACAATAGTGCAAAACATAAAATGATAAGGTCTTTGATTGACACTTTGAACTTTGGAATTTACTGTTTCAGCAAGACTAAGATGCAGCATATGAATCAATAGATTATTCGTGACCTATGTAATTAGAGATTTTGTGGTTGGGAGACTCTCAATTCTATCGAGGCATCATGTGGGATTTTGGTAACTTGGAATGATGATTTATTTGAGAAAATTGACGTTAATATAGGTCAGTTTTCCATTAGTATTCAGTTTCATAACCGTGAGAATAATTTTCGTTGGGTATTTTCTATGGTGTACGGACATATACTTTCTAACTTTAAGTCTGATTTTTTCAATGAGCTTGTGGAGGTGACAAGTATTTGGGATCTACCTATTATTTTTGCGGGGGGATAAGAATGAAGTTATGGTTCCTATCGAGAAAAAAAGGACATGAAAACTCACAAGGTATATGCGCGAGTTTTCTAAGATAATCAAAAATTTAGAGCTCGTTGATTTGTCTTTGGAGGAGGACAATTCACATTTAGAAGAGGTAACCGACACGGTGGGAGTGTGAAATCCCGCATTGATAGTTTTCTTGTGAATAACTCGATTTTCTGTGGTGTATTTAATGTATTTCAGAAGGTCTTACCGTAGAGTTGTTCTGATCATCGTTCTATCCTTATTGAGCGGAAGGAGGTGGTTCCAACTAGTCGGCCTTTTAGATTTGAGAACAATTAGTTGACTAGAGATGATTTTATCTCCAAGGTGGAAGGGTGGTGGGCGAGGGAGGTCATGTTTGGTTACCCATCCTCTAGACTATTTATTAAGCTTAAAAATCTACGGAAGATGCTAAAGAGTTAGTTTGTGGGGGATCATGCATTGTTTTTCTCTAATGTTATGGTTCTAAGTCGTGAAATTTTATTAATTTATGGTGTAGAGGAAGTTCATGAGCTCTCTAGTACGAAATTTCTACACGAATTCATCTAGTGAGCGAGTTACTTGAACTATATAAAGAGGAGGAAATTGGGGCAAGACAACGCAATAGAGCGATTTGGTTGTGGGAATGTGATAAAAACACCAACTATTTCTATGGCATATCTAAAGCACAAGCGAGAAATAATGCTATTAACTCGATATACATTGCTAGTGTCGTGCATGATAATGAACCAACTATATCTAATAGTATTATTCAATTTTACAAAGATTTGTTTCAGAAACTATTTCGGGTTAGACCAAAGATGAATAAAATTAGTTTTACATCTATAAATGCAAATGAGAAATGCATGTTAGAAGCTCCTTTCTTTATCGAGGAAGTGTAGGCGACAATAATGGACTGTGGTAGTGATAAGTCCCCCGGGAGTGACGGTTTTACTCTAGGTTTTTTAAAAAAGGCTTGGGAGTTCTTTAAGGCTGATATTATGGCGGCTATGAATCACTTCTATCGATTTTAATCTTTTGAGAAAAGTTAGAATTCTACGTTGATTGTCCTAATTAGTTAGGCAACCAGTACTATTGACGTGAAGAATTTCCGACCCATCAGTTTGGTACTATCTTGAAATATTTGGCAAACAAAATGCATATAATTTTAGGTACGATTATCTCTGGCAATCAGATGACTTTCATCAAAGGGCATCAAATTTTCGATGCGGCACTAATCGCCAATGAGTGTATTGATTCGATTAACTATTGAGGCGATAAATGTGCTTTTGTCAAACTTGATATCGAGAAACATATGATCATGTTAATTGGGAGTTTCTTTTTTATATTATTGGTAGAATGGGTATGGGGGAGAAATGAATAGAATGTATTAGATTTTGCGTATTGACGTCGAAATTCTCTATTATCGTGAATGAGAGTTCTCATGGTTTCTCTAAAAGTTCAAGGGATTTAAGACAAGGGGACTCTCTGTCCCCTTTCTTATTTGTTATTGTCATGGAAAGCCTTTCTAGAATGATGTCGTTTGCCGATGATACGGGTTTGTTTCGTTGGGTGGAGTGTGGTGCGAGATGATCTCCGTTCTCTATGCCTCATTTATTATTTACAGATGACACTCTTTGCATGATTTAGACTACTGAGAGAAATGTTAAGCACCTTTGTAATATTCTTTAGTTATTTGGAGCATGTTCGGGACTGCGTGTTAATTTGGGTAAGTCTAATATCTTATTCTCTAATTCAGTTTCTTCTAGGAGAAAGATTAGATTGGCTGTATTTTAGGATTTAAAATTGAAACTTTTCCATCTATGTATCTCGGGCTCCCTCTAAGGGATAAAGATTATCTCTGGCAATCAGATGACTTTCATCAAAGGGCATCAAATTTTCGATGCGGCACTAATAGCCAATGAGTGTATTGATTCGATTAACTATTGAGGCGATAAATGTGCTTTTGTCAAACTTGATATCGAGAAACATATGATCATGTTAATTGGGAGTTTCTTTTTTATATTATTGGTAGAATGGGTATGGGGGAGAAATGAATAGAATGTATTAGATTTTGCGTATTGACGTCGAAATTCTCTATTATCGTGAATGAGAGTTCTCATGGTTTCTCTAAAAGTTCAAGGGATTTAAGACAAGGGGACTCTCTGTCCCCTTTCTTATTTGTTATTGTCATGGAAAGCCTTTCTAGAATGATGTCGTTTGCCGATGATACGGGTTTGTTTCGTTGGGTGGAGTGTGGTGCGAGATGATCTCCGTTCTCTATGCCTCATTTATTATTTACAGATGACACTCTTTGCATGATTTAGACTACTGAGAGAAATGTTAAGCACCTTTGTAATATTCTTTAGTTATTTGGAGCATGTTCGGGACTGCGTGTTAATTTGGGTAAGTCTAATATCTTATTCTCTAATTCAGTTTCTTCTAGGAGAAAGATTAGATTGGCTGTATTTTAGGATTTAAAATTGAAACTTTTCCATCTATGTATCTCGGGCTCCCTCTAAGGGATAAAGATTATCTCTGGCAATCAGATGACTTTCATCAAAGGGCATCAAATTTTCGATGCGGCACTAATCGCCAATGAGTGTATTGATTCGATTAACTATTGAGGCGATAAATGTGCTTTTGTCAAACTTGATATCGAGAAACATATGATCATGTTAATTGGGAGTTTCTTTTTTATATTATTGGTAGAATGGGTATGGGGGAGAAATGAATAGAATGTATTAGATTTTGCGTATTGACGTCGAAATTCTCTATTATCGTGAATGAGAGTTCTCATGGTTTCTCTAAAAGTTCAAGGGATTTAAGACAAGGGGACTCTCTGTCCCCTTTCTTATTTGTTATTGTCATGGAAAGCCTTTCTAGAATGATGTCGTTTGCCGATGATACGGGTTTGTTTCGTTGGGTGGAGTGTGGTGCGAGATGATCTCCGTTCTCTATGCCTCATTTATTATTTACAGATGACACTCTTTGCATGATTTAGACTACTGAGAGAAATGTTAAGCACCTTTGTAATATTCTTTAGTTATTTGGAGCATGTTCGGGACTGCGTGTTAATTTGGGTAAGTCTAATATCTTATTCTCTAATTCAGTTTCTTCTAGGAGAAAGATTAGATTGGCTGTATTTTAGGATTTAAAATTGAAACTTTTCCATCTATGTATCTCGGGCTCCCTCTAAGGGATAAAGATTATCTCTGGCAATCAGATGACTTTCATCAAAGGGCATCAAATTTTCGATGCGGCACTAATCGCCAATGAGTGTATTGATTCGATTAACTATTGAGGCGATAAATGTGCTTTTGTCAAACTTGATATCGAGAAACATATGATCATGTTAATTGGGAGTTTCTTTTTTATATTATTGGTAGAATGAGTATGGGGGAGAAATGAATAGAATGTATTAGATTTTGCGTATTGACGTCGAAATTCTCTATTATCGTGAATGAGAGTTCTCATGGTTTCTCTAAAAGTTCAAGGGATTTAAGACAAGGGGACTCTCTGTCCCCTTTCTTATTTGTTATTGTCATGGAAAGCCTTTCTAGAATGATGTCGTTTGCCGATGATACGGGTTTGTTTCGTTGGGTGGAGTGTGGTGCGAGATGATCTCCGTTCTCTATGCCTCATTTATTATTTACAGATGACACTCTTTGCATGATTTAGACTACTGAGAGAAATGTTAAGCACCTTTGTAATATTCTTTAGTTATTTGGAGCATGTTCGGGACTGCGTGTTAATTTGGGTAAGTCTAATATCTTATTCTCTAATTCAGTTTCTTCTAGGAGAAAGATTAGATTGGCTGTATTTTAGGATTTAAAATTGAAACTTTTCCATCTATGTATCTCGGGCTCCCTCTAAGGGATAAAGCTATTTTCAAAGCTTCTTGGGAACCGATCATAAGTAAGATGGAGAGGAAGCTTCCCATATGAAAAAGTAAAATTATTTCTAAGGGAGGTCGATTAGTTCTTATCAAGAGCGCTCTTTCTTTAATGCAACCTTATATAATGTCTCTATTTGTCATCCCTAAGTCTGTGGCCGTGAAGATGGAGAGAATTATGTGTAAATTCTTATGGGGATCGTCTAATTCCTCATTTTAACATTTAGTGAGTTGGGATAAAGTTAAATTAACAAAAAAGTAGAGTGGACTGGGAATTCACGATCTTGTTTCCTTTAATAAAGCCTTATTATCCAAATGGTGTAGTAGATTTGAAAATGAGCAAGATAGTATTTGGGCTAAATTGAGTAAATGTAAATATGGTCATGATAAGTCGGGTTGGTTTACCAAAAATTCTAATAGACCCGTGGGTTGCAACATTTGGGGTGGTATTTATGCCATGCGGAAGGTTTATGGGAGTCTAAGATGCCTACTAAGATCTCCTTTTTTGGTTGGAGTGTTATTCACAGCGAAATTCTCACTAACGATAAATGTATGAAAAAATGCATGATTATTGTGAGTCATTGTCGTATGTGTTATAAAGAGGTTGAGACAACTTCTCATCTACTTTTACATTGTCACGTTGTTGTAAGTATATAAAGTCTTTTCTGGAATTTGACTGGAATAAAATGAGTTATGCTGGAAACTGTTAGTGGCTATTGTGAGGCATGGATAGGGGCGACTAAAATTTCGAGACTTAGGAGATGAGTCTTTATCCCTATAATTTTATAGTGGACTTTCTAGTTGGAAAGAAATTAGAGAACTTTTAACAACGAAAGTAGGTCGTTAAGAATTATTTACAATGTCATTATCATGACGATGTCGGAGATTAAATCCGGAAAACATGTGAATTCGTATGGAGATCTTATTACCCTTCTTGAAAATTTTCGAATCAAGTAATTATTTTAATGTAATCAATTTGTACATAAATTTTTTCATGTCATGTTTTTATCGTTGTGTGCTTAAACGATTTTTTTATTAAATAAATCATTTTCAATAAAATAAATAAAAAATAAATATAAACAATAATAAAACATGCGGTAATAAAAATTTTGTATACAGAGTCTTAATTTTTTTTATAATAATAAATTATTATAATAGATAATTAAATAAATCTTAGAAAATAATTAAATTAATATAATAATTAAATAAAAAAAATATGTGCTAATAAAAAAACTATTCTATATATAAATAATTAAATAGAAAAATATATGATAATAAAAAACGATTGTTTCAAGTATTATTTTTTTTATAATAATAAATAATTCTCAAATGCATTTCTCGATAAATTTAAAATTTAACATATTTAGTTAAATATATATTTAATTTTTTAAATTTAAATATTTTAATTAATTTTGTAAGCACTAAAAATCTACATCCCAATTTATAATATTAAAACAATTATTTTGACTTATTATTAAATAAATAAAATAAAAATAATTAACCTCATAGCCAAAAACCAATTAAAACAACTAATTATACTAATTATTGTGATAATTAAAGTCTAATTAATTAAGGAAAATAGTCAAATTAATAAAAATAAAATTACTTGAGATAAAATTTTTACTCATTTATTTTAAAATGATTTTATAAAAATTAAGGGACAAAAATAAATAATTTAGAATGCATTGTCGTACAAATTTCATCTAAAATAATGATTTATTTAACCCTAAAAATATACAAATAAAATAAATTGATAAAATATTTGCCATAGTTATTTTAATATTTTGTGTATTTAAAAGAGATCAAAATTAAAGCAAAAGAGTGAAATAAAAATCAATTTCAAACAAACCCTTAAGGTTTTAAAATAAAATAAAATCTATAATCGGGTGTAGCCGAAAATAGAAAAAAATTGCAGCAGGAGCCGCATCCATCAGATGGACGCTATATTCTCATCCAACATTAGAGTGCTCCATGTAGCCGGTTGTAGCCGAGGAGAAGCGTGTGCGCGAGGCAGCGGATTGGCTAACGCCCATTAGCCAAAACGCTAACGGAACACCCAAACACAACGATGCCTAGACGGAATGCCAACGGAATGCCAACGGAAGCTCAAATGCGCTCAAAACGACGTTGTTTTGAGCGCCACATTCATCTCCAACGCGACGCCGAAGGGATAAGGACGAAGATCCGTCTTTGATTTCTCCATTTTAGAACTCCCTCGTTAGTTAATAATTTCTTCTTATTTAAAGCCTGAAATGATCAGCCTACAATGATGATCATTTCTTCTTATCAAAATAGGGATGATTCATCCATATTTTGACGACTTAAGCCAAGAACAACCAAAAACCATTAATGACTTTTGGCTGATTTTGGTCACTAGAAGCCTCCACCAACTCAAGGAAGCTCTAAATAGATCCCCCGAGTCGTTCCCAAACCAGAGAATCCAATTCCAACTCTCAAATCATGATATACATAAATCCGCCATTGAAGCTCAAAGCTTCTAAATTTTTCGTAAAATCCATTTGAAGTCTTAAAGATTGTATTTTAGTATCCTAAAAGCTTCCCTAAGGTCTAAGGAGTGTTTTCCAATCCTTGGTAAGGATCCAATCACTATCTAATTCATATTAACAGTTTGAATATGAAATTTTTATATTTCAAATTGCATAAGCTTGTATGTTTGATGTTTATGATGTTTTATGGATGGAAACTGATTCTAGGATCATTTAAAAACTATCTGAATATGATAGAACCTATCAATCAATCTAAATAACAAAAATCTAAATTTGAATTTTCAAAATCAATAAATGGGTTTGTTGTTCTTGGGTTAATTATATTGAATCACAGCCCATAAAGCTTCCCAACATGAGTGTAATGATGTTGAACAACTATTTTGATTATATTTGATACATCTTGATCATGTTTGATCAAAATAAAAATTTTCAAAATAATTGTAATTTTGAGTTCTTGATTTGGTCAATACTATCAGCAACTGTTCTTGTTTTGGTACTAATCAAGTATATGTAGTATAAGGAAGCTATTGGATAACTACTTACACTTCAAAACAACTTTAAAATCAAAAACCCAATTTTTGATCACAAACTGTTTTGAACAAATTGATCATCATTCAGGTCGATTGATACATTGATATAATGATCACCATGTTTTTGGGAGTTTTTTGAGGCTACCCAAGCTCTTAGATCAAAGAATCATAACTAAAAAATGAATTTAAAAACCTGCACTTTGATGTTCTTGAGGACCGAGGCTTCTTAGCCTAAGACCGATGCTCTTGAGCAAGGATTGAGAGATTCAACCGATGATTCTCACATAGGACTGAGAATCCCAAACCTTGGGACCGAGAATCCTAAACCCTAGGACCGAGAATTCCAAACATAGACTGAGAGGTCTAAGTCTGGGACTAAGACTCCTGAATCTCAAGACCGAGAGGTCTAACCTTGGGACCGAGAATCTCAAGCTCGGGATCGAGAATGCCAAACCCAGAACCGAGAGCTCTTGAGCCTAGAACTGAGAGGTTTATACACCTCGATCGAAAAAATTAGCCCAGGGCTAACCCAAGACTAATAGGTTTATACACCTAAACCAGTAAATCCCATCCAAGGACTGAGAGTCCTTAGAACCTAGACCGATGGTCTCTAGACCCCGATCGATAAAAATGAACCTGAGACTTAAGACTCCGGTCCTGAGGCATGTTTGGTTCCCCTTTTCAAAATTCAATATTATTTTTGTAATTTAAGGACTCCATATCATTTTCTAAAAAACCCAAAAATTAGAAAATGCAATTAAAATATTTTTTGGATATTTCCACAAAAATATTTCGATAAAGTCTCGTTTGGTGTTTATTTCTAAACCATAATGCCTTTAAAAATCACTGATATTCTTCAGGTATTTCCTCCGTAAGAAATCATCAACAATAGTTACCAATAATTTAATATTTTTGTTTCAATATTTTAAATAACGCACAAATATAATGCATTCTTAGGATCTGAAGAATAATTGGTTAAAACTCAAACGTTATACAACCGATTTTCAAATGCCAAATTTATAAGTAGAGACCGTTTTTAAAATGGGTACGGAAGATATAATTTTCTCAAATCACATTAAAAATCAAAGCTAATAATATCACTTTAATTAGAAAAAGCTTTTTTTTTTTATAAATTAAAGTAGAACTAGAATGACACTCCATAGTCATGGTCCCCCGCTTAAAATCGAAACGTTTTTAGGTGGAATCGAACCCGTGACCTTTTTTTTTAAATTAGGAAGAGCTTGGTAGTAAAAATAATTTTCTTCATCTTTCGTCTTTGTTCTTATTTATTCCGCGACTTTCCATTGTACTCATAATTTTTGTGGTTATGCTCACTTATGAATAATGGAGCCCTGTAGAGAAAATTAAAAAAACACATGTGGAATTAGCAAAATATTATAATGACTATGAAGAGTTCTAAAGATGTTACCTTAAGTTATTATTTGCAAATATGAAGTCCGCAAACATTTTTTCTTTGTCGCCTATCTTGGCATTCTCGAAGGTAATGACACGTTTCTTTAAGATTTTGGTCAATATTAGAGATCTAGGAAGGTAATGGCATGTTTTTTTGCTGGTACCCTCTTTAGATACACCCTGTTCAGGTACACCCTTTGTAGGTACACCCTTTATAGGTACACCCTTTGTAGGTACACCCTTTGTAGGTACACCCTTTACAAGTACACCCTCTATAAGGGTTATTATTCTTTGTGTAGAGGATGTTTTAAAATTTCTTCTCTTTGTGAAGTATTATTCAAGGGTACCCTAAGTAATTGATTTGTGTTTATGGCTTCGTATAAGATATGGATAACCTCACCAAGGTAGCCTAGTGGTAAGAGTCGACTTAAGAGACCAAAAGGTCACGAATTCGATTACATCTGGAAGCACTTTGAGTTTAAGCGGAGGGCCATGGTTGTGGGGTGTCATGCTAGTTCTCCTTTAATTTTAAAAAAAATAATATATATGGATCCCGTTTTTATATATTTCCGCGGAAATTATCTTTGAAAATGATTGTGTGGCACTTACAATCCTCTGTACAACTTCATCCATAGTTTGAGCACTTTCTACAAGAATCATGAAACTAACTACAACATTGAACTGGTTGCGGTGGTGTCTGTAGTGGCTTCTCTAGCTGCAATGGTGCTTACCATGACTACTTTGCTTGCAGTGACTTCTCTACCATATGCCTACTACTTGTAAGTGGAATACGTGGACTGGTCTTCCAAATCCAAAGCCTCTTGATTTAACTTCTATGTCCAATCTCTCCTTAAGCATATAGTCATCCCAACATGAAAATATTGAACATCGTAACTCGTATTATTGTTTTATTGTGAAATTGACGACTCTATCCAAGTAGCATAGCTAAATATATATATATATATATTCAATATGTTACTATATTTACATTTAAATAAACCAAAAAAATAAATACTGATATTTGAAAAATATTAATTATTAATATAAATGTTTAGGGTCCATGGAAAATTTTGTTTTCATTTTTCTTCCATTTGTTACAGGAATCAATCAATCCTTTCATAGTGAATATACACAAGTTGAACTTTGGAATGTTATAAATATTCATTAGAGATTTGAGAAATTTAAACCTGCAATATAAAATTTGGTCAAAAATGTATGATTCTTAGAATGTTAGTTTTGGGATTTATTGTATACCTGCATTGTTGATTTTTTGAGGTCCATAAAAAGTTGTTGATAACATAGACAACAAAATTTATCTTAAAATTGTTATAACCTGTTCGGTTCTCTTTTATCTTTTATGGCATGTCACTTGTTTTTGATGCGTCGCTGTACTGGAATCCCCATCTTCTCCTCCACTACATATAAAATTGATTGTAATGGAGGTCAATTTTATCGCTTCCAGTAGACTCAACGATTTCGATCTCCCCTCTATGGATGTCTACTATGCACTTAAACATTCTTTTCTTTTATTAGAACTTCGTCGCCATTCTCGAGGATGAGAGCACTCCTCCTGTAGTCGAATTACCTGACAACGTGTCGAGAGAAATTGACTAGGCATTTTGAGATGGCAAGTGATAGACACCATCCGAAGTCAATGGCCTTCACGACCTCTTTTTGTTTGTCCGACAGTTATTGAACGAAATTGTAAAAGTCACTTGACGAAGTCCTCATCATGAACATGTTTCGACTAAACTTTTTCCTTTTGAGTGGAGGTTGACAATCTCCAAATTCAGCGGTTGCTGTGGAAAGTAGATCCATATCCATGTCTTCAGGCAGCCTTTGAGATCCTCTACAAGGAAAACAATATGAAATTTTTTAGAAGAAAATTCATGATTTTGAAACTGAAAAGTTGAAAGAACACGGCTTTGTAAAAACATGGTCATGTTCTTTTAAAAAAAGAACATGAACTTGTTTTAGAAAAAAAGTTTTTTTTTTAACTAAAAGATGCGTTGAACATGGCGTTCATAGGCGCTGAACATGAAATTAGTTTGGAAAAAAAAACATAGTTTTTTAACTGAAAAAGGCATTGAACATGGAGTTCATATACGTTGAATATTGAGTTCGTAGGCATTGAACATGGAGTTGTAAGGCGCTGAACATGAAATTAGTTTGAAAAAAACTTAGTTTTTTAACTGATAAAGACGTTGAACATGGAGTTTATAAGCGCTGAACATGAAATTCTTTTGAAAAAAAATACAGTTCTTATGTTTTTATAAGGCCATATTTTTTACCATACATGACCTTCAAATACATATTAATCTAATTATCACCAACATCAACATTATCTACTATCATTTAACACGATTCTAACAACTAAATCTATAGCAGAAACAGTAAAACCTAGAAATAACTCTTTTGAAAAAATACAGTTCTTGTGATTTTACAATAACATGATTTTTACAAGGCCAAATTTTTGGCCATGTTTTTATAAGAACACGACCTTCAAATACATATTAATCCAACTATCACCAACATCAATAGCATCTACTATCATTCAACACGATTCTAAAAACTAAATCTACAACATAAATAGTAAAAAACCTAAAAATAACTTACATTTTTATGCGTTTGGTGCTGAACTAGAAGTGGTTCTAGGAAGTTTGTTTTATTCTTAAAAAGTTAAGAACATAAAGGCAAGATAAATGCGACAAAGTGGAAAAAAACGAACAAAAATAGGGTTTCGAGTCTAAACAAAAAATAGGATTTCTAATGTTTTTGCGTCTACTTACCATTTCGAATGAGGAAATAATTCGTCGAGTCGAAGAAGAAAGTCGACACCGAAGAAGAAAGTTGTTAGTCGCCGGATAGAGAAAGGAACAAATATATCTTTTTGGAAAGAGAAGAGAAGACGAAGAGCCGCGCGGTGACTTTTTCATTTCTTTTATAATTTTATTTTATTTTATTTTATTTTATTTTATTTTATTCTCTAGTCTACACATGTGGCAAACTATGTCAGATTCATGACTTATGCATATTAGATAAAAAAAACATTTTGTTTTCATTTTTGTTATAACTCTTTTTTATTTTATAATAAATTAAAATTAATACTATATTATAAAAAAATACATCAATTTTCTTTTTCTATAACTTGATTTACAAATTATAAAAAAAATTATCTTTTTCATACACTTTTCACCTAAATCAAAATTAATCTAATTCAATTATAGGTGTAAGCATGAAAATTTGACTTACTTTATTTTCATGATAATATTATTATTTTAAATAATATTAAATAATATTTTGATTTTTTATACTCAAGATAACTTAAAGAATGAATTAAAACCTACTTAAGGGTTAATTATTGTGATAATTAAACCCTAATTAGGAAAATTAATAAAAATTTCAAAAATAATTTAAGAATAAAATATTATATTTATTTTACTCAAAGTAGACCAAAGAATAGTTTAAAAAATATCTAATTGTGATTTAATCATGAATTATGTTTAATTTATGATTTAACCCAATTAAATAAAATAACTCAAAATTCCCAAAAATACCCCCAAAAAATAAAATATGAACATAACTATTATTGTGTTGATATAAATATTTTTTTTTTGGAAATCTTGATTAATAAATGAGTGAAAAAGGATTATAAATTGATTTTTAATAACCTTTTAATAAAAATAAAATCAGATAATTTAGTGTAGTAGAAGTTTTTTTTTTTTTTTAAAATTTTTGCAGTAGGATTCTGGGCTATTAGATCGATCTGGATTTTCATCCAGCGCTCAGAAACGCGCTACACAACTGGCTGTAGCAAAGCTCGTGCGTGCCTACTACACCTGATCAACTAACGGGATGGAATAACCCTGTTAGTCAAAACCGTTGACCGCAGACGGAACGCGAACGACGTTAGGCGAAACGACATTGTTTTGGTCTTCTTCTTCGCTGGGATCGCGACCCTCGCCGGAAATGCGACCTTGCCGGTGCGTTTTTTCTAGAAGCTCTAACTTCTTCGATAATTGATCTTATCCGATGATTTTGTCACCTACATTTTCGCCTCATCATCGCCTACTGATAGGATCGAATATAACAATAGAAGGGGGGTTGAATATTATTATACTACTATTCACTTTAAATGCGATTTTAATCCTGTTAAGGACTGAAAATCTATTTAAATTCTTTAACAAATCTTAGAAAACTCTTGAACGATTTCAAGTGCGGAAAATGCTTGCGGGATTTAAAGCGATAAATATAACGGTGAATGAAACAGTAAACATGCAACACAAGATTTTATGGATGTTCAGAGATAAAACTCATACATCACCCTTCTTCTGTTTCCAGAAAGATTCCACTCACAAACCCACTCAGATCACATGTCTTAACAAATGTCTGTCTGAACTTCTCGCTATCACACTTTCTTGTTGAACAAACAACGTTTTGTTCAACTTACAACAATGAACTGTTTATGCAACAATACAAATAATTATCTTTCAAAGGCTGTTTAGTGAAAGATCAGGAAAGAATTAGAGAAAAGCCAGAGAAAATGCAAAGAGAAAACAAGAGAATTCGACGTTGTCCTTTTATGACTTTTTATATTTTCTACATGGCAACGGTCGAATCTAATTAGTTGGCACGTGGAAGAGGTACATTCGACGTACGTCTAGCGTACGGGGTAGTACACCTAGGAATCAAATATTTGTTAGTGCATGGCGTACGGGATAGTGCACTTGGGAATCGAATACTTGTTAGTACGTGGTAGTGCGCAAGCGAATGAAATATAGTATATTTTTATCGTATTAGGCTGACGTCGAACTTGGCTGATATCGAGCTCTACTAACGATCAGCTATGCTGATGAGCTACCATGCTACTAGCGTACTAAGTTGTTGATGCAACTCATCTGTTAGCGCAACCCTGTTGATGGACTACTAATCTGTTAGCTTAACTTAGCTGTTGGCGCAACCCAATTGTTGCCACAATAATGTTGTTGCCTACTCGGTTGTTAGCGCAACACAATTATTGGCGCATCACTACTTTTGCCTACTCGTCTGTTAGCGCAAAATAGTTGTGGGCGCAACACTATTGTTGCCTACTTGGCTGTTAGCGCAATACAGATGTTAGCGTAACACTGTTATTGTATACTCGGCTGTTAGCGCAACAGAGCTGGTGGCGCAACACAATTGTTAACACAACACTGTTGTTGGCCACTCGGCTATTGGGCTACTCAGTTTTTAGTCTACTCGGCTGTTAGTGCATGATGTCAGCTCTGCTGATAGCGCGTCTCTTCTGACATCAGCTACGTTGTTTGATTGACTCTGCTGCTAGCGAGTTTTCAGCTTTACCTGTGCATTCACATAATACTGAACTTAGTTTTATTTCTTTATCAAAGCCTTCATCAAAACTATGAGTGTTCATTTTAATTATACTAAGTTCATTTTAATCAATTAAAATATTTTTCTTAATTCAACTTAATTAGAAATTTCCCCTTTTAATCTTAGTTCCCCCTTTTCCCATTTTAACTTATTCTAACACCTACAATAAACCCTAGTTAGGTTGTACCCCTCGCGCTGGAGATAGGCTGCCACGACTGAGGATAAGATTAGGGATAAAAGTGAAAATCAATGAATTCGAGTTGAATTGGCCTTCTTCAACTAACATTCCTCTACTATAAATACTCCTATTTAATTTGTAAAGAAAATCATTAAACAAACAACAATCAATCACCACTTAAATCAAAACCTTGAAGATTTTGGCGAACTGTTTTTTTTAAAACCTGCTCCGGCGATCCAAGCCTCGATCCAGGCCTTGGGATAGCTTCCAACACACCCTAGGCGTGTTTTCCATCTGTTGGTATGCTTCCATATCATTTGTATCATGATCGGTGATTGATCTGTTCTTGAGATTGATTGTGTAATTTATTTGTTTAGAATCTTTATATATATCATGTATGAACTTTTTGTTGAAAGAAAACAGATCAAATCAACCTAAATCAAGAATTTCGAAAATTGAAATTTGAAAATTGAATTTTTAAAAATTTTATGTTCTTGAGTTTAATCCATTTTTTTATTCAGTTAGTTGTTATACATGTTTGTTAACATGTTAGAATGATTTTCAAGAAACTGTAACAATGTTTTGATTAAGTTTGGTCAAATTGAAGTTTTTAAAAATTATGCTTAAAACTAGATTTTTAAAAATTCCATGTTCTTAGTTTTAATCTGGATTTTTTGATCCAATTAGTTGTTATACATGATTTTTAACATGTTAGAATGATTTCTAAGCAACTTTAATATTGATTTGATCAAATTGTGGTTTTTTAATTTTTTGGATTTTGATTCAATCTTTAAAATTTGTTTTAATGTTTGAATGATGCTCTTGTTTTGGTTGAGTTCAAATATATTCATCATTTCAAAGATACTAAAACAAAAATCATACCTTGAAATGGCCTAATTTGAAAAATCCTAAAATTTGACATATAAATGGTGTTTTGAAATTGATCTTTGTAAAGATCTTGAAATCGTAATTTATGTTAGGGCTTTTTTCTTCATGGTCATATGAACTAACTGTAGCTTATAGACAATGACATGATCTGAAACAAAAAGTTATGGACTTCTGAAATTTGAACCAAAATAAGAACACCTCGGTCATAAGACTTTAGCCTAGGATCGGTAATCCTCGGTCATGTTCTCAAGTCGCGACCAAGATAACTTAACCTCCGACCAAGGACTAGAACCAGTGTTCTTTAGCTCCTACTAAAGACCAAGACTGGTGTTCTTCAGCTCCAATCGAGGATCAAGATCGGTGTTCTTGAGGAAGGAACCAAGCCCCACGACTAATGGTTTTAACCTAGGACCGAGGAACTCGACCGAGCTTTTTAAGTTAGGACTGAGCCCTAAGACCGATGTTTCTAATATAGGACTGAGCACCCTCTTTAGCCAAGGACAAATCTTTCTAATCCTAGGATTGAGCCCTCTCTTATCCTAGGACCGGTAAATCTATCCCTAACCCGATACCTAGGACCAAGGACCACGATCGATGAACTTGACCTAGGTCCGAGCCTCCCAGGGCTAGGACCGAGAAGATTGAGTTCGGGACCGAGACTCTCGAACCAAGAACCGAGCCCTATGATCCCTTGACCCATGCGACCAAACACTAGTATGGACCAACCCGGTCTTGACCGAGCCTAGGTCGATCAATCCAGACCTAGACCCTAGGACTCGGGTCCTAAGGCCTGATTGGTTCCACTTTTCAAAATCTAAAATTAGTTTTGTAATTTTGGAACCTGAATCTATTTTCAAATAATCTCGAAAGTTAGAAAATATTATTTTTATATTTTTGGGATACTTCCTAAACCAATGTTTTAGCTAAAGTCCTATTTGGAATTTATTTTTAAATTTTAGCACATTTTTTTTTGATATTTTCAGGTTTTTTACTCATATATATATATCATCGCAATCCCAAGTACTCTCTTCTAAATAATTTTGTACAATTATTTATGCAACTTAAGTCTATCCTTTTTTAGGACCCTCGGACTACTAATTGAAGAAAATAAACGTTTTAAAGAAAGTTTCAATAGTCGTAATAATTTTAAAAATAAAAATATAATGTCCTGTGATGGAAGCGGAGGACAAAGCGCGAAAGTCATTTCTATAACGTAACCGGAATACGAACCCCTTTTAGAAATTTTGGTATAAATACGTTTATACACGTATCATTTTATTGATTTTTATAAAAGCACTTTGCGACTCTGATTTTCAAATAAACAATCTTTTAAATTAGTTATAATTAATAAATTTAAACAAATTTCTGGTTAAATTGTTATTTAGCCTCCACATTATTAAGATTTGAACAAAGTATTAATTATTTATACATAATTAATTTCTTACCGCTCTATGTATTATAAAAAAAATTTAAAAACTAAAATTTTCATTTAAAATATGTATGGCTCGCAAACTAAGGTTGAAACGCATCGAACCTCAAACCACTCCGCGACGTGTTCCCCCGTATTGTCACGCGTCCACGGTGCGTGCTAAGCTACAGACCGAGGGGAGACGATTTCCCAGGGGTTACAACTCTTTTGGCGACTCTACTAGGGACCAATTTTTCAACGTTTATTTTATTTTTAATTAAAACAAAATTCTGGCTATGAAAACTTTTATTTATAAACTTTTAAAGAACCTTCACAATAGTATGTCTCATAAGGTCTATCACCCTAAAAGATACTTAGGTTCTCTCCTAATAATTATCAAAACCAAACGGGTATATCACTCGGGATTACGTGAATGAGTACCAGATCGGATTATGTACTTATACAAACTACTTTAGACCGATCATACCAGTCTATGACCAAGAGATGTTGCGAGAGGAAAAACTAGGAACCCAGAGTGGATCCCTCCTGTTGATTTTGATACATCCTTTAGGATGAAATCATAACGATGGTGGGAGAGAGATTCCAACCCAAACCCCGACAGAAACCTTAGCACACAAAACATGGTTAATTTACCAAACCATTGTTCGACGTGCCCGAACAATATAGCCTCGACAAGCTAGCCTAGTACGTGCTTATTTATTATACATGTATACATCTATAATATATATAATAAACATCTCTAAGCATATTTTCTTTTATTAAAATCAAACGACATGTTTGTCAAAGTTGATTATACTCCGCATAATGGCTCTTTTAGACAATGAAGATTTGTTCATCTAGAGTCATCATTTCCACGAAAGGGAATGGTTCTATCGAACCTACATTCTTAGTACCACTTTCAAATTCACCCACTTCAGAATCCATCATAATTTCATGATAAAGATGCAATGAAGATGAGACCTAATACACATGACCTTTATGTTAGAAGATCGCCAGATATGTCCAACCATCTAAGAGTTTAAGGCCATTATGATGATAAAAAACAAGAACATCATAAGACATAAACCTTACGCGAAATATATATCCCTCCAATGTCTTCTCAACGAGGAATTTTGATATACAAAGACTAGGGCGGATAAGATTCTAGTTAAAGCTTATCTCGACCTTCCACGATGGATAAAATTGGCTACCCAAAATGGTGAAATCCCACTGAATTTTGCTATCTCTTTGCTTACAATAACAGTCATGCTAACTTATTATCTCCTCGCCCCAATAGGCGATCGTGCACCGTCTTCTAGAATACTAGAAGTGGCCTACCATCTCAGGGCAAAAGATAAGGATTTGACTAACATCATCTTAGATGAAACCATATTAAGGCTAAATTAATCCTATTTTTCCTACCACCTCAACAAGAGAGGAGCTCCAACCATCCTTTATATTTGGCTTCTGGAAAATATGAAACGCATACCTCCTCAACTTCCTGGCAATGTGATGACCGCAAACCTTCAATATCGACGCATGATGGGTATTAAACCGGAAAAACCCGTCAACGACAACGACTCCATAGGTGACATTTAACCTTGGTATCGTATTAGGAAGATGGTTTACCTCATGGATGATTAGCCCATGATCATGCTTACGAGTCTCGAATGGATCACTTTTTACTACACTATTGAATTGTTTAAACAATTCGGGCGACTGCATGCCTCCATGTAACTGCGGGATCGACATTGAAAAACCCATCAAGCATAATGACTTCGTCACCTACCTTGACCTATGGAATGATGCAGTAAAAATGGACATCCTAAAAGATAAGAAGAACTACCTCGATCAGATCATCGAAGAGTTCCAACATCAGCAAGAGGAGGAAACAGAAAGTGAAGGCTCCACCACCTTCACCCGCTGCAGCCAAACACGCTCCCCTTGAACAAAAACTCTAATATTTTATTTTTGTATAAAGAGACAAAAGTTAGAGAAGTCTAGTATAATTAACTAGCAAACTCTAAGGACTCCGAAATTTTGAAATATAAAATTGTTAGTTCTTTTGAAAGCAAATATATAAAACCTTATGAGATTCTTATCTATAGGTCATGTTGTTTGCATGTGCATTTTTCTATTGTTTTTATAATTGCAATTAACTACTATGCTATAATCGGATGTCGAACTCGTCCCTTGAACGAAGCACTTCCACGCCATTTGATGGTACTTCGAATATTACGGTCTCAATTCCATCATGAGATTCCTAAAGTATGAAGTAAACTCCAACTTCTTGATGGAATTGCAACATAGGTGGAATCATATCCAAAGAGCCTACGTCCTCGGTAGTAGGACAATAGTTCCAACTATAGAAGAATTCTGGGCCATCTTAATAGTAGATAACAAAAACATTATACATCCAAAGTCTTATATGGATGTAATTTCTATTGGAAGACTTATGTAAAGAGAGTATCACTACTATGAAACTACCTCTGACGCTATCGTCTCTGGAATGAGCATCAATTTCTAGGTTTGGGTCGAAACCGAAATACATGATGGAGAAATTCCTAAAAGAGCAGGGTCATCTTTGATCACGATTTCAATCTTGATATCTCATTTCTTCATAATCCTAGCTAATGATAAGCCCTCTTCAATAATTGTCTAGGTAGCATATCAACTTCGAAAGGGCAACAAAGATCATTCTGGTATCATTTTGATAGAAACACTCATAGGCTTAAACAATTATCAAGGATTTCCCACTATGAGTAGAAGGGGCTCCCCCTTAATCCTCAACACATGACTTCTTGACAAGCACAAACTTCTGTCATCAGTTTTGTTTGATAACGTCTTATCCCCTTTAGTTCAATATCAAAGAATGAGGGAAACTCTGCCCGAAATTCCAGTGCAAGACAATGATGAAATCTGGGACATTCTTCCATGATATCCCATCAATAAAATAACTTTCATGATGGACGTTAAGCCACACAATCTTCTCATGGGTTTGGAAAGACTTACCTACTATAATACCCACGACCTGTTCAGGCAATTCGTTCATAGCCACATTGAACTTGTTGTCCCAATGGATAGACCCATAAACCAAACGGTCTTTGCAGAATACCTTGGAATATGGCACGATACTTTTTAGATAAATGTCCATCCAAAGTGAAGGAAATATCTGGAACTCATCTACAACCAATATGAGAGAGACCAGAGAACCAAAGAGGAAGAAGTCACTAATGACAGAATGGACTACGTCTGGACTTAAATGTTTTAAGTCTTCGTCGAATACTTTTCCCTTTTAGATTCTTTTATAAAATATCAATAAAGAGTCTGTCTGTAACAAACGATGCGAGTATGTTTATATACAACTCAATGTTTTTTATCTAATCAAATCACCTCTCTAAGTTTCCTTTCAGCGCTTTTGCATTTTTATTTTATTACATCTGCAACATCTTCATCTGTCTCTCTTCAATCGTAGACCGCCAGTCACTTTGAACAAATATGGTCCCACGAAAAAGAGACCCAAGAACTAGACGTTTTGTGCGCCAAGAAATGGCCGAAGGAACTCCAAAAAATGATAAGGTTACAATATCCCCAACTGGATTTGCTGAAGTAAAAACTACTCTTCAGAAAGTAACTGAGTAGTTGGTGATACTAATAATCTTGTTGACTATGTCTGATATCCCTATTCAAGAGCATCCATCCTTGTCACGACAACCACAACAGACTATATATATTGCCACTCTGATAAGGAAATCTTCAAACGTGTCGTAACGTGGAAGAAGCCTCTCTCTATGAGGAACCTTCTAAAGATGATAATAGGTTAACAAGAATCCAGCCAAATGTTGCTGATAACTCCAATTCCCAAGAAGGGGAAAACCCTACGATCATTCCTCTTATGGAATACGAGGTCCAAATGGCTTAGTTGAACACCAACCGAACATGGATTCAACATCAGCTTAATCAAGTGACCAAGGATAGCATTGATGAACACTATGATTGAAAAAATACTATGAAAACTACCAAACGAGCAATCATCCCATTTGGGATAAAACTCCTTTCTTTGTCAAAGTATATAGGCAGGACTGACCTTGGTTCTTTCTTCCAGATATACACCATGGCTATGACACCTTTATATCTGGGAGAACCAATAGTCCTCCATCTATTTTCCCAATATATATGGTGTGGCCATGTGTTGGTATCACCAAAAGAAGATACTTTATCTTCAAACTATCGAGGAACTCGTATCAGCCTTCATAGAACGTTTCAACATGCATCTCAGCTTAGAACGACCCGAGAATAAGCTCAAGAACATCAAACAAGGCGAGAACGAGAAATTTGTAGTTTTTATCGAAAAGTGGAAAGTTTTTCTCAGGAGATCGATTCTCTACCTAGTGAACAAAGACAAATCAACATGATTCTGGATAATGTTAATGGCCGATATTTTGTTGGATTCGTTGTCAAAACTTTCCAAAACATTAAGAAGCTGCTCAAAATGGGCAATAACCTCGATGAAGCCTTCAATAAGGAATAAAGAGGGTAAACTGTACAGACTTATATTGCTCCTTCTCGACCTCAAAGGAAGGATAAAGACGAAGTCCATCAAGTTGCAACTAATTGGCAAGCTCTGACCTCTTCTAAGCCTGGTCCAAGCAAACCGGTGTTGGCTAAAACAAATGTCATGACAACATCTAAACTGCCAATACCAAGGGTCCCAAGACCTCCCACAACTTTTGACGATTTGGGTATGACCCTAAGTCAAGCTCTTACCCTCCTCCAATAGACGAACCTAATCAAACCCCTAACTCCTCGAGAGGGTCAAGAGTTCCTTGGCAAGTTTGAAGGGGCATGGTGTGCATATCATCAATCAAAAGGTCACTCTACTGATAATTGTAGTGTCCTTAAACATCAGTATCAAGACCTGATTGATCAGAAGATTATTCCTAAACTAGAAACCGCGAGTAATTCGTTACCCGATCATCGGGTAAACATGATCTTTGTGGAAGAACTTATTCACAGCCTTCATGTTAATATGGTCAATCCATGATCCAAAAAGGAGAATCGAAGAATCCCACCTCCACTGCCCATAGCTCGTAATTGGTGGGTTCCCTATAATCCTAGCACTGATCCTCCAAAAAGAGATACGCCAAAAGTCTCAGCAACCCAGAGTGGATATTCCTAGACCATCTAATGACTCAAGAGGGGAAAACGAGCCTCGAGATCTAAACCCCATCGATAGTCTTATTGCTCATCTTAAGAAGACGAATGCCAACATTTCCATCTAGGAAGTCCTAATGTATTCTATCGAACATAGGCGGGCTATTCTGAATGAACTAAGCTAGGCTAGTATTCCAGCCAACACGACTCCTGAAGGGTATCATCTCAACAACTCCACAAATCAACATGATAGGATTCGAGGACAAAGACCTACCTACTTCCAATGAACCTCATGTTAAGGCTTTTAACATTTCTATAAAGATGGCTGATAAAGTCATTCCTATGACTTTGATCGACAATGGTTCAACACTGAATATATGTTCATGGAAGAATCTCTAAGAAATCGACATTTTTGTTGATAAAGTTCTTCTCTCAAACTAGTACGTCCATGGCTTTGATAATTCTCGACGAGAGATTATGGGTAGTTTTCGAATAATAATTTACGTAGAAGATACACCTTTTTAGGTAGAGTTCTTCGTGATCAATATGCGACCATCATACAACCTAATCTTTAATTAGGTAAAAAAATATTTAATTGTGATTTAATCATGAATTATGTTTAATTTATGATTTACACCAATTAAATAAAATACCCTAAAATTCCCAAAAATACCCAAAAATACCCAAAAAAATAAAATATGAACATAATTGTTATTATGTTGATAGAAATATTTTTTTTGGAAATTTTGGTTAAAAAATGAGTGAAAAGGGGATTAAAAGTCGATTTTTAATAACCTTTTAATAAAAATAAAATCTGATAATCTGGTGTAGCAGAAGTTATTTTTAATTTTTCCAGCAGGATTCTAGGCCATCAAATCGATTTGGATTTTCATTCAGTGCTCAGAAACGCACCACATAGAAAGCTATAGCCAAGCTCACGCGCGCCTGCCACACCGGATCAACTAAAGGGATGGAATAACCCAAATAGTCAAAACCGATGACTGTTGACAGAACGTGAACACGTTAAGTGAAACGACATCGTTTCAGTCTTCTTCTTCGTTGGGATCACGACCCTCGCTGGAAACACGACCTCGGTAGTTCGTTTCTTCCAAATGCTCTAGCTTCTTCGATAGTTGATCTTATCCGATGATTTTTCAACCACGTCTTTGCCTCGTCATCGTCTATAATAGCCCTCTAGTTAGGTTGTACACCTCACACTAGAAATAGGTTGCCACGTCTGAGGATAAGATTAGGGATAAGACTGAAAATAGACGAATTTGAGTTGAATTGGCCTTCTTCAACTGACCTTCCTCGACTATAATAACTCCCATTTTCTTTATAAATCAAATCATTAAACAAACATCACAATCACCAACTGAATCAAAGCATTGAAGATTCCAGTAAATTGTTTTTTTTGAAAACCTGCTCCGACGATCCATGCCTTGATTCAGGCCTTAGGATAGCTCCCAACACGCCCCAGGAGTGTTCCTGGTTGTTGGTATGCTTCCATATCATTTGTATCATGATTTGTGATTTCAAATTTTGAATTTTTTTCAAATTTTCTTGTTTGATCGGGTTTGATCTGTTCTTGAGCTTGATGGTGTGATTTCTTAGTTTAGAATCATTATATATATATCATGTATAAACTTATGTTGAAAGAAAACAGATCAAATCAACCTAAATCAAGAATTTCGAAAAGTGAAATTTGAAAACTGGTTTTTTTAAAATCTTATGTTCTTGAGTTTAATCCGATTTTTTTGATTCAGTTAGTTGCTAAACATGTTTGTTAACATGTTAAAATGAGTTCCAAGGAACTGTGACAACGTGTTGATCATGTTTGATCAAACTGAAGTTTTTTAGAAATTATGCATAAAATTGGATGTTTAAAAATGTCGTGTTTTTGGTTTTAATTTAGATTTTTTGATCCAATTAGTTATTATACATGTTTGTTAACATGATAGAATAATTTCTAAGCAATTGTAACATCGATTTGATCATGTTTGATCAAATTGTGCTTTTGAAATTTTTTAGATTTTGATTCAATCTTCAAAAATTATTTTAATATTTGAATGGTGTTCTTGTTTTGGTTGAGTTCAACTATATTCATCATTTCAAAGCTATTGGAATAAAAATCAGACCTTGAAATGACATAATTTGAAAAATTCTAAAGTTTGACTTAGAAAAGGTATTTTGAAATTTATCTTTGTAAAGATTTTAAAATCTTGATTTATGTTAGGGCTTTTGTTCTTCATGATCATATGACTAACTATAGTTTACAGATCATGATTCCATGATCTAAATCAAAAATTATGAACTTCTAAAATTTCAACCAAAATAAGAACATCTCGATCTTAAGGCTTTAGCCTAGGACCGGTAATCCCCGGTCCTGTTCTTCAGCCGCGACCGAGAAAACGTAGCCTTCAATTGAGGACTAGAACCGGTATTTTTCAGCTCCCCCCGATGACCAAAACCGGTGTTCTTTAGCTCCGACCGAGGATTAGGACTAGTGTTCTTGAGAAAGGACTGAGCCCCACGAACGATGGTTTTCACCTAGGACCGAGGACCCCGACCAAGCTTTTTAACTTAGGACTGAGCCTTAGGATCGATGTTTCTGACCTAGAACCGAGTACCCTCTTTAGTCTAGGACCGATATTTCTAACCCTAGGACCGAGCCCTCTCTTAGCCTAGGACCGATAAACTAACCCTAACATTAGACCGAGGACCGAGGATCACGACCGACGAACTTGACCCAGGACCAAGCCTCCCAAGTCTAGGACCAAGCATACCGAGTTTAGGACCGAGCCTCTTGAACCTAGGACTAATCCCTACAGTCCCTTGACTTGTGTATTCGAACCCTAGTTTGGACCACCCCGGTCTTGATCGAGCCCGACTGAGCCTAGGTTGGAATAACCAAACCCAGATCCTAGGACTCAAGTCCAGACCTATTTGGTTCCACTTTACAAAATACAAAATTATTTTTGTAATTTTAGAACCGAATTCATTTTCAAATAATTCTGAATGGTAAAAAGATGATATTTTAATATTTTCGGGATACTTCATAAACCAATGTTTTGGCTAAGGTCCTATTTGGAATTTATTTTTAAATTCTAACACTATTTTTTAGATTTTTCAAGGTTTTTACTCAAATATATATCATCGTAATCGTAAGTACGCCCTTCTAAATAATTTTGAATAATTATTTACGCAACCTAAGTCTATCATTGTTTAAGACCCTCGGACTACTAATTGAAGAATATAAATGTTATAAAAAAGTTTTAATAGCCAGAATTTTTTTATAAAATAAAAAGATGTCGTCCTTTGACGGGCGCAGAGGACATAGCGCAAAAGCTTTTATATAATACGAACCCTTTTAAAAATTAGAATATAAATACGTTTATACACGTATCATTTTATTGATTTTCATAAAAATCACTTGGCGACTCTGATTTTTAAATAAATAATTTGTTGGGTCAAATTATTTTGACTAAATAAACTAGGAATTAAGTTTATTTAATGATGACATTATTCTGATGATCTACGTTAAACTTAGTTGTGAATAAAACTAAGTGGTCTATTTGTTTTGTGATGGAACAAATCTAAAAGTCAGCGCTACCCTAGACACGGTCTAAAGCAAGCTCTCTTAGACGTCTAACGTAGTTAGACGAAGTCTAACTCCTTCAGACGTGATCTGAAGGGAAACGTAGTTAGACGAGGTCTAACTACTTCAGACATGGTCTGAAAAGAAACGTAGTTAGACGAGGTCTAACTCCTTCAGACGTAGTTTGAAGGGAAACGTAGATAGACGAAGTGTAACTCCTTCAAACGAGGTCTGAAGGGATACGTAGTTATACGAGCTCTAACTCCTTCAGACATGTTCTGAAGAGATACGTAGTTAGACGAGGTCGAACTCCTTTAGACGATGTCCGAAGGGATACGTAGTTAGACGAGGTCTAACTCCTTTAGATGAGGTCTGAAGGGATACGTAGTTAGACGAGGTCTAACTCCTTCAGACGCGGTCTGAAGAAGAACGTCTGATGCTTCGCTTTAGCAGCTGTCTAAAGGAAGCATCCGTCTACCCACGATCAATTAGTTTCCTGCCACACTACCTTCAGCTCCACTTCTTTCAACAGTTTGACAAGCCAGCTAATTCCATCAATGAATGAACGACACGTATGCGAATATACCTCAACCATATTTCTAGTACAAGACAAGATCAAAGGATATTCAGCGCACTACTCATTCAATACGGCCACAATCACATTATTTAGAGCCTATTGTACTCTCGTACTAAAGGTGGCCATCCAACGGACATATGTCACATGTCCTCAATGAATATTCGACCGTTGGTGTATATCAACTATATATTGTAGCCAAAGGACAATGGTTGAATCACCTGATCTCACCGCTTCACATATTCGACAAAAAAAGTTTCCGATATCAATCATCTCTCTTACTCTCTAGATAAAATACATTGTACTCACATACTGTCTTTTCTTTGAGAAACTTCAGTGTTGTAAGTTAAACAAAGGTTGTTTTGTTTAACAGAGAGTTAGCTAGATCAGTGAGCTATATTTGTTTCAAAATATTTAGTGGATATCCTTCCAGTTGTGGAAGAAGAGGTGTGACGTATGAGTTTTATCTCCGAACATCCATAAAACTTATGGTGTTCTTACTTTCTACCATTTACATTCAGTTGTCTCAAGTTTCAAATCTGACGAACACTTCCGCACTTGATTCTGTTTCAAGAGTTTGGAGGATTTGCGAAGAATATAAATAGATAATAATCCCTCACAGGATTACTATCGAAGAATTTATCATAAACAACTAACAATAATCAGACTCTCGTCTCTATTGGTAGCACCAATCCAAAAAGTGGTATCAAAGACTTGTTTTCTATTCTCAAGCAATAAGAGAATCTGAATCATGTCTAAGACTTCCAACACCAAGGTTCCCATGTTCTCAAAATAAAATTATGTGGTGTGGAAAAATAGGGTCCATGCTCATCTTGTTGCCTCAAATGATGACATGTAGAGAGTTATCACTAATGGTCCCATCAAAATTGAGAAAGACAGATCTGAATGGACCAATGAAGATAAGAGGAAGAACAACCTCGACAACCTGGCCAAAGACATCTTGTATAAGACCCTAGATGACAACATGTTTAACTACATCATATCCTACGATACTTCCAAAGAAATCTGGGAGAGGCTGATTCAACTCTGTGAAGGCAATGAGAAGAACAAAGAGAACAAGCTTATGGTTGTTACACAACAGTTTGACAACTTTAAGATACGTCCTGGAGAGACGATGTCTGAAATTGATGGAAGATTCAACAAAATTATCACTACTCTCTCTATTATGGGCAAGACTTATAGCAACAGAGAGGTTGCAATCAAAGTCATGCGTGCTCTTCCCAAGGAGTGAGATATCAAGACAATGGCGACGAGGGAGTCAAAAAATCTCAACAAGATGGAGCTCTTTGACGTGATGGCTGATCTGAAGGCTTATGAGTTTGAGATAAACTCTAGGGATGAAGAGGAACTTTCCACATCTGTTGTTGCAACTAAGGCGCTGGTGACTACTGAGGAGCCACATGCTGCCACTGATGTGAAGACTGCTGCCGAGCAAATCAGCGATGACGCCATGGCTCTCTTCATGAAGAAATTCGGCAAATTCATGAAGAAGAGCAATTATAACTCAAACTCTTCAAATAATAACAATGATGATAATAATAATTCCAAGACTAACGTGAAGTGTTTTAACTGTGATAAACTAGGTCATTACAAATTGGAGTGCAAGAAGCAAAAACGGGATGAGAAGAAGAAGGACAACACAGAGCTAAAAGCCCTCATGGCGGCTGATAACAAAGCTAAATGGGCCCAAAGAAATTCAAATGACTCATCATCCAACGATAGTGATGATGAATATTTCACTTGATTGATGGAAAAATAAGAAGTTGACTCTGAGATATTTGACTTCTCCTCTGAAGAATTTATAAGAGATGAATTAACTGATGCACTCAATGACATGGTCAGTGAGTACAAGAAGTTGTCAGACTCTTGTAATGAAATGAGATTAAAATATGAATCTAATAAACTTTCTTCATCCCAAACATATGAACCAAAAGATTTTGAATATAACATGATCAAGCTCTTATCTGAGAATGAGGAGCTCAAGGAAAAGATTCAAACTTTGTTTTCTGAAAACCAACGGTTGACATATGTGGTTAGTTCCTGGACAAGGTCTGGAGATGAAGTCAGACAACAAATAAGTGTGTTGAGGCCTGCCGGATGCAAATCCGGTTTAGGATTTGACACTTCCTACTGAGACAAGTTGTGTAAAAAGTTAAAATCAGTAAAAGACAAGTTTAAGCCAATAAACTTTGTCAGGAGGAGTTTAACTAACAATGGAACTGATCCAAACTGTAAGGACTTAAATGATGAGATTATTTATGTCCCACCAACTATAAGCTGGCTGAAACCTAAGAAGGAATCAACCAACAAATCTGGTAAATCAAAACCTGACAGGAAGTCAGGAAGTTTTAGACAAAAACCATCCTCTAAGGTTAACAATTCAGCTGCTAGTAGAAAGACGTCCGCTAAGCATAAATCTTTCGCATTAATAAAAAAACAACATGGGAAATCCATCAAAATAACTCAAATATAATTCCTAAGGGATTGATTGATCGAGGACCAAGGTGAAAGTGGGTACCCCAAGATTGTAAATATATTTTTGTGTAGGTACAACAAATAAGCTACTTGGAGGAATCTATATGGTATCTGGAAAGTGGATGTTTCAGACACATGACTGGAGATAAACGGTTTCTGTCTGAAATTACGGATTGATTAGGGCCTAAGATCACGTTTGGGGACAACAACAAGGGTAAGATCATGGGTAAGGGTAAGATTATCCATGGTAATCTAACCATCAACAACATGCTACTTGTTGAAAACTTGTGTTATAACCGGATTAGTATAAACCAGTTATGTGATAATGGATTTACTATTGATTTTCAAACTCATGCATGTCTGGTTAAGGATCAGTAGGGTAACGTTTTGCAAACCGGAAGCAAAGTAGGAAATTCTTACAAAATGAACTAGAAAAATAAGATATCTAATCTAATATGCATGATTGTTAAAAATGATCAAAATTGGTTATGACATAAGAGATTAAATCATCTTAATTTTAAAACCATTAATAACATTTGTTCGTATGATTTAGTTTTGGGTTTACCTTATCTAAAGTTTTTAAAAGGACAAGGTTTGTCCTTCTTGCTGGTTAGGCAAACAGAGCAAATATCGTTCAAAAGTAAAGGGAAATCTCAGTCCAACCGGTGCTTGGACTTTTACATATGGATCTTGTTAGGATTGGGGTCGCCCTTAGAGGACCGGGGTTTCGGTTTTAGGGTGACCGCTTATTACACAACACACAAACTAGAACTAATCCGGTTAGAGATTAGAACCGCTCTTAACTCTACACAAACCGTTACAAACTTCTTGAACTGAGTTCAAGTGCGGAAGTAGTTTGTTTCGGCTTGAAGCAACACACAACGTTTAATTTGATGAGATTAATAAGGAGTCGGTTAGAGAAGATATATATATATATATAGAGAGAGACCGGTTTGATTAAAAAGAAGGATTATGTTTCGGTTTGGTTTGAAATGAGTGATGGTTCGGTTTAGGGTAAGTGAGCCGGAAATAAAGGAAATGACACAAGACAAGATTTTTTATGGATGTTCGGAGCAAACCCTCCTACGTCACCCCTTCTTCTCAGATTATGAGAAGGATCTCCACTAACTTTGAATGTTACAGCACTCACACAATGCCGAACGAGCCTTAATCGCTACTCGTCAGTTACACCACTCACTATGATGTAATATAATAACTTTTTACGCTTGGTAAAATACACACACAATACACAAACACTTTCGGAATTTCAATCACTTATGTCTAAGATTTTTCGTTTTTTGTTTCTTCTCTCTTGAATGAGCTTTTTCATAATGATCTCATGCGTATTTACATGTTCGCGCGAGAGGGAGGTTTTCTTGAAATGATCCAGCTTCCTTTTATAGTGAAAAGATGACAACAGTCATCTTTTCTCTCTCCAGAAGATTGGTCACTGGAAGCCGTGTCAGTTGACACATGGCAGACATACATAAACCAGTTTGGACACATGGCAGACATGCATAAGCCGGTTTGGACACATGGAAGACATGCATAAGCCAGTCGTTTTTCTCTCTTACATATTCCCAAGGAATATTGTAATCATTATCCTGCCCCATGCCTGGTTTCTTCTTTTACATATTCCCAAGGAATATTGTAATCATTATCTTACCCCATGCCTGGTTTCTTCTTTTACATATTCCCAAAGAATATTTTGTTTGTCTTAACACGTTATCTTTAATATATTCATATCTTTTGAATAATTTGCCCGTTGCAACTCAACCGGTCCTGAACTTGAACCGTTCCGGATTTCTGCACTAAGGTTAAACTTGTCCGGACTTCATCTCAAACTTGAGAATGCTGAAGGTATTTATCAGCCGGAGCTGAGAGCAATTAATGACTGGAGCGGCTCATTTAATAACCGGAGTATTTATGACTGGAGCAGCTGCATTTAATCAACAAGAGCATTTAATAAACCGAAACTCATTATGACCGGCCATGCTTCATTAAGTGTTGGTTGACCGATCCGGTATGACCGGAGCTTTCTTTCAATAAATGCATGTTTGACCGATCTCCTAACTGAGCCGGTTGACCGGAGCCTTTTACTTCAAACCAAAATCAAACCGAACACCGAACGCTCAGTTTCCCTGAAATAGCAAAAGTTTAAATATTATTTGCAGTCAATGAGATTTGAACACTGGTCACCTGTGTGACAAGTAGTAATGTTTACCACTATACTACAACAGCTTCTTGTTATATTTAAACCACTTAATATATTTGATATGACTTAGCGGTTTAACATATTTATTTGAACTTAATTTATCTATTCACTAAACTTTTCATAAGTTCTAATAGTTATTTTCTAACAATTTCTCCCTTTTTGATTATTTAGAATAAATATTCAAAAATTGTAATGTGTGGCCGGTTTAAAATTAATCTAGTTAATTTTTCTAACAATTTCTTCCTTTTGATTATTTAGAATAAATATTCAAAAATTGTAATGTGTGGCCGGTTTAAAATTAATCTACTTAATTTTTCTAACAATTTCTCCCTTTTTGATTATTTAGAATAAATATTCAAATATTGTAATTGTTGGCCGGTTTTTTAAAAGCTTATATTTGTTTGGCCGGTTTTTGAGAAAACGGTTTGGTTTAAGGAGAACCTTATTTTTCTAACAATTTCTCTTCAAATTTTGTAATCTAACAATCCTAAAACTAAGGGAAGAAAACTTAGACTCGAGAAGTGGCTTTGTGAGGATGTTAGCCACTTCATTCTTATTCCCTTCATGTGATGTGTTCGTCAACAGCCGGCTGTCCGGATGTCATGTTGTCTCTTCCAAGTTTTTGTCTTGATTTATCTGCATTCGTAGACAATAAAAAATCTGGTCCCCATTTTTCTTTGGGTCCGTGGCTTATTAGTCCCTTAGGAATCCAGACTTTAATAAGTCAGATAACTTTCCTAGTGATAGTTCTAATTAATTACCGGTACTCGACTTGACATCTCTATGTCTTAAGAGTGCCTTATTTTGTGGTGACTTTTGATTAATTTTATGTTGGCATGTATCGGTTTATTTACCTGCTGGCCGGTTGGCTTTCCTTCTCTCAAGATGAAGCCATTTTTCCGAGTCAATTGGACTTACATATTTTATTTCTTTTTCCGGTTTTAGATCACGTTCTACCTCGTTTTCAGTTGATGAACTCTTGACAAATCTTATGAAAGGAAGATTGTCTTTTGTGAGTTTCATCCCGCTGGAATGATTGTGAGTGGCGGATTTGTTATGACCAAGGCCAAATTTATATTTGGGATGTCTTTGGTAATTAGACATCTGGCTTACCGCTTTACTAGATCTCTTCCAAGTAGTCGTGACATATTTGTTTCTTTCAATTTCTTCGGTTAAAGATTGAACTGTCTCCTTGAGCTTCTCGTTCTCTAAGGATAGTTCAACCGGTTCGTAAGTCTCAGTTCCGCTTGGTTCACAAGCGGTACCACTTGACTCTCCGGTTTCGTAGTTTGACCGGGTCGGTATAAGAGAAGACAAGTTTTTGAACTCAGCGACCATGTCGTTGAGTGCAATAACTAAGTCTTCTTTAGTAAATTCTTCAGAAGAGAAATCAAATAACTCAGATTCTTTCTCAACCAAGAAGCATGCATCAACTTTATCATCACTATCGCTGAACGATGAGTCGTCCGAATTGCTATCGTCCCATGTTCTCTTGCTTTCAGTAGCTATCAGAGCCTTCTGCTCTTTTCGGTTCTCCTTTATTTGGCTGTTGCCTTCACACAGTTGGATCAACTTCTCCCAAATTTCTTTAGCAGAGGAGCACATCTTGATCTTACTAAACATGTTTTTGTTCAGTGACTTGAACAAAATGTTTTTGGCAACATTATCCAGGTTATTCATCTTCTTATCATCAGTCGTCCATTTGCATCTTGACTTATTAATCTTTATCGGGCCATGAGTAATAACATACCACATGTCGTCGTCTTGAAAGGCCAAATGCACCTCCATGCGTATCTTCCAATCAACATATTCTTCGATGCAGAACATGGGAGGCTCGTTGATGAAAGACATGATGATATTCGGTTGCTTGAGTGTTAAGAACCTCGCTTTGATACCACTTGTTAGGATCGGGGTCGCCCTTGGAGGACCGGGGTTCCGGTTTTAGGGTGACCGCTTACAAAACAACACACAAACTGGAACTAATCTGGTTAGATATTAGAACCTCTCTTAACACTACACAAACCGTTACAAACTTCTTGAACCGAGTTCAAGTGCGGAAGTAGTTTGTTTCGGCTTGAAGCAACACACAATGTTTAATTTGATGAGATTAATAAGTAGTCAGTTAGAGAAGATATATATATATATATATATATATATATATATATATATATATATATAGACCGGTTTGATTAAAGAGAAGGATTATGTTTCGGTTTGATTAAAGAGAAGGATTATGGTTCAGTTTAGGGTAAGTGAGCCGGAAATAAAGGAAATAACACAAGACAAGATTTTTTATGGATGTTCGGAGCAAACCCTCCTACGTCACCCCTTCTTCTCAGATTATGAGAAGGATCTCCACTAATTTTGAATGTTACAACACTCACACAATGTCGAACGAGCCTTAATCGCTACTTGTCGGTTACACCACTCACTATGATGTAATACAATAACTTTTTACGCTTGGTAAAATACACACAATACACAAACACTTTCGGAATTTCAATCACTTATGCGTAAGATCTTTCGTTTTTTGTTTCTTCTCTCTTGAATGAGCTTTTTCGTAATGATCTCACGCGTATTTACGTGTTCGCGCGAGAGGGAGGTTTTCTTGAAATGATCCAGCTTCCTTTTATAGTGAAAAGATGACAACGATCATCTTTTCACTCTCCAGAAGATTGGTCACTGGAAGCCGGGCCGGTTGACACATGGCAGACATGCATAAACCAGTTTGAACACATGGAAGACATGCATAACCCGGTTTGGACACATAGCAGACATGCATAAGCCAGTCGTTTTTCTCTCTTACATATTCCCAAGGAATATGGTAATCATTATCCTGCCCCATGCCTGGTTTCTTCTTTTACATATTCCCAAGGAATATTGTAATCATTATCTTGCTCCATGCCTGGTTTCTTCTTTTACATAATCCCAAGGAATATTTTGTTTGTCTTAACACATTATCTTCAATAGATTCATATATTTTGAATAATTTGCCCGTTACAACTCAACCGGTCCTGAACTTGAACCGTTCCGGATTTCTATACAAAGGTTGAACCTGTCCGGACTTCATCTCAAACCTGAGAATGCTGAAGGTATTTATTAGCCAGAGCTGAGAGCAATTAATGACTGAAGCGGCTCATTTAATCACCGGAGTATTTATGACTGGAGCGGCTGCATTTAATCAACCGGAACATTTAATTAACTGGAACTCATTATGACCGGCCATGCTTCATTAAGTGTCGGTTGACCGATCCGGTTTGACCGAAGCCTTCTTTCATTAAATGCATGTTTCACCGATCTCCTAACTGAGCCGGTTGACCAAACTCCTTGACCGAGCCGATTGATTGAACTCCGGTTGACTGAACCGGTTTGACTGGAGTCTTTTACTTCAAACCGAAGTCAAACCGAACTGTATATATATTTCCAACCAACGCTCAGTTTCCCTGAAATAGCAAAAGTTTAAATATTTTCCCTGAAATAGCAAAAGTTTAAACATTATTTGCAGTCAGTGAGATTTGATCCCTGATCACCTGTGTGACAGGCAGTAGTGTTTACCACTATAATACAACAACTTCTTGTTATATTTAAACCAATTAATAAACTTGATATTACTTAGCGGTTTAACATATTTATTTGAACTTAATTTATCTATTCACTAAAATTTTCATAAGTTCTAACAGTTATTTTCTAACAGATCTATTCGGTCCAATTCCTATAAAGAGCTTAGGAGGAATGAGATTCACCCTAGTCATTATTGATGATTTTTCAAGATTTACATGAGTTATGTTTTTGCAATCTAAGGATCAGACGGCTGAGAATTTGATTAAGATCCTTAGAAAATTTCAAAACGAAAAATCTTTAAACATTATCAAGATTAGAAGTGATCGGGGAACCGAGTTCACCAACAGACGTCTAACTTCTTATCTTGAGGAGTCTGGTATTAGACCAAGTTGTCTAGTGCCAGAACACCACAACAAAATGGTATTGCTGAGAGAAGAGTCAGAACACTAAAGGAAGTAGCGAGTTCTATCTTGCCGACTCAGGTGTTCCTTAGAAGTTTTGGACAGAAGCCATAAACACAACATGTTATACACAAAATTGGTCAATAATCAATAAACGCTTTGATAAAACACCCTACGAACTATTCTTTAGAAGAATTCCTACAGTTTCATACTTTCGAATCTTTGTGTGTAAGTGTTTCATTCACAACAATGGGAAATATTATTTGACCGCGTTTGATGCTAAAGAAGATACGAGAATCATGTTAGGATACTCCTCAGTTAGTAAAGCTTTTAGAATGTATAATAATCGAACACAAACTGTTGATGAATCTTATCATGTTGTTTGTGATGAATCTGTTGAAAATAATTCTAATGACTCCATTGACATTGCTAACAGATTAGAAGCGACAAGTCTAGAATCTAATAGCGATGATGAAGCTCCGATCAACAAGATTAATTCGTCCGATCAGATGGCTAATCTGGTTGAGAGTCAACTAGACGTCCAGACTATAAGTCAGCATAGTGTTGACAGTTCCGACATCGTGGGGCCATCTAATCAGACATCTAATCCTGTATGATCTAACTTCAGATGGAACAGAAATTATCCACATAAATTGATAATTGGTAATCCTAATGCTCCTCTTAAGATCAGACACCAATTATTGGATGAAATGGAAAACTCCGCCTTTATTTCTCAAATTGAGCCAAAGAAAATTAATGAAGCACTGCTAGATCAAGATTGGATTAATGCAATGCAAGATGAGTTGAATCAATTTGAGAGAAATAATGTGTAGCACCTAACTCCAAGGCCAACTGATCAATCGGTCATTGGAACTAAATGGGTCTTTCGAAACAAGCTTAGTGAAGATGGCTTAGTTGTGAGAAATAAAGCCCGATTGGTTGCTCAAGGATATATATAGGAGGAAGGAGTTGACTTTGAGGATTCATTCGCACCTGTGGCTAAACTTGAAGCAATCAGGATCTTCATAGCTTATGCATCTTTTAAGGATTTTAAAGTGTTTCAAATGGATGTAAAAAGTGCATTTTTAAATGGAACTTTAAATGAGAATGTATTTGTTGAGAAACCACTTGGATTTTTAGATCATTCATTGCCAAATCATGTTTTTAAACTTGACAAAGCCATATATGGTCTCAAACAAGCTCGTAGAGCTTGGTATGACACATTAACTAAGTTTTTATTTGATCATGACTTTGTTATTGGCAGTGTAGATAAAACATTGTTTAAGTTTGTTAAAGACTCTCATATTTTGCTTGTTCAAGTCTATGTGGATGATATCATATTTAGGTCAACTAGCCTCAAATTATGTGAGAAATTTGCCAAGTTGATGCCGGACAAATTCGAGATGAGCATGATGGGAGAATTGACATTCTTCCTTGGTCTTCAAGTTCGTCAACTTGAAGAAGGAACATTCATCAACCAAGCCAAATACACCAAATAACTATTAAAGAAATTTGGAATGAAAAGCTACTCGACTGCAACTACTCCAATGAGTTCCTCGAGCAAGCTAGACAAGAATGAAGATGGCCAGAGTGTGGACATCACCGCCTATAGAGGGATCATTGGTTCTCTACTTTATCTTACTGCCAGTCGGCCGGATATCATGTTTGTTGTCGGTGTCTGCGGAAGATTTCAGGCTATCCTAAACAATCTCATTATGTTGCTGCTAAGCGAATTTTGAAATATCTAAAGGGGACTCAAAATGTGGGACTGTGGTATTCGAAGGATTCCAGTTTCAATTTAACTAGCTTTTCAGATGCAGATTATGCAGGGTGCAAAATTGATCGAAAAATCACTAGTGAAACTTGCCAATTCCTTGGTGACCGACTAATCTCTTGGTTCAACAAGAAGTAGACGTCTATTTCCACATCTATAGTTGAAGCCGAGTACCTTGCTGCAGGAAGTTGCTGTTCTCAGCTCTTGTGGGTTCAAAAACAGCTAAGGGACTACGACATTGAGGTAGAAGAATCCCCCATTTTATGTGACAACACCAGTGCTATCGCAATTAAATATAACCCGGTGTTGCACTTTAGGATGAAACATATCAAAATTAGACATCATTTCATTCGAGAGCACGTCAGTCAGAAGCATATTCGCCTTGAATATGTCCCAACCAAATAGCAAGTGGAAGACGTGTTCACGAAGCCACTCCCTGAGACTAAGTTTTCTCACTTTAGAAATATTTTAGGACTTGTTGATTTAAATTAAAGTGTCTTAATTATACGTGCATGAATTGAGGGGAATTTGTTGTCTCAATGAATGGACATAATATGCAGACAGTGGTCTTTATTGGTCTGATTTGATTACTCATCTGGAGGTGCTCCGTACTTAAAAGAAAACTTGCTTAAGCAACTTGTAAATTAAGTCTGGTTAGACATCTACCTGTTCGCCAAACATCTAAGGCAGATGTAAACGCGCATGGTTAGACGTCGTCTAGACAGACTTCTGTTAGATGCTTGTAGATGCACATGGTTAGACGCTGTTTGAACAGACGTCTACCCAACTTAGACGCAAGGTATGCGGATAGTTAGTCAGACGTCTAACTACGTGTACAATCAGATAATTCATCTTCAACCATAGGACACCTGTCCATTATTTCATAGGCTGTCTATGTACCATTCCCGCTCAGAGATTGAATAGTCATATATCTAATAACTTGAAGACACGTATCTCTCAATGTTAAAAATATGACTAAAATTTATGAAGGATGGTTTTCTTCTCATTCTAAATTTATGATAGATTTGATGATGAGTTCTAACTGATGTCTTTTAATTATGACTTTATTGGGAATATATTTTTCAAATTAAATGACGGTTCATTTTTAATGATGAGTGTCCATTCATGTGTCAGTCTTGATATATAAATAAGCATTCATCTTATCTGAAAAGACTTAATATCTTCTTAATGATCTTGAACCCTTACTTAAACCTCTATGATCCTTAGGCTTCTAAACTTCTTAGCTCTCCTAACACCAGTACGTCAAGAAATGGACTCTCTTGCTCCATCCACTCTTCAAATAAACTTCAATTCTGTCTCCACTCTAATCATCCCTGAGATAGTCACAATGTTTGAATCTCTCAAAGCTTCGGGATTAGAGAAATTTCTTGGAGCTCTTGTTGTAATACACGAACCTGAGGTTCGTAAATTCTTTAATTTCAGAAGGTTCTATGACAATAGGCTTGTCGTGGCAAATTTTTTTGAAGAACATGTCTGTTTTGTGAAGAATCTTTTGCTTGATTCTTCAATCTCCCGTCGGAGGGACTGTCTGAGTTCCCTACCTCTTAGAATGAGGTAGTATCTGAAATGAGGCTTGCCTTCTCAGATACATATGTTGAAGGGCAGATTGTTCCCGTCGGTTCTCACGAACCGAAATCTGCTCTGAAAGTTGAGTTTTTTCTCCTCAACGATATCATCTCCAAATCCCTTCTATCTAAGGGATTCTCCAACTCATATGCGAAGAAGATCTTCGAGATAATGATTTCTATCACCAAGGGAACTGCAATCAACTGGTCGAAAATCATTTTCAAAAACTTGGTGGAGATGATCTCCTTTAAGAGAAGGTCTCATGGGTATGCCTCCCCACTTAGCATGTTTCTTCCTTCCCTTCTCACTAATGTTGGACACGGTATTCTCATTAAATCTTCCAGAGTCTTGGACTACCAAAGAGTCCTTGATTATGTTCTTACGTAAGAAGACTGAAGCTGATGAGAAGAAATCGGGCGCTTTAGGAGCTAACTAGGATTATGCCCTTTCAGATGATTTCAAAAATGGGGATAATGAAGTGGCCCGAGGCCTAGGGGGAATCAAGGTTAGAAAGGGATAGAAAATGACTCAGCCTTTGTATTTTTTGGGCAATATCTTTTAAGTTTTAACATCATCAAAAGGGGGAAATTGTTGGGTAAAATTATTTTGAATAAATAAACTATGAATTAATTTTATTTAATACTGAAATTATTTTGATGATCTATGTTAAACTTGGTTGTGAATAAAGTTGAGTGGTCTATTTGTTTTGTGCAAGAACAAATCTAAAAGACAGCGCTACCCTAGACGCGGTCTAAAGCAAGCTATCTTAGACGTCTAACGTAGTTAGACGAGGTCTAACTCCTTCAGACATGGTCTGAAGAGAAACGTAATTAGACGAGGTCTAACTCCTTCAGACATAGTTTGAAGGGAAACGTAGTTAGACAAGGTCAAACTCCTTCAAACGAGGTCTGAAGGGAAACATAGGTAGACGAGGTCTAACTCCTTCAGACGTAGTATGAAGGGAAACTTAGTTAGACAAAGTCTAACTCCTTCAAATGTGGTCTGAAATAAAACGTAATTAGACGAGGTCTAACTCCTTGAGACGAGTTCTGAAGAGATATGTAGTTAGACGAGGTCTGAAGGGATACGTAGTTAGACGAAGTTTAACTCCTTCAAACGAGGTCTAAAAGGATACGTAGTTAGACAAGGTCTAACTCCTTCAGATGTGGTCTAAAGAAGAACGTTTAATGCTTCTCTCTAGCAGTTTTCTAAAGGAAGCATCCGTCTACCCACGATCAATTAGTTGCCTGCCCCACTACCTTCTTCTCCACTTCTTTCAGCAATCTGACAAGCCAGCTAATTCTATCAATGAATGAATGCCACGTATGCAAATATACCTCAACCATATTTCCAGTACAAGACAAGATCAAAGGATATTTAGCGCACTAGTCGTTTAGTACGACCATAGTCAAATTATTCAGAGTCTGATGTACTCTCGTACTACAGGTGGTCATCCAACGGACATATTCACATGTCCTCAAATAATATTCAACCGTTGGTGTATATCAACTATATATGGTAGCCAAATGACAACGATCGAATCACCTGATCTCACCGCTTCACATATTCGACAAAAGAAAGTTTCCGATATCAAGCATCTCTCTTACTATCTAGCTAAAATACATTGTAATCACATACTGACTTTTTTGTGAGAAACTTCAGTGCTGTAAGTTGAACAAATGTTGTTTTGTTCAACAAAGAGTTAGCTAGATTAGTGAGCTGTATTTGTTTCAAAGTATTTAGTGGATATCCTTGCAGTTGTGGAAGAAGGGGTGACGTAAAAATTTATCTCCGAACATCCATAAAACTCCCAGTGTTCTTAATTTGTGCCATTTACATTCAGTTGTCTCAAGATTCAAATCCGACGAACACTTCCGCACTTGAATCTGTTTCAAGAGTTTGAAGGATTTACGAAAAATATAAATAGATAATAATCCCTCACAGTATTACTATCGAAGAATTTATCATCAGTTGCTAACAATAGTCCAGGCACCGATCCAAACATAATTTTTTGAATTAGTTATGTTTAATTAATTTAAACCGGGTTCTGGTTAAATTGTTATTTAGCACCCAGATTATTAAGATTTGAACAAAGGATTAATTATTTTTACATAATTAATTTATTACCGCTCCAAGCATTATAAAAATCTTATAAAAACTAAATGTTTCATTTTAAAAGATGCATAAAACGCAAATTAAGGTTGAAACACATCGAACATCGAGCCACCCCGCAACATGTTCTCCCGTATTGCCACGCGTCCACGACGCGTGTTAAGCTACAGACCGAGGAAAAACGATTTCCCGGGGGTTACAATATGTTTCATAACAAATTAATTCTAAATTTATAATAAAGAGAAAATATTAATTTTCAAATAATCTTAATAATGACTATTTAAATCAAATCTAAAAGTAATATGTATTTAAACCAAATTAAAAAATTGAAACTAAAATTAAGCTCTATTCTATCACACCCGTGTAAGGATGGCAATGGGTAACCGTATACTCGATATTCATGGGTACCTAATGATCGGGTCGGGTATTTTAAATCGGGGTTGGGTTCGGGTCGAGAATGGGAAAGGTAGAAACCCAATTGGGTTTGGGGTCGAGGATGGAGAGTGTGTCAACCAAACCCAAAACCGATACTCAACTATATTAATATTAATATATATATATATATATTAATTTTTTTAAAGAGGTGACTTTTAAAATTTTAATCATTATAAATATTACAATAAATACATATCATTTATTATACTTACCTACAATACATTTCTTCGTAAACTAAAATATTTATTATTCATCATATTCATATTTATTTATCTCCTCATTCTTGATCTTCAACATTATTCTCTCTTTCCCTCTCCTTATTTTTAATCTTTAATCATTCTCCCTACAAGATGTTATTTCCCTCTCCTTATTCTTAATCTTTAACATTATTTTCTCTTCATAATGTTATTTATCACTTCTCATTCTTAATCTTCTACATTATTCTCTTTACAAAATATGTTATTTCCCTATATCATTCTTCATCATCAACATTTCTCTCTAGTTTTTGAATAATATTCTCTCTAGTTTCTTCAACATTATTATTTTATTTCTCCTCATTCTTAATCTTTAACATCATTCTCTTTACAAAATGTTATTTTCCTCTCCTCATTCTTCATCATCAACTTCATTCTCTCTAATTTTCCAATATTATTATATCTAATTTCTTCAACATTATTCTTTATAGTTTCTTCTTCAATTATAATAACTATAATGTTTTTATAGTTTTTGACCACTAAATCATAAATAAGTAATGTTTATAATTTTTTATATCATTAATATTAAAGTTATATTTCTTATTTTTCAATATCAAAATTCTTATAAATATTTAACCAGGTAATAGGATATCCGACAAATCAGGGATGGGGGACACAAATAGAGATACTCGTCGGGTTCAGTTTTCTTCTTGAATTTGAATTTGAATTTGAATCTTTCTTGCTTTTTTCTTTTATTTAATTCCATACATTGTTTCTTTAAACTTTCTATTTTGATAGGTGTTTAGGATTTTTGCTTTGCTTGTTGTAAATATGTAATCTAAATAAATAAAAAAAGAAAACTTAATGTATATAAATGTCATTGACCTAAAATTTCTGTAAAACCAAAAATCGGCTAAACTGGTCATTTCAAAAATAAAAATATAAAACTTAAAGCCAAAACAAAGAAGCAATCTGCTTTTATTTTATTTTTATTATTTTTATTTATTTTATAATTGTTAGGATTAGGTTTTTGTATGTATAAGAGTGTTTATATATTTTAAAACCTTGCTGGATTTATTTATTTATTTTGCAATTTGGGATCCATTTGGATCACCAAGTGTTAGTTAGGATTAGGTCAAAAACGGCACAATGGACCATATTTGTGTGTCATCCGACCAAGGAGCCTCTCCATATGAAAAGATCTGATGCTTTCCCGACGTTTTCAGCACTTCAGGATGCATTTGTGCACATAAAGACCGAAGATTTCTGCACCCAAGGATGGAGGACATAGCTGCATTTATAATTTTATTTTATTTATTTATTTATTTATTTTCACTTTTCTTTAGTCTTAGGGTTTGTTTGTTTGACATTTTTTTATTTTTCTTAGTTAAGAGTTTGTGGCTTGATTTATTCTAGGTTAGAAACAAAATTTAAAATTAAACCCCAATTAAAATTGAACCTAGCCCAAGCATAGACTTAGGAAAATCCACAAACTCTTAACTAAGCAAAATAAAAAAATGTCAAACAAACCCTAAGACTAAAGAAAAGTGAAAAAAATAAAAAAAAATAAAATAATAAATGCAGCTATGTCCTCCATCCTTGGGTGCAGAAATCTTCGGTCTTTATGTGCACAAATGCATCCTAAAGTGCTGGAAACGTCGGGAAAGCATCAGATCTTTTCATGTGGAGAGTCTCCTTGGTCGGATGACATGCAAATATGGTTCATTGTTCCGTTTTTGACCTAATCTTAATCTAACTAACACTTGGTGATCCAAATGGATCCCAAATTGCAAAAAAAAAAAATCCAGCAAGGTTTTAAAATATATAAACACTCATATACATACAAAAACATAATCCTAACAATTATAAAATAAAAATAAAAATAAAATAAAAGCAGATTGCTTCTTTGTTTTGGCTTTAAGTTTTATATTTTTATTTTTGAAAGGGCCAGTTTTTGGTTTTAAAGAAATTTTAGGTCAATGACCTTTATATACATTAAGTTTTCTTTTTTTTTTATTTAGATTACATATTTACAACAAAGCAAAGCAAAAATCCTAAACACCTATCAAAATAGAAATCTTAAAGAAACAATGTATGGAATTAAATAAAAGAAAAGCAAGAAAGATTCAAATTCAAATTCAAGAAGAAACAAAAAGACAAAAGAGCTTACAATGGGCTGCTCTTTTGATGTTAAGGGTGGTGTTTTATCTAAGATTTCCTAAGCAAATCTTGTGACCAACTTAACAAGAAACAATATATGGAATTAAATAAAAGAAAAGAAAGAAAGATTCAAATTCAAATTCAAGAAGAAAAAAAAAAGACATAAGAGCTTACAATGGGGCTGCTCTTTTAATGTTAAGGGTGGTGTTTTATCTAAGATTTCCTAAGAAAATCTTTTGACCAACTTAACAAGAGTGGTTTTTAACTTAATAAGAGTGGTGTTTGCTTAGGATTTTCAAATAGGCAGCCTAGAGAGAGAGGAAGGTGAAGAGAGAGAGGTTGAGAAGCACTTTGCTTGCTAGGATGTTAAGAGGGGTATTTATAGGCAAAGCTATGAAACCCTAGGACCCAAAGGCCCATTTTACAAACTTGACCGTTGGAAAGAAAACTATTTTAAACATTTACAAATGTTTAAAATAATGTAGCAATCTCCACTCACTTGACATGTCACTAAATCAAGTTTTCATCCAATAGGATTTAATCTTTATTTAATAATGATGTAATACTTGGTCATTTTAATTTTATAATTAAAAAAATAACCAAGTCTTAAATTTTTTTTTTACACACGGCTGAAACATTCTCTTTCCACTTTCTCCCCTTTTTTAGCAACTTCTTTTATTTTCTTTTGACCGCACATGATATGATCGTCATCATTTCAAGATTTATGGCTGTCACCATCAAGAAGATGACCTATGTCTTCACCTAATTCTTTTAACATTTGATTTCATGGGTCGAATCTTGGGCATGTGTCGGTCCATTAGTCGGGTCACCAGTTGGATCCGTCAATTGGATCCTTTCTTTGGTCTTACTTCGGGTTGAATTGACTTTGATTTAGATCTTCCTTGCCCTATTCACAAATCTGATCCGGATTTTGCATGTGGATCTTGGATTGACCCATTTCCCTTTATCCTACAAAAGAAATAAAAATAAAACAAACAATTAAAGAAAGAAATTTTATTATTATTAATTATTCCTTCTAACGAACAATTATAATTATAATAAAATACTAACTAACTTATTCAAGAAATGAAATTGCAAAATCTAATCTAACAAACTAATAAAACTAATCTAACTAATCTAATTAAAAATGACAAAATCATATATAACAATTTTTTTACTTTTAAATTAAAAAATCGTTAATATATATATTTTGTAAAAGTTTTTTTATTTATTTATAAATATCCAAGGTATTAATTTAAATGCAATCTTGAATATTCAAATTATAATAATTTCCTCAAGTGTTGTAACTTAGACAAATTACTACCTTAACTTTATCAAGAATCCAAAATCAATTATTTTCAAAAACTCAATTGTTCTAAAAATAATCATCTTTAAAATAAATCGTGCAATGAGCCTGTGAATAAATTCGAGAAAATTGTATAGGCTCAGATTTATTAAAAGCATAAACTATAAAATTGGGGGGTGAAAAGTGAGTGTCTACAGAATGCCCTCTTGGACAAAATTTGTAGAAAATACTCGGTTTTAGAAAAATGCATGTCCAAGCTTAAAAATAGGCACTGCATTTTGAAAACACTCAACTCATAGTTTATTTTGGATTTCTTAAATGAAAAGAGAACAAACCTGACGAGTCTCTCAGGATACCCATGTAATTCACTCTTCATTCTTCAAAGTCAGTTTACCATCTACTTGTTGACGGTTCACCTTTGTTTAGAATATGCATCGCTCTTGGTTTATCGACCGTGTAGATTGAGCCTGGTGGTTTCGACCATATTTCTACACACCTTGCCTAGTCTTTGGATTGTACATGAGTACACATCTTGACTCAGTTTGCTGATTGTGTTTTTTTTTATTACTCTTTTCATTGAGCAATATAATAATAATTTTAATCACAACTCTATTTAGTGATCATTATAGATTTGAGTATCGCTTGTCAGTTTAGCAAAATACTATTTAATCACAATTCTGCTTAGTGATTATATAGATTTAAGTGTCGCTGGTCAGTTTAGCAAAATACTATTTAATCACAATTCTGCTTAGTGATTATATAGATTTAAGTGTCGCTGGTAAGTTTAGCGAAGACTATTTAATTACAATTCTACTTAGTGATTATATAGATTTGAGTATCGCTGGTCAATTTAGTGAATATTATTTAATCCCAATTTTTCTTAGTGATTTTATAGATTTAAGTATCGCTGGTCAGTTTAGCGAAATACTTTTTAATCACAATTCTGTTTAGTGATTATATAGATTTGAGTATCGCTGGTCAGTTTAGCGAAATACTTTTTAATCACAATTCTTCTTAGTGATTATATAGATTTGAGTATCGTTGGTCAGTTTAGCGAATACTATTTAATCACAATTCTGCTTAGTGATTATATAGATTTGAGTATCGTTGGTCAGTTTAGCGAAATGCTATTTAATCACCATTCTGCTTAGTGATTATTATAGATTTAAGTATCGCTGGTCAGTTTAGCGAAATACTTTTTCCCTGAGTTTTTCGAGGGATTCGTTCGCTCGAATGCTTAATCTTTCAACCATGTATCGTTTCTCAAATTTGGAGGTCAATTTGCCTCAGATTCTAAGGCCTTGGGCTCTTTTTATACTCAGGGTATATTTAATAGAATTGGTACATTCTTGTTCTTGCATTGGCAATTTAGACAAGAGTCTAGATGAACAACAAATGGTGATTTCAATATCTCAACCTCTACGAGTATTGTTCTATTTTCTTCGGCCTCTTTACTTTATGATCGGGGTGTATCTGATAGATTCAAATACTTTGTTCTTGCTTAGAAATTAGATAGAATCTAAATGAACAACAGTATTGTATTTCATATCTCAACCAATACAGTCTTTGTTTAATTAATTTTACTTTTCTTGAGGTCTTAAATCTTTGGCACTTGACCTCCAAATTGAGACGAGACATCGCCTTTGTTGATGACATGTTTCCGAGTTTAGGCATTCATCTTTTTATGAGCTCCCTCTTAAACATCAGTAGTTTAAGCTTTTGTCTAGGCTCGAGGTGGATCCGTTTGAGAAGCGCTTTACTCAGATTCCACTAGTTACAATAGTTTGTCAAGAGACATCCATTGGGGAGAAACGTATTTTCCCGCATCCCTACTTTTTTCTTGCACTCGCTCATTAGTTTGCTTGGCACTAGAAAAATTTAGGGGTCTATCTTGTTTTTATCTTCCACAAATGCCCCTAGTTTCGACACAAGGGGTGTGATTGTTTTGGATAGATTTGTGATCCCAATTTCTCGTTGGCTTTAACTCTATGGGGATGTATTTTTTCCTAGCTCAAGATTTGGCTTGTTGGGGATTTGGGATTGTACTTGTGAAAAGTTGCCTACGTATTCTCATAAAAGGAGAAATCAAGTCCGAACGTAGTTCTGAAATTGCATCACGGATAGATCGTGATTCTGCATTTCGTCGAGGTTTATTTCTCAAGTTTCTGCTGGAATTTCAATTGACTTGAGTTGGGGGAATTTCTTAAGTGTCTGCTGGAGTGGCAATTGATTAGTTGGGGAGGTTGTTTAAGTATCTACTGGAGTTGCAATTGACTTAAGATGAAAATCTTTTAAGATCCTAAGCTTCTAGAGAATAAAGTGCTTTAGCCATGTGTTAGGCATTATATTTACTCATTTAACCTAACTCTGTGAGGATCTTTTTATCATTTCATTTTCATAAAATGCCCTTAGTGTTGATACAGAGTTTGATTTTTGAAAATGTTTAGGACCAGGCTCATACATGCTGCCTACGTATCCCATAGCTAGGGGAATTCAGGTCCAATGTAGCTCCATGCACGTTGTTTGTGAAAAATGTTTGTTTTAATTTTTGTGAAAATGTTGAGATCCTAAGTCGAAGAGAAAAATACTTTAGCTTTGGGCGTTGTATTTTCTCAAGTGGGACTTTGTGAGGATCTTGTGCTCATTTTTATTTTAATAATAATGCCCCTAGTGTTGACTAGGAGTTTTTGTTTTAGGAGTCAACTCAAAGTGTGATTAATTCCCTTTTTAATGTATATATGTATGCGATGTGATGTGAAATGAAATGTCTATCAATTTCTTTCGATAATTGATAGTGGTGACCGCACCCTGGATGGGCTACCTACGTACTCTCGAGAAAGATCTGTCTGACGTAGTTCACAACTTGTGAGTTATGAACTTTGATGTATGTAATGAATGTATGTAATGTGAAATGTCTATCAACTTCTTTCGATAATTGACAGTGGTGACCGCACCCTAGATGGGTTGCCTACGTACTCTCGAGAGAGATCAGGTCTCACGTAGTTCATAACTTGTGAAGTTATGAACTTTGGTTGTATGTGTAATGAACGCATGTGGTGTGAAATGTCTATCAATTTCTGTCGATAATTGATAGTGGTGACTGCACCCTAGATGGGCTGTCTACGTACTCTCGAGAGAGATCAGGTCTAACGTAGTTCACAACTTGTGAGTTATGAACTTTGATGTATGTAAGGAATGTATGTAATGTGAAATATCTATCAACTTCTTTCGATAATTGACAGTGGTGACGGCACCCTAGATGGGTTTCCTACGTACTCTCGAGAGAGATCAGGTCTGACGTAGTTCACATCTTGTGTAGTTATGAACTTTGGTTGTATGTGTAATGAATTCATGTGGTGTGAAATGTCTATCAATTTCTGTCGACAATTGATAGTGGTGACCACACCCTGGATGGGCTGCCTACGTACTCTCGAGAGAGATCAGGTCTGACGTAGTTCACAACTTGTGAGTTATGAACTTTGATGTATGTAATGAATGTATGTAATGTGAAATATCTATCAACTTCTTTCGATAATTGACAGTGGTGACCGCACCCTAGATGGGTTGCCTACGTACTCTCGAGAGAGATCTGGTCTCACGTAGTTCACAACTTGTGCAGTTATGAACTTTGGTTGTATGTGTAATGAATGCATGTGGTGTGAAATGTCTATCATTTTTGTCGATAATTGATAGTGGTGACCGCACCCTGGATGAGTTGCCTACGTACTCTTGAGAGAGATCAGGTCTGACGTAGTTCACAACTTGTGAGTTATGAACTTTAGTGTATGGGATTCAACACGCATGCTTTAGACGAAGTATCTTTTGATCATGTTGACATTGAAGGGTGCTAAGAGTTCTTCTTCGTCCAAGGTGGTCAATCTCGTTGCGCCGCCTAAAAAGACCTTCTTGACGAGGTAGGTTCCTTCCCATGGTGTTTGGAATTTCCCTCTAGGGTCTAGTATCCGTAAGTTCTTCTTTAAGACTAGATCGCCTTCTTGAATGTTCCTAGGTTTCACCTTCTTGTTGAAATCTCTGATCATTCTTCTCTGGTATGCTTGCGTGTGATATAACGCGTCTAACCTCATGTCTTCCATAAGTGCTAGTTGGTTGTACCGTGACTTACACCAATCTTCTTCCACTACATGCGTCTCGAGTAAAACTCTTAGAGTGGGGACTTCGATTTCGATAGGTTGCACTACATCCATTCTGTAGACCAATGCAAATGGTGTTTCTCCTGTTGACGTTCGAATGGTTGTTCTGTAGTCCAAGAGGGCTTATGGAAGCTTTTCGTGCCAATCTTTGTACGTCCGAGTCATCTTCTTGATGATGGTGATGATGTTCTTGTTGGCTGCTTCTACTGCGCCATTCGTTTGAGGGCGATAAGGTGAGGGCTTGTGGTGTTCAATCTTGTATTCATCTAGTACTTTGAGTACTTCTCCTTAGAAGTTCCACCATTGTCTGTGATTAAGGCTTGAGGAACTCCGTAGCGTGCAATGAAGTTGTTGCGTATAACTTGGCAAGATGTGATGACTTGAGCACCTTGTATGATTGAGCTTCGACCCACTTTGTGAAATAGTTGATAGCTACAAGGATGAATTTGTGTCTGTTTGCAGCGTGAGGATAGATTTTTTCGATGATATCTATTCCCCATGTCGAGAATGGCCATGGTGAGGTCATGTTGTATAGTAGAAATGTAGGGGTGTGTTTCAAGTTCGCGTAAACTTGACATTGATGACCCTTCTTAACATATTCTACATATTCTTATTCCATTTTCTATCAGTAATAGCCAAAGCGAAGGATCTTCTTAGCGAGTGCTGATCCTTTCATGTGTAGGCCACATGTTCTTGCGTGTACTTCCTCCATGATATGTGATGCTTGAGGTTGGTCGATGCATAGCATGTTCTAATCGTCAAAGGAGCGTCGATATAGCTTTCCTGCGAGTAGCACGTAGTTGGTTGCGTATTGGCGTAGAGCTCTCCTCTCTTTCTTTTGGAAGTGTGAAGGATACTCTCCATGCTCAACGTACTTCTGTAGAGGTTCAAACCAAGGTTTGGGCGCCACTTCTGTGTTGGAAATCGTCCTCTTCTTGAAGTCTCGTTTCTATTTCTGACGAATCTTTAAAGGCCTTATTTTGATTCCTTCTGGGATTTGCGTCATGGCTGCTAACGTGGCCAAAGCGTATGCGAATCGATTCTGACTTCTCAGAGCATGTGTGAATGTCACATGTTCAAACTTAGTTATTAGAGTCAATAAGTGTTGATGGTAGGGTTTGAGGTTCTCTCCTTTGACTTGCCATTCACCATTAGCCTGTGAAATGACTAAGTTCGAGTCTCCTACTATTTCTAGACGTCTCGCTCCTTTTTCATGAGCAATCTTCAAGTCAGAGATGCATGGTTCATACTCTTCTTCATTGTTCGTCACGGGATATTCGAGCTTGACTGAGATTGGGTTGTATGTTCCCACAGGATCGATGAGTAGTATTCCAATTCCATAGCCTAGTTTTCCTGAAGCTCCATCGAATAGTAGCTTCCAAGTTGTAGAGTTAATAGTCATCACTCGTCGTCTGGGAATGCTTACTCCTCGTCGTCTTCAACATCGATTGGTTAGTCTGCGAGAAAATCTGATACAATGCTCCCCTTGATAGATTTTTGAACTGTGTACACGATGTCATACTCTGATATCATCATCATCCACTTAACTAATCTTGGCGACAAAAGTGTTTTCTGGAATAAATGACGAATTGGATCGAGTCTTAATACTAACTTGACTATGTAGGCTTGCATGTAATGCCTTAACCTCTTGGTGACCCAAATTAGGGCCCAACAGACCTTTTCTAATGGCGAGTAATTAAGTTCGTAGCCTGTCATGCGCTTGCTTATGTAGTAGACTGTGACTTCTATCTTTTCCTCATTTTCTTGAGCTAGTAGACTACCCATTGCGTTTTCCGTGACTATTAAGTATAGGATTAACGGTACACCTGGTCTTGGTGTCATTCGAATAGGAGGATTTTTGAGGTACCACTTCATCTTCTCGAATGCGTTCTGACAAGTCATTCCAGACGAATCTTTCATTTTTCCTTAAAAGTTTAAATAAAGGATCACATGTCATAGTCAACTTGTTTATGAATCGACTTAAATACTGGATCTTTCCTAGAAAGCCTCGCACTTCTTTCTCATTTCGTGGAGGTGGCATTGTCGTGATCGCTTCTATCTTGCTCGGATCAACCTCAATTCCTCTTTGTGTGATCAGGAAGCCTAACATCTTTCCTGTTGTCACTCTGAATGTGCACTTCTTTGGGTTGAGCCTAAGTTGGAACTTCCTGATGCGTTGTAAGAATTTGTCAAGATTTTGGATGCGCCATTCTCGATCTTTTGATTTGACAATCATATCGTCGACATAGACTTCTACTTCCTTGTGGATCATATCGTGAAGAATCATCGTGGAAGCTCGTTGATACGTTACTCTTGCGTTCTTCAGCCCGAAAGGCATGACTCGATAATAAAATGTTACGACTTCTGTGATGAACGTTGTCTTCTCCTTGTCTTCTAGAGCCATCAGTACTTGGTTGTAGCCTGAGAATTCGTCCATGAATGATAGGAGTTGATGGCATGTTGCATGATCCACTAGCACGTCGATGTGTGGTAGTGGGAAACTGTCTTTATGGCTTGATTTGATGAGATCTCGATAGTCTACACACACTTGGATCTTTCTATATTTCTTCGCGACTAGGACTACATTGGCGATCCATTCTGGATAATCTACCACTTCGAGAAATCCTGCGTCGAGCTGTTTCTGAACTTCCTCCTTAATTTTGTTTACGATGTATGCCTTCATTCTCTAGAGCTTCTGCTTCACTGGTTTTGCGTCTTCGTAAAGTGGTATGCGGTGTTGGATGATTTCTGAATAAATGCCTGGTATATCTTTATAAGACCATGCAAAAAACATCTTTGTTCGTTTTTAAATGTTTAGTTAAATTCTCTCGTTCTAAATCATTCAAACTTTTACCGATTAAAACAATCTGAGGATCTACTTCTGTGTTAAGATTTATTTCAATTGTTTATTCTACAATAAGTCCCTTAAGGCCTTCGACAATGACATCCTTAAGTCGTCAAATTTTCTACAAGGTGGAGCAGTAGTGGAACTCCTTGTTTGTGATGATTGTTGACTCTGTTTAGGCGAAATGGATTCTTTTAATGAGAATTTTGTCTTTGAGTTTGACGTTCTTGCCTGACTCTTGCTTTGAATAGACCTTTCTGCAGCTTTCCAACCGTCCATGAATGCCCTGCTTACCCTTTCTCTTTCTTCTTGCATTCTCTTTGGTATTGGGGGTCCAATTGTTGCATAAGTTTCGATTTCTGCTGTGAGGTCTTCAATTTGTTGCCCATAATATTAGCGTATCACGAAGATCGTCTAGCTTTAAATGAACTGACTCATTGAACCTTTTGGTGGGTTAGTCATTGTAAATGATGATTGAATATGGGTATGTTGTGTTCAAGAGAATAAAGTCAGTTCGAACCCTTTATCAAATAAAACAAGCAATGCGTTGCTTGTATGCACATAATCCCTAACACACAATTGACGCTCAATTTACCCATTCATAATATATAACGTGTAGAAAAGGATGAGTAAAATAAAATGAGTTATACATATATACATGTATATACATACGTATACATGTATATATATATATATATACGTATATATATATATATATATACGTATATATATATACATATATACATATACATATATATATATATATATATATATACGTATATATATATATACGTATATATATATATACGTATATATATATATATATACGTATATATATATATATACGTATATATATATATATACGTATATATATATATATACGTATATATATATACACGTATATATATATATATACGTATATATATATATATATACGTATATATATATATACGTATATATATATATATACGTATATATATATATATACGTATATATATATATATACGTGTATATATATATATACGTATATATATATATACGTATATATATATATATACGTATATATATATATATACGTATATATATATATATACGTATATATATATATATACGTATATATATATATACGTATATATATATATATACGTATATACATATACGTATACGTATATATATATATACGTATATATATATATACGTATACGTATATATATATATATATACGTATATATATATATATACGTATATATATATATACGTATATATATATACGTATATATATACGTATATATATACGTATATATATATACGTATATACGTATATATATACGTATATATATATATACGTATATATATATATACGTATATACGTATATATATACGTATATATATACGTATATATATATACGTATATATATATACACGTATATATATATATATATACACACGTATATATATACACGTATATATATATATATACGTGTATATATATATATATATATATATATATATATATATATATATATATATATATATATATATATATATATATATATATATATATATATATATATATATATATATATATATATATATATATATATATATATATATATATATATATATATATATATATATATATATATATATATATATATATATATATATATATATATATATATATATATATATATATATATATATATATATATATATATATATATATATATATATATATATATATATACGTATACGTATACGTATATACGTATATACGTATATACGTATATATACGTATATACGTATATATATACGTATATACGTATATATATACGTATATACGTATATATATACGTATGTATATATATACGTATATATATACATACGTATATATGTATATATATATATACGTATATATATATATACGTATATATATACATACGTATATATATACATACGTATATATATATATACATACGTATATATACGTATATATATATATACGTATATATACGTATATATACGTATATATATATATATACGTATGTATATATATATATACGTATATATATACGTATATATACGTATATATATACGTATATACACGTATATATATACGTGTATATATACGTATATATACGTATATATATACGTATATATACGTATATATACGTATATATATACGTATATATACACGTGTATATATACGTGTATATACACGTGTATATATACGTGTATATATACGTATATATACGTATATATACACGTATATATATATATACGTGTATATATATATACGTGTATATATATACGTATATATATACGTATATATATATACGTATATATACACGTATATATACGTATATATATACGTATATATATATACGTATATATACACGTATATATACGTATATATATACGTATATATATATACGTATATATATACGTATATATATATACGTATATATATACGTATATATACACGTATATATATATACGTATATATATACGTATATATATATATATGTATATATATACGTATATATACACGTATATATATATATACGTATATATACGTATATATATATGTATATATATACGTATATATATACGTATATATATACGTGTATATATACGTGTATATATACGTATATATATGTATATATACGTATATATATACGTATATATATATATATATATATATATATAACGAACACCATTTGGTGATCGACGGAGTTTTGCCCAGGGGCAAATTTCGAGATGTGCCTTAAGACCACCATCCGGTGATCGGCATAGCTTTGGGCCCATGGGGCAGGTTAACATATGTTCGGGCGATCGGGGATTTTCTCTGGTGAGGCTCTCTTTTGCTTCATTTCCTTTTTTAGGGTGATTTTGTTTTCATCTCTGCAGTTTTCTCCCCTTTTGGGTGACGCTTTCCATTTTTGATGTGTTTTAGTCCTTCTGATGCTTCCCCCTTTTAGGGTGTCATTGTCCTGGCTCTTTTGTCGCTTTCGACTTCTTTTATCCAGTTTTGCCGGTGGACGGAGACCTTTAGTCATCTCTTGAGGAAGGTCAAGGCGCTTCGCCCTATCTGGAAAGAATGCCGAGCATCTACTCATGACCGTTAGTTCCGAGCGGTTGACTTCAGAACAATTACGGGGAAGACTGATGGGGAGGGTGATGAGTCTTGGCAACCCATTAGAGAAAGATGTGGCTTTTCGAGAAAGGGAATTGCCTGTTCCTCCAGTATACAGTGACAACTTCCGGGCATGAGTGCCCCATCGTGAGACTGCCTGTTGAACGTCCGATGGCACCTCGTTCCGACCTGAGCTATGCAAGAACTCGATCCTCCTTTCTCCTTGCCGGATGTGCTTGAAGGTCCCCCATAATACGCTCACTTGGGGACTGATTACTCCAGCTGTTCCGAGAATCTCCGCTAGTTGAACCGCGTTCAGTAGACTCCCTGTGGAGCTCATCCCCTTCATCAGTTGTTTAATCGGAATACTATTACTTCCTAAACTTTATGGAATTAAATTGCGTCCAATAGGATTCGAACCTATACCTTCGGTTTAGAAGACTGATGACTCGTTTGTTCAGTACTGCTAACTATTATAGGAGGATGTCGTCCCCTCGGGACTACCACGGGGCTAAGTATAGTTTCATCTCTTAAAGTGGCGGTTGTGGTTGTATTAGCTTACTCACATTCTTATAGTACATTGGATGCCATGTAGCAATTAGAGAAAGCTTGAAAGTAAATTACATCGAGACGATAATTTTTTCATAAATAAGCTGGGATCATGCTTGTCTTTAATGGCCTGTTGAAGAGCTCCAGACAAGCTAACCTTTTCTTAACCAAGTTAGAAAGAATCACCCTAGCCTAGAAAGAAGACCTGACGCCGTAACCCCATCTCCTCGTTGACGCAGATCAATAAACATCAATCCATTTTCTTTGAAAATAAAAGAAAGGAAGGAAGACATTAAGGGAAATAGTTCAATATTAAATCAATAAAAAAAGTAAATATTTAAAAATTATTTTTTACTTGTTAATATTTACTATTGGAGGAAGAAAGAACGAAAGAAGACCGTTTACTACCCATTCCATTCTTGCCAGATATGGACTAATTCGCGGGGCTCTCCATTCGTAACAAGGGGAGCTTTTGAATCAACGCACCTACAACTCATACATCACTCAGATAAGGGAACAAGCTCTACTCAAAGAATTTCATAAATTCGATGTGCCGGCAAGCATCACCCCAAATCAGCTGGTGAATCTAATCGGAACATAGAGAGAGAATACCCGAATCAGCTTCAGTGACAAAGATGGAAGGCATCGCGAACTATAACAAACCTTTTTTAGGCTGGGTCGTTCCATCAAATCTTTGATCAGAGGCCAATCTCGTATTTGATGGTCGGCGTGGCGATAGGCTTCGCTTCGTAGACTGCCTTCCCAGCTGTTGCAAACACTGAGCAACGGGGCGCACAATGTCGTTGCGCGGGGATGCGATTCGCCAAGCTGGGGCAAAGAAAGCCGTCCGGCCCTACCGAACAAAGGCTTTTGAGACTTACACCTCCCTAGAGAAAGACCTAAGCAAAGGTAAATGCTCTTTGATAAGATGGATCTGTTTAATATTCATTTTTTATTTCATTAAGTAAGCGGCCCCATAATACATCATATAGTTCCTTATTCATTATTTTATTTTTCATAAATGCAAACTATAGTTATAAGGATAATTCTCCCAGGATTTCATATATTGAAGTAAATTCTTTTGGTATTCTCCGTCTTCGTATATATTAGTATAATAATATTCATAATTTTGAATTAGTTCAGCTATATTTTTTTTATAATTTGTCTTTTGCTTTTCCGAAATATTATTTGGTATTTGACCTAACAAGATCCCTGTTAGAATCTCTGATTTAATCGGACTAGTTAAGTCCATAGAAACTTTATTTTCTTTCAGCAGATTACTAGAAATAAATTGATTCATTATTAATAACCTCCCGACGAGGTTCGACGTCAAAGTTATATTATAGGAGTACTGCTCGACAAACAATCGAGATAGGTGTTCCCAAGACATGAGAGAGAAGTAAACCACCTCAAGGCGAGACCGGTGAGGCTCTTTTTTAAGAACAACACAACATGACTCAATTACATCGATCCTCTCCTTTTAGTCGAGCCAGATCACCGCAATACGCCCTAAGATGGGAAATCGGGCATCCCATTGATTTTACTTTTTAACTCAAGCAAGAGCTACGGAACTAAAGCACCAACGGCTCCTTTTCCGGCATTGGCTAATGGGTCTGAACTCCTAAATCCTTCTTTCCGTTTATTAATTGCGTTTGTATATTTTATTAGGGTAGTTATTCTCCCAGGCGTGCCTAAAGTCTTATGTTCGATGATCCCTTTCCAAGTCCTAGGTTGGGTTAAACCATCAGACTCGACTAAGAAAACCATGCATGCCAGAGACTCCTCCTAATTGGTCTACCCTATTATCTTATTGTTTAGTTAGAACCGGAATCCCTATACCTAAAGCTACTGATTCAGATTCAGTTATTCAACCTGAGCCTTCTGAAGAGTCCATGTCCCTTTAGTCGGTGGAAGAGCAAGGGGACAGTCACAGGCTAGATTAAGAATCACTAACCTCCGACTCCCTAAACTTGGTGGTGGTGGGTGTGCCTACTTCTTCCGACCTCTATCCAAACAAATCATCGAGGAAGTCAGGTAGGTTCCGGGTAGCACTTCAATGCGAAGCGCACCCTTCACCCACTGGCACGAGCCAAACTAGCTAAACGCGAGGAAAGATTCACCGCCCTCTTCCAGCTCGAGCTCACAGACCTCTCTGAGTCAATTCCAAATGTAAAATCTTTCCCCTTTCGAATGATTCAGTGCTCTCTGAAACCGGCGAGTTTAGCCTTGTCAGTGCTCTCAGAAACCAGAGAAATTAGGTCTGGATCCAAATCTAAATATAGAAACGAACGTGCAATCCCATCTCCAACTGAGACCACTCGACCGGTGGTGGGAGGGGAAGCTCTGTTCATGTGAAAGACATGGCGGCTTTAGTGCATTGCACTTTTGATTAGAGTCAAAGACTTTCTACCCAACGGGGATAGTTCAGATACTTGTGAACCCGCCAGATGACGTCAGAGTCTAGATAGACTGAACTCATTTGAAAGACGGAGCGCTGTTTTCATCCATATAGAAATATCGTATCAAAGCAACTTTTACGCCCAAAACTGAATTCCCATGTCTTTCTGGACCAAACCAACCGACGATTGGAGACAAGTCTTTCCTCCGCAGTCAAAGAATGAACCAAACCAAATGAAGGATCAACTTTTAAAAGCCATAAAAATGGATAATAGAAAAATTGAGGATATATATATATATATATATATATATATATATATATATATATATATATATATATATATACATGTATGTACATGTATGTACATGTATGTACATGTATGTACATGTATGTACATGTATGTACATGTATGTACATGTATGTACATGTATGTATATACATGTATGTACATGTATGTATATACATGTATGTACATGTATGTATATACATGTATGTACATGTATGTATATACATGTATGTACATGTATGTATATACATGTATACATGTATATATATGTATATATATATATATGATTCTTAATCGGATGATCAATGTGACGCATTTGAATATTTATGTGAGTGCAAATAGATACATGGGTCGGAAGATTATCACAATTCGCGGGTGGGTTATTAATTTTGAGAAATTCAAACATTTTAGGTATAAAATGAGAAAAAAATCAGGTTACCAATTTTCTCTCTATATCTTCTTATTCATTTTTCAATTTTATTAGGTTATTCATCTCCCTTCTATCACGATATATGATGGATCAATCAAAAACCGACCCAGTAATGAAGTTGTAGTAAAGAAGGTAATCAAACATGTCGATTATCTCAAAGTTCGCGATAAACTATTCACAACATAAATGAGATCCCATACTTGTTCTAAGAAGTTGGACGAGGAGGGTTGTTCCACTTTTTTTCACAACATATAGTGAGATTTCTTTAGTTCAATTTTTTAATAGAGAAATTGAAATATATATATATATATATATATATATATATATATATATATATATATATCTCACAATTTTGCACGAAATGGATAGATAATTACCCTGGGTGAGATCTATATTTCTGTTCATGATATTCTTAACTGTTGGTTTGTCATTTTCGTCTATGTCTAAATTGAAATTTTCGACAAAATCCTTCATTGAGGTCCGCGCTATTGTAACTAGAATGTTTGCATGGAAGATCTTAGTAATCTTCACAAATGGAAAATTTCATATTTCACGCGATTTTCATGTTGTTATGTTCAATAATGAGTTGGGTTAGATGGAAAGAGTTTTTCCCTATATCACAAGTTTTGTTTTTAGATTACTTTTAACTTCATTTTCATATTATTGGAGAGAACTTCATTTTCCCTTAATACACAAATTTCATTTTTCCATTATATTTTTGCTGCTTAATTTTTATTACTGTTCAGATTACTAACATATTTTATTACAATGACATTATTTTAATGTTCTCTAATAACTCGGTTATTATCCATCCCACTCCAATCAACTATCTAGATGGTCTAATATTAGTGTTGTTTTAAAAAATGATAAAAGGAATTAAGGTATGTATATTAAAATTTCGTCCATAACTTTTTTTTGTGCAGATTAATTGTATGAATTTTGAAAATAAAGAAAACAAAGTTAACAAAGTTAACTTACTCAGGCTGCATTAGCTTCATTTTTAAGCCTAGATATTTTAATTAATGTGCCCATTACATTAGTAAAATTGGATGTAGATAAGAAATATGCTAAGCAATCTACATTGTGAGTCTTCAAGGAAAAACATAAAGATTTAGTTCTATTATTGTATCTATGGATAGTTGAATTGTTTGAATTTATGCTTTTATTATTTTATTTTATATATTTTGAGACTGGTTGGGTATTTTTTACCTTTTTATTTCATTCTACTTCATATTATAGTTAAAGTCGGACTACGATATTGTGAGAAAGACTCTAAAGTTTTTGTTGGAGACTCTATTAAGGCTTTGTTAGAAAATACACCAAGTGTTGTACCAAAAACATTATTTAAAAACACATTAGTCTAAGTTGGGTAGGTAATATGAATAAGAGTGACAATTTTATGAAATAATCTTTATGAATCTATTTCAAGACAGTTACAAGAGTAAAAGTTTCTTTGTCTTGTTTTATAATGTCATTCAATCCCGTGATGTCCTTTATATTATTCAACTATTTGAAATAAAGAATAGAAATGTGTTATTACATGCTTTATTTCTTAAGGTGTGTATATTGAAGAAAGTTAAGTTCTTTGCACAATTTAAACATTCAACAAAATGAAAACTTATATGTCTAATGTACACAAAGACAACTTCTTTGGAATAAGATCTAACAAAAAAAAATAGAGCATTCATCTTAGAATGTAGACATAAATAATGGTATATAACTAGCATGTATCCCGTGCATTTGCACGAGTAATAATATAAAAAACTGTGAAAAAAATATTACGGTAAAAAATTTATGGGCGGGTCAACCCACAATCCGACCCAAGTATCCATTTACTCTCACATATATCCAAATTAACCACAGCTCTCGACCCGGCAATCCGGACACTTTAAAAATTAAGCATCATTATATATATATATATATATATATAGATTAGTTAGTTAAAAAGTTGAACTTATATTATTAAAATGTCACGCGTTTATCAAATTTTGGGTTGAAATTAAAATATAAAGTGTTATTAGTCTAGTTGGTCAAAAGGTTGTACTTGTTTTGTTAGGTTGCAAGTTCGAACCATACCTATAGCATTTTTAATTTTATTTTTAACCGTTTTAAGTTTATGGGCGGGTCAACCCACAATCCGACCCAAATATCCATTTACTCTCACATATATCCAAATTAACCACAGCTCTCGACCCGGCAATCCGGACACTTTAAAAATTAAACATCATTATATATATATATAGATAAGGCACGAATAACTGCGAGGTGATGCGTCAAACAAAATCTTATACACAGTAAACTTGGATTTATTTTATTTCATATTTGACAATAATATCTTTGTAATATAGAATCATGTTTATGTTTTCCTTTTGGGAAGGTTTGAGACTTTTTAAGAAATGAAAGTGACTTAAAAATCCAATGATTGTTGTTGGGATCACTATTTTGGAATGAAACTCAAGCAATTTCAGAATATGTTCTATTATATTTCCATTTTGTTAGGATATTTGTTCAAATTAATTTGATTGTTGGTTCATTTTCTTGTTTCAATAGTATGACTTATTTTTTTCAACTTAATTTTGATGTTTAAAGTTTAATGTCGAATTGAACTTTTCATATTTGATCCAAATCATTACTCGAATTAGACTGTGATTGTTGTGTTATTCAAGATATTAAAGAAATAGACCAGAGATGGTTTTTTTATATATAATGAATTATTGAGGCCTTTATTAATCATGTTTGATTTTTTCTTTAAAAAATGTACTTTTCTATTACTTTTTGTAATTAGATTGAAACATATGAGATTCATGTAGAATTTTGTATGCTCTTTATAGAGATATGTTTAGACTACAATGTTTGTTTGGTTCAACTTACAATAATAATAACATTTCATCCATCCTCTATAAAAGTTGTGATAATATCATGTTGGTTATTATATAGTTATTTCTAACAAATCATTGTTTACTTATGGATCATAGAGAAAGAGGAATAGTAGGAAAGATAGAATCCTATTATTCCATAAACTCTTTTTCTTGACTTTTGGCTTTTTATTTGTCTTTGTATTTATATCAAGTATTGAGTGGATTTTGGTGATTAGGTAATAAAAGTGGTATTGATTAAAAGATCTCCCTTGATGGTCATTGCAAGAAGTAAGTATTGTCAACAAATTTATACAAATTCCCTACAAGTACAAGTATATGCATTTTTGTGCAAATATATTAATTTGAGAAATGATTGGGAGAATGGATGATATGACGCAATTTGATTAGTCAAAAAATTAACAAAATTTTTCTCTCTTCTCTCCTTTTTCTAACCACATTATTCTCTCTACATTCCCCTCAAATTCCCTCCCCTATCACCTTTGAGGATGATAATTGTTCATTGCAATCAACAGACTTAACATAAACATGAATGAATAAGTGTATTTAAACTGGAAATCATATTATAATTTAGATATAATTTTTTCTATGGATTTTGAAATTCATCATTCTTAGCATTCCTAATTACTTCATATATCAAGTGGAGCATATAAACTCTCCATTAGTCATGATGATATTTAGAGACTTTTGGTATTCCTTAACTTGATCAAGTGAATCTTATAAACTCTCAATAAGTCATGCTGTCATTTAGAAAAAAAATGAGAACATGTAGTATGCAAACAAAACAATAATTATAAAAATTTTGTATTAATGCACATGAAAAACAGCAGATGTAATAGCTAAAATCTACACCCACCCATCAAAATCTAACATCAATTAGTAGAGATAGATAATAAATTACATCTTATCTTTGCTTGTTTTATAACTAGTTCTACATAAAAAGGAAACCCTACCTCATTAGAAGGTGAAGATTTATTTACCTGATTTAGTATGTTTCTCAAACTGTCTTTAGATATATTTGCAGGCTCATGATTTGCTAGTACAAATTGAATATGAAGAACATGGTGGGAAAAGGGAATATTTATAAAATATAGTTGAAAAGTTGGATAAATCATAAGTTTTTATTCTATAACACAACCATATGACAACAATACACAGTTTGAACATAAGTGATTATTAGTACTACTACAGTCTAACATAAGATGATCATTCTTAACAATCTAAAGTCATAAACAAGTACAACAAACTTTTATTTCATCCCAACCCATCATATATATATATATATATATATTTAGTAACACAAACTGACCTTCTTTATCATTTTTCCTTTTCACCATCATTGTTTTGTGCTTTCTTCCTCCAATTTCGGTCCATACCAACTTAAACAACACCACTTCTACAGTCAATACGAATAAGGTCCATCTAAAAGCTGTGTTTGGCCAATGCTAACTACCAACACAAACACATGTTTCTTTTTTCTCGAGAGAACAACAATTACACCAACCCTTAGCTTGATTCCTGGCTCAAAACGTTATCATCTAAGGGCAGAATGTTATCATCAAGCCTTTCTGTAGGAATGGGCAGCTGATGACTAGAACAATCTGAGCAAAGCCATTCCAGACAAAAGGTTTCCTCATACTCACTATCGTTGATACAACAACCGCATTCTACACATCGCGGAATACACAGTATACATCCTCTACAATTACCACTTTGCCCTTGGCAACCCTCAACTGGACAATCATAAACAATTCTCAATTTTTGGCACTTTGGGCATTCTTCTATATCAATTGCATAGTCATCGTCACACAGCACATAATGATGCCCCCCATCATAATATCGTGGCTCACGATCATTTTGTACTTTGTTGGTCCCTAATAAGAGCTTCAGCTCCTCAAAATGATTTTCTGTCATTCCATAAAGTCCCCCCATTCTGAGATGCTTCAAACATAAAGTACCTTCAGATTTTAGTGTCTTCAACGTACTCACAATGCCCTCTACGCTGAGTCTTGTACATCCTGGAACACTTAGCTGCAGCAACATTAAAAAAGCATTTAGTTATTACATCATATATGTTGACTATTCAAAGGAATAAGCATAACCCTTGTTTAATGAAGGGTTAATTGAATTTAATCCAAATAACTTGTTATCCCATCATCAATAGAATCATTCAAATGATTAACCAAAATACCATATTACCCTAACTTTTTATAATATTAAATTATTTGATCATTTTCACAAGTAACCTAGCTAACCCACTTTTTACATTAAATAAGGGTTTTGTTTAAAAGAAACAGGTTGATTTTTTTTTTTTTTTTTAAATCAAGGTCTTAAGTAGCCACTATGCATTCACACAAGTACCATTGACTAAAAAGGAAGTGATGAGTGGAGCTTCCAAGATCTCATTGTTCTTACCAGGACAAGAAAAAATCTTACAACATAAATCAACAATGACCACATTTTCGTGATAGAATTGGCTAAAGCATCATGCAGTATTAGTAGTCAAAAGATGGCATTATATTCTATAAACCAAAAGAACAATATGACACCATCGCATAAAAAAAGCAGGTAATCAAATAAAATAACGGCATCACTGAAAATGGACCAAAGAGAAAAGAACATAATCACTTGAGAACAGCAGACGTACAAAGCTTAAGAAAATGAACCAACAAAGATAGGAACATTACACAGTCAGAAAAGCACATGCATAGACAGACTGAAAGGATACTCAATAATTGGACAATGGTCAAAGTAATAATATATTGTATGTACCAATTCTTTCTTCAAGATTGCATATAAATAAATAAAATTACCTTTGTTAACTGGAGATTGGTCTCGAGTACCCGTTTAAGCCCATCATCAGTAATCCTAGGACACTCCACCAAGCTCAAAGAGTGGAGTGTCCCCTGGGCCCTACTTGTTAATTCAAACAGAGCATCATCAGTGATCTTCTCATTCAAAGGTTGATCAATAACGATATTCCTCCAAAGAAGTATATCAGTTTGAACAGAAGAACGCAAGGACTTGCAAACTCTTTCGACAGAAAGGAGATCTCGCACGCCCAGAGACCCAAGAGAATAAAGGAAAGCTTCATGTGCAACTCCACAACTTTCAACACTCTCTTCTTGAGTTTCTTCAACATGATTTATACTTGTACTACTACTACTACTCACAACCTCTGTCTCGTTTATCCATCCATCTGATGGAGATGCAGCAGGAACGATATGACTGAATTGTGTATTGCTGGGAAATGGTTGGAACCGCAAGACATTGGTCCAAATTAAATTTAACCCTGTGAACAAATTATACTCCTCTGCATTGTTCACCACAACATTTCGTCCAAATCCTCCATAGTCTACTTCCAAATCCTCCAACCAACCCGTAATTGCTGTAAATGTCGTAGTTATGTCCATGTCAAATGGATCCGAAGGTAATCGATCAATTACATCTTTAGATACAGATTCCGGGGAGCCACACCTGTCACTATTTTCTTGAATTCCCTCCATAAGGTAACCATTTGCCATTCTTGCTGGAGAAACATAATTGTCTTCGGACAAATGGGATGAAAAGATTGGACGGTGTGAAAAATTCAAGGCCATAGCACACAACAGTTGGTTTTTTTTTTTTTCTCTTTTGTCTTCAAAAATATATATATATACAAACAACAGAAATTAAGGATTAAGGGATTGAGAAAACGAGATAAAAGGTTGTTTATTTTTTCTGTTTTCTTCTTTTTTTTATGTCTTTTGGTAACCGAAAAGAAATGGTAAGAAAGAAAGGATTGAAGAAGATCTAATGAACGAACGAACCCCTAATTGTAATAAAGGAAGAATCGATTCTAACGAAAGAAGCCTCGATTTCAGATGCCAACTAAAAACGACGCACCGAAAATTTCACAGAGCTTCCAGTATGAAACCTAGAATCATATCCATGGAGTGAATCGATCAAGCAAAAGAAAAAACCTATGATATCATGAGATGGGTACGAACAAATCGATAAATTTGTAAGATGACCTAATAATAAAACTAGGGTTAATAAAGAATCGCTTAAGTGGATCGAGAGAAATAGGCGAAGAAAGTAATAAGAAATGTGCGGGAAAAAACCTGATTAAAGGATAAAAAAGGGAATCTAGTTGACCTGAGTGATGATCAGCAGCACGACCAACACCAACACCGCCAAAATGAAATCTGAACCCGAAAGAACGCAATCGACAGAATAATAGAAGCTAGAATGGGATCATGGATGAAATTGATGCAATTGAATCTGAAGAAATGAAGGTGGAGATGAAATTAAGAGACATTGAATCGAATTGGATGAGAGAATGGGGATAAATCTGCCGACCGTGTTCACGGGGAAGAAAGAGAGAGAGAGAGAGAGATAGGTATGGAGGAGAGAGAGAGGAGGAGGGTAAAACCAAAAGACAGCAACAAACGGAGACAAAACAGAAGTTTAGGAGAAAGAGAAAAAACAATTAAAAGGGTAAAGAGGGAGAGACAGGGCAACAGCCACGTGTCCTTGTGTTTCGCAGGATTTACCGGTTCACAACAAAGGTTGTGAGTCTCTTAAATGTTTTTATTCTTATTATTTGTAAGAGATGTTATTTGTTGGAGATTAATCATGTGAGGTAACCCAAAAAACTCAAATATAGTATTGAATCAAATTTTAAAATTCTACAAATTTCTTTCTAATTCAATGATCTCAATGATTCATCAACAACGCGTCACTTATCTAAACTATCTCAACAACTTTGAAATGTTACAACAAAACTTAGGGTGCAAAAAATGATTCAAGATTTGTCTTTGTCTATTTAAAGTACATGTTACATGAATTTGTTATCGCCAAAGTCTTCCTCGTGCATCTAGCATCATAGAGAATCTCATTATTGACGATACTCGAATGTCGATGATGGAAATCTTGGTTGGCATATTATCATCTGAAAGCTTTTCTAAGTTGGTATGAACCTCCATATTCTTATAGAGTAGATCTTAACACTAAGTTTTTTGATGTTGGAAATCAGCGTTTAAAAAAAATAGTTAGGATGATTCTTCGTGAATGTTGAGTGTTGTTAAAAATTATAATTTCTTTCTAACTTAATGATTTTCTAAAAAGATGATAAAAATTGATTTTCAATGCTTCATCAACACCACAACACCTATCTTGATATCCTAACAACTTTGAATATTTTTTTGACAAAACTTAGAGGGTAACAAAAAGGTTCAAGATACCAAAGATAGATTTACAATGACGTAGAATTTGTCTTCACCTTTCTAAAGTCATGTGACATCAACTTGATATCGCCAAAGTGTTCATCGTACATCTAACATCACACATGATCTCATCATTAACGAAAATCCATTTGAAGATGGAGAACTTGGTTGGCACATTATCATCCTATAGATTTTCCAAATTGGTATCATCCTCCATATTCTTATAGAGTAGATCTTAACACTAAGTTTTCTTAAGTTGGAACCCCGCATTCTAAAAGAAAGTAGTTATGAAAATTGTGAATGATGAGTGTTGTTAAAAAAACTACAATTTCTTTTTAAATCAATGATCCACTAAAAGATTATAAAAATTGGCTCTCAATGCTTCATCAATATCACATCACATTTTCGAACATCCCAACAATTTAAAGTGCGGCAAAAAGATTCCAAATACCAAAGATATCTTTGCAATGATGTAGAATATGGAAATTTGTCTTCACCTTTTTAAAGTACATGTGACGTCAACTTGATATCGCCAAAGCCTTCCTAGTACATCTAGCATCATAGAGGATCGTATCATTGACGACACTCCAATCGAAGATAGGTATCTTGGTTGGCACATTATCATCCCAATGCTTTTCCAAGTTGGTATCAATCTCCATATACTTAGAGTAAATTTTAACACTAAAATTATTTATATCTCTCTGTTTAATAAATCTCCCAACAAAAACGTATGGCATTTTGATACACAAGTTATATGAGCATAACATTTAACCAACTAGACTAGATCATTTTTATTAATTATAATACAAAACTATTATATTTATACAACCTAACATATCATAAAAAAACGACGTAAGAGACTCATTCTTAAGAGGATTAAGACGTTCATGATTTTTGTTCTAGTTAATAATGTTGAGTTATGAAGCCTACATTTATAATAAACTTTACAATTATTAATTAGAGTTTATTAGATTTGTATTTGGGTTTGGGTCTGAGTCTGACCATAAGTTATTTAAGTTTTATTACATGAATGTCTACCTTATAAATATGTTATTATTAAGGATTGACATAAACAAGACAAAATTCTATAGAGATAAAGTGTGAGGCAAAAATTTTGTATTTCTTCTTCTTTTTCATAGTGAAATCTGGTGGCGGCTGAAGTGAACGTAGCTCATTTGAGTGAATATAATTTGTGTCTTCTTGTGTTCCTCTTTTCTTGCGTTTTTACATATCATTTCAAGTAGGTCAAATTTTGGGGGATCTAAATCCTAACAACTGGTATTAGAGCTACTAGGCTAGATCGGTGCATTGAAAACGATGGCAAAAGAGAACAGTATAGAACACAGGATTAGAAGATTTGATGGAACATATTATTCCTTCTATAGGATGCATATTGAGAATTATCTCTATGGAAAGAAACTTCATGTTCCTTTGAGTGAGAAACTAGAGAAGATGGATGAAATTAAATGGAAACTCCTTTATTGACAAGTTTTGGAAGTTATATGATTGACGCTAGCCAAAACTGTTGCTCACAATGTAGCAAATGAGAAGACCGTTGTGGGTCTGATGAAAGCTCTTTCTGATATGTATGAGAAATCGTCTACTAATAATAAGGTACATTTAATGAAAAGCTCTTCAATTTAAGAATAATTTATGGTACTTTTGTCACTACTCATTTGAATGAATTCAATACAATTGTGAATCAACTGCTATCTATTGAGATTAAGTTTAGAGACGAAGTTAGTGTTCTAATTTTGTTAGCATCTCTACCAAATAGCTGAGAACCTATAAGAGTAACAATTAGTAATTCAGTTGGAAATGCTAAATTAAAATTTATTGAAATTAGAGATCATATTCTTGTTGAAGAAGTTCGTAAAATTGATTTTGGTGAAACCTTCAAAGATTCTGCTTTGAATGTTGAAGACAAGGGTAGGGATAATGATGGAAATTTCAATCGAGGTAAAAGTAGATATATGTTGAGGAATAGGAGGAGTCAGTCTAAGTCTGGGAGAAAATTCCATTGTTGGAGTTGTGGTAAGCAGTATCACTTGAAGAGGAACTACAAAGCACCGAAGAAAAACGGTGATGATAAAAATGATGTAGTCAACGCAGTTATAGGAATTGTCACTAATGCATTGCTTCTGTTTGTTGATGCCTAATAGATTCATGGGTCTTGGACTCGGGGGAGTCTTTCCACACCACTGCCCATAAATAATTAATTGATAATTATGTGGTTGGAAACTGTGGGAAGTTTATATCGCAGATGGTGAGCCACTAGATATTGTTGGCATGAGGAACATCAAATTGAATATGGCAAACAGTTATGTTTTTAAAGATTAATAAGGTGGAACACATTCTAAGTTTTATAGGCAATCTGATTTATGTTACACAACTTGATAAAGAAGGTCACAGTTTTAGTTGTGGAAATGATGCGTGCAAGGTGACTAAATGAGGAATAGTTGTTGCTCGAGGTCACAAAACTGGAACATTATACACGACTTTAACTTGTAGAGAAATAGTTGATGATATAGTTGATGACTCGAAAAATAGTAAAATATGGCATTGTAGGTTGGGCCATATTAGCGAAAAAATGATGAAAATTCTTTTGAAGATTTGACAGATTCCAGAACTAAAGTATGTTGAACATCGTTATGTGAAAACTACATTCTTGGAAAATAGAAACGGGTAAATTTCTTAAAAATTGGGAAGGAGCTCAAGAAAGAAATACTAGAGTTGGTACACATTGATGTGTGAGGAAATGCACATGTTTCTTCTATTGGTGGATCATGCTAATACGTGACTTTTATAGATGATTCGACAAGAAAAGTATGAGTTTACTTTATGAAGAACAAATCTGACGTATTTGTGGTTTTCAAAAAGTGAAAGGCTTTGGTTGAAAATGAAACAAATCAGAAGGTTAAATGCTTAAGATCCGATAACAGAGGCGAGTACATCAATTCAAATTTTAGAGAATGTTGTGTTGTAAATGGGATTAGTATGGTGAAGATTGTTCCCCGAATGCCTCAAGAGAATGTAATAGTTGAATGGATGAATCATATATTGAACGAGCGTGCTGGAAGCATGAGATTGAATGCAGGACTGCCTAAATCCTTTTGGGCACAAACTATCAACATTTTTGCCTATTTGATAAACATAGGACCCTATATTCCTCTTAAATTTAGAATTCTCGAAGAAGTTTGGAGCAATAAAAATGTAAACTTTTCTTATTTGAAAGTGTTTGGTTGTTTATCATATGTTCATATTAATGAATGTGATAAAAACAAGTTTGATTCAAAATCTAATAAATGTTTTTTATTTGTTATGGTGATATCGAGTTTTGTTATCGTTTTTTGGATAATTAAAATCGGAAGATTATTCGTAGAAGGAACGTTATCTTCAATGAAAAGTTCTCTACAAAGATTATGTTGAGAAGACATCAGATGGTGATTCCAAACTGAAAGAGACTGGTACACTCGATTTGAGAGATTTTTCAGTTGAGTATATACCAATTGTCGAAGAAGAAAATTTTGTTGTTGAAGATGAAATCATTGAAACATGACCCCAAAGGCAAATCAACAAACACTGGTTATATAGTTGAGAAGTTCGTTAAGAAATCGAAAATCAGTCGAGAGGTGGTCCCCATCTCTAAACTATATTTTGTTGATAGATAGAGGCAATCCTGAATGCTAGGAGGAAGCAATACAATCGACGAATCAGTTAAGTAGGAGTCTGTAATGAAAGATAATATGGATTCTTTGACATCAAAACAGACTTGGGATCTCACTAAGATACCAAAGGGAAAAAATAAATTCACAACAAATGGATCTTCAAGATTATATAATAACATGACAAAACTATGAGATACAAGGCAAGGTTGGTTGTGAAAAGATTTCAATAGAAGGAATGTATTGACTACAATGAGATCTTCTCTTTAGTGGTCAAATTGATGACAATCAGAACTATTTTGAGTTTGGTTGTGAAAAAAACCTTCATCTTCAATAAATGGATGTCAAAACTGTTTTCTTCAAGGTGATTTGGATGAAGAGATTTACATGCAACAACCACAAGGATTTGAAATCAAATGAAAAGAAGAACTTGTGTGTAAGCTTCAGAAGAGTCTGTATAGTTTGAAATAGGCTTCAAGACAATGGTAAAAGAAGTTTGACAGTTTCATGAAAAGTAACAATTTTTTGAGATGTGAAGTTGATTATTGTTGTTATATCAAGAAATTAGATAAATCGTGCATTATTCTACTCTTCTACGTTGATGACATGTTGATTGCTGGAGCAAGCTTGTATGAGATTAACAAACTAAAAATAGAGTTGTATGATAAGTTTATAATGAAGGATTTGGGTGTTGTAAAACAAAATTTTTGGATGAGAATCTTCAGTGATACATAAGTTCTCAAGCTTTCACAAGAAAAATATGTGAAGAAATTTCTTAGCATATTCAACTTGTATGATGCAACACCAGTTACTACCCCCTTAGATAGTCATTTCAAACTATCTAAAAATCAGACGCCTTCAATAGAGGAGGATAAAAATTACATGGTCATCATTCTGTATGCCTCTGCAATTGGTTGTATTATGTATGCGATGGTTTACACAAGACAAGACATAACAAATACAGTGGGAGTTGTTAGAAGATTAATGACCAACCTGGGTGAACAACATTGGAAAGCAGTAAAGTGGATACTACGATACTTAAGAAGAAGTATGGATCTCGCTTTGTGTTTTCAAAAGTCTAATATTAGTTTGGAATGATATGGTGATGCTGACAATGGTGGTGATGTTGATTGTAGAAAGAGCACAACATGGTATATTTATACTCTAGGAGGTACTGCAATTAGCTGGGTTTCAAAATTGTAGAAGATTTTTGTTCTTTCTAGTTGTGAGGCAAAGTATGTTGATGTGACAGAGGCTGCTAAGGAGATAATGTGGTTGCAACCCTTTTGCAAGAATTTGGTCAAGACTACGAAGGAAGTGTGTTTTGATGCGACAGTTAGAGTGTCATTCATTTGGAAAAGAGTCCAATTTAAAATGGTAGGACGAAGCATATACAAGTTTGTTATCATTTCATCTGATCAACTTTAAAATATTGAGTGTTAGCTCTTGAGAAGATTTATGGGAGTGAGAATCCAACTGATATGCTGACGAAAGTTGTGACAAACGAGAAACTGAAGTTGTGTGCAACTTCAGTTGGTCTTCTTCGTTAAGAGACGGGAATGAAAGTTGTTACCGATCGAGAGATGATGAAGTTAGTCTCCAAGTGGGAGATTATTGAGTTATGGAGCTTACATTTATAATAAACTTTACAATTGTTAATTAGAGTTTCTATTTGGGTTTGAGTTTTGGCCTAACCAGGAGTGTTATTAACTTAATGTTACCCTATAAATATGTTATTATTAAGAGTTTACACAAACAAGATAGAATTTTAGAAAGATAAAGTGTGAGGCAAAAACTCTGTATTTTTATTTTCTTCATAGTGAAATAGAGTGGCGATTGAAGTGGACGTAGCTCATTTGAGTGAACCACTATAATCTTTGTTTTTTTGCGTTTTTCTTTTTTTTTCGTTTGTACATATCGTTTTAGCAGGTCTAATTTGGGATCCAAATCTTAACCAATAAAACTATCATACAATTCGGGTGGTGACATCCTTCAAGATTGCTAAGGACCCAACAAAAATGGGTACTAAGCATTGTCTCTGAAACGGATAGAATCGTCCACATCCTAAGACCCACTAGATTCTAAAATCCTTACAAAGGATGGAGATGCCGCTCCACATACCACAACCATCTAGTGATTTGGGTTAACTAATACTTTTATATCTCATCATAATTGTCTGAATATTATCCAAGAAGAAGCTCAATGACAAAATAAAGGAGTCGATTACACAAATCTTCAGTCAAGAAGTAATAAAATACAATTCCAATGATTTTTTTAAAATAATTGTTACTTCCCAATTTGGAACAAAGAGAGAAGTTACTACACTAAGATATGTATGTTTTCCCAATGATCAGTTACTTCAAATATTTGTGTCATTCATTTATGTGATGATATATAGCTGTATCCTATATATTATTAGATAAATAATTTAAGATTTATGTTATAATTTAAGTTTCTTTTCAAGCCACATGTGGGATGAGCTTTTTACACACATCAATTAGTACTTAAAGGAAATTAGCACATAATTCATTGATAATTTTGTTTTGTTTTTAATTTTACTTTATTATGATGCTTTGTATAAGAAACAAATATGAGAATTTTAAAAAAAAAAAAAAATACACATCTTAGACCAAGTTACTTGTTACTTCTTAGCAATTCAGAGTCTATTTAAAACATAGTAATAATAATATCAATTTTATTTTATTAGGATGTTGTGTAGGAGAACAAAAACTAAAATTTGATTCACACTCAAAACATATTAAATTGAAGTTAAGATTTAACTTTAAAAGTCTTTAATTTTTATTTAAAATGTTTTAAATTTAAATGAAAAATTGTATTATTTCCTAAATTTAAAAAATAATAATTTTATATTTGTATAAATATAATACAAATAATTTAAACAATAATTTGAGCTTATTCGTTACATTTGTTTTTTTTAAATTAATTTTTTTTTATAGTCAAAATAATTTTATTTTTATTCACTTTTTACCTAAAAAAGGTTTATTTAATTCAACTATATATTTCCTATAAAATAAAATAATTAAAATTATTTTCACTTTCCAAATTACTTAATATTTTAAAACTTACAAATTAAATCACATTCATCCCTTCATATATATATATATATATATATATATATATATATATATATATATATATGACATATTTTCATGCATACTAATATGATATTAGATTTTTTTTATTTATTTTATTTAAATATTTGGTTGAGTCATAAACACAAAAACAATTATTGTTATGACCATTTTAAAAATAAAAAATTAAAATGATTTTGTTTATCTTTCATACTAAAGATGTGATTCAAATAAATAAATAGAAATTTGGTAAAAAAAAATAATATTGAATTGTTCTACTAAAAAGATTATCATTTTTTTGATTAAAAAAATTGTTATTTAAAATATCCTTTTTATAACAAATGTTTAAATTAACAGAGATTAAAAACAAAGTTTTTTAAACACTCATCTACATACTTTTCCAAATAATAAAAATCTCTTATTTGTGTTCTAATTCTATAATGATATTACTTTACTTGTTTCTTTTTTTTCCTATCATCATCACAAATTTTGATTTTGAATCTTTTGTTTCGATAATAATAATAAATACTTAAATATGATATTTTGAGATAACAATATGTCACAATTTATTTTATAAATCAACATAAACTATTTTCTTTGGAGATTATGACGGTAACGCTAAAAATCGACCATTCCCGAGAAGGGTTTTCGTTACTCGATAGTCGCGCCTCATAACTCACATTCTTCTCGCATCTCGAGTGCGACGAAAAATCAAAATTGTAGGCTTGACTAGAGTCTCTCTAAGGTGTAGTACGAATAACTTGTTAGGGACACGTTAAAACTATAATAGGCCTCTCATTGATGAAGTGCATCATCTCTCGATTTTTATACCAAGTTAACATTTTTTGCATTCCTTTTTATTAATAATGAATTGCTCCATTTACATGGTTGGGTTGTTCTAGTTACCCCTTTTGTTCGAATAGAATCAAAAATTCTTCAAAAGGATATAACGAGATCGTTTCAAATTTATTGAACGTACCAAACGAGAAGACATTTGAAGAGTGATGTATATTTTCGTCCTTTTGTTTGACTTCAGACAAGGTTTTTGGATTTAAAGTTGTGGGTTACGATCGAGAGATTATGTCATGAATTAAAAGTTGATGAATATGTGTGACCATTCTGAATTATGTATTCGTCCATAACATCTTCGCATACTTGAGTTGCTTCGAGATGTCATCATTTATTCATATGGTAGCTTAAAGACTCCATCAAACTATAATAGGCCTTCCATCAATGGAGTGCATCATCTCTCGATTTTTACATCGAGTTAGCATTTTTTGCATGCTTATATATCCATAATGCATTAATCCATTGTCACGTGGTTAACTTTTATAATTACTCATTTTGTTTGAATGAATTCAAAGATTCTTCAAAATGAGAAAATTGGCTTATGTCCATCATGTTGAGCATACCAATATATAAGACTTTGGGTAATTGATTTACATTCTCGTTGTAAGACCCGAAAAACCTTATCCTAGAAAAAAAAGCTCGAGGTTCGAGAAATGTCAACATCGGTTTGTGTGTTATGATTTTTTTTCAAAGAAAACATATTATTTTAAAATATTTATAAAAACGAGTCCTTACAGTTTGAAATTAATTATAATAATTAATATTTTTAACAAATTTCAAATAATCTTTCTGATTTTATATAATCAAATAGAAATTTGATTAAGATTTAAATTAATTAAAAATAATTAATTTAAAAGATTATTTATTTGATAAAGAGTCGTCAATTAATTTTTAGTTTAAAATCAATAAAATAGTATACGTATACAAACGTAGTTTTAACTAGAGTTTTGTTTTAGTTCGTAGTTTGTTGATACTCGGGAAAGGTTTTCGCACTATATCCTCTATACCGGTTAGAATACGGTCTCTACTTTATAAAATCTTGACTTTTGGAAAATTGGTTGTATAACGTTTTATTTTAACCAATTATTCTTGCAGTTCTAGACATGCACAAGTTTTCGTGTATTTAAACTTGTAACAATAATATTTAAATACGGGTACATATAGATGATGACTATGATTGAAGAGAAATGTACCCGAAGAATATCAGTTTTAAAGGCATTGGGGTTTATACATAAATATCAAACAAGCCCTTATCGAAATATTTTTTATGAAAATATTTTGAAATCATTTTTTAATTTTTTTTTCATATTTTTAGAAAATAGATCGGGTTTCCAAAATTATAAAAATAATTTTGAAAATTAAAAAGTGGAACCAGACAGACCATAGGAGCGGTGCTCTCGGTCCTAAGTGTGATTTTCATTGGTCGGGGCTAAAACCCCCAATCCTACGTCGAAACCCCCTCGGTCGAGGTTCGGGATTCTCAGTTGGGATGTTAAAGCCCCTCGATCAAGGTGCAAAAATTCTCGGTCAGATGCAGATGTCCCTCGGTCGGAGTGTTGAAGTCCTCAATCGAGTTTCAGGGATCTTTGATCGAGGTGCTAACACTCCTCGGTCGAGGTTTGGGATTTTCGGTCGGGTGCGAGAATTCTTGGTTAAGGTGTTAAATTCTTCAGTCTTAGGTTAGCCTTAGGCTAATTTTTGTCGGTCCTAAGTGCGAAGAATACTCGGTCCTTAATTAGCCTTAGGCTAAGTTTCCTCGGTCATAGGTGTTGACATCGGTGCTGGATTAGCCCTGGGCTAAGTTTCCTTAGTCTTGAGTGTTGATGTCCCTCGGTCATAGGTTAGTCTTGGGCTAATTTTTGTCGGTCTTAGCTAAACTCGGGCTAGGTTTCTCGGTCCTCAAGAATATCAAAACTACAGGTATTGAAGTTTTGTTTGAGGCACGGATCCTTTGATCCAAGGGCATGGGAAGCTTCCAATAGTTCTTGGGATCATTTTGAACATCATCATAATGTGTCATTTGATCGGGAAGAGGTTCATTTAAACTAAATAGTCGGTACAAAAAAACAGGATTTTAGTTTTTAGGCTTTGATGAAGTGTAAGGAGCTTGTCAATAGTTTCCTTATGCTTTATATGGTTGAATAGAACCAAAACATGAACACTAGTTATTCGTTTTAACAAATTCAAGAACTGAAATTTCTATATTTTTATAAAATATTTGATTTTTGCTCAAACACGATTTGGATGGATTGGAAGTGGTTCAAATAAGTTTTCAACATCATTAGAAACATGTTGGGGAGCTTTTTGGGTCGTTGTTCTTGAACAATAACTCAATAACATAAAACCCAATTTTGAAAATTTTCAAATTCAAATTTTGGAATTTTTGATTTAGGTTGATGGATTGTTTTTGCTTCAACAGAAAGCTTATAAATTATCTTAGGATTTTTTTCAATCAAGAAATCTAACAACAGGTAGTATATGAAGTTGTGAAATATAAAAATTTTAAATTCAAGCTAGTAGATTGAATCTGAGGGTGATTGGAAGCTTACATGGAGTTGGAGAACACTCCTTAACTTTTAGGGAAGCTTTCTGAATGCCTGAATCAAAGCCTTAAGGCCTTATCCAAAAATTCAAAAATTCCAAAAAGCTTGAAGCTTTAAAGATGGATTTTCTTAAGAGATTGATTGAGGGATTAAGAGTGGATCTTTTGCCTTCAGTTTGCTCAAGGGGCTATTTATAGCCTCCCAAAGTCGTTTTGTGAAGCAAATGGATCGGATTAAGTCAAAAACCATCAATCACGTTTTGTCTATTCTTCATCCTATTTGCCCGATCAAACCATGATGCGGTCTATGAGCGTAGGAGAAATAATCATTGTGGTAGGGTGATTATTTCAGCTTTCAAATCAGCCGTTTTGGTTAAGGATGAGATGTGTTCTTATCATGTTCGTCGTCGCGAGGAAGAGGACAAACCAAGCACGAAATGACGTTGTTTCGGCGCAAATTTGAATGTGGGATGCTCCGTTGGTGTTCTGTATGAGATCTATCCGCGATCGGGCGTTCTGTCGTGTTTTGGTTAACGGTGCTAAGGCGTCCGTTTGTTCATATGGTGTTGCGCGGAAGTGCTCTTCTTTCGTTGCAACGAGCTACGCGGATGAATCCTGGTAGTTGGATGATGATCCAACGCTCATCCAAAGACTATGACTTCTGCTGTAGCGATCTGTCCGAATTTCGGTCATACAGGATCATGCTTCAATTTCAGCCTAAGAGTTTGTTTGAAAATTGTTTTTTTTTTCTTTTATCCCTTTGGTTTTATTTTTTATCCATTAAATATACAAAATATTTTTAATAAATATGACATTTATTTTGCCAATTTTATTATTTTTTTGTATATTTTTTAGGTTTAATAAATAATTTATTTGGGATAAAATGGATATAACATTTATCCTAAATTATTTATTTTTAATACTTTTATTTTCTTAAAATTAATTTGAGATAAAATTAGTATAATCATTTATCCCAAATTATTTTATTTTTTTCTTTGGCCATTATTCTTAATTAATTTGGGTTTAATTGTCACAATAATTAAACCAATTAATCTTTGAATCATGTTTTGGCATTAGTTGTAATTATTTTGAATTTATTTATTCAAAAAAAACATTTTAAAATTTATAAATTGGGTATGTAAAATTTTAGTACTTACACTCGTCTTAATGTTTCTCATTATCATTGTGTAGATCGAGAAATGTCTTCATCCAGATGACATGATCGTCCTTGTCTCGAAGTAAGGGAAAGTCAAAATATCATGAACGCGTCTTATGGAGTCATGATCCTTCAATGCCTATATGCAATGCAAATATTGTGCATGTGAAACATAATCAACTATGCGACTTTGGTGATGATTTCAATCAATGAATCTCGTTTTTGGTTCTTCATGAAGAACTTGTAGATCTAGAAAGTTTGTTAAGAATAGAAGTAACATCATTCATATGACAACCCGTATCATCATTTATGCATGTACGTATCCTAAGGAGAAATAGGCGCACACTTTTTAACTCGTCATTTTCATTTAAAATGAAAGTATTTAAATGTGGGATTAGTAGTAAACAAAATAAACAATCACAAGTATTCAACCATCATCATCACCTTACAAATGCACACAATGTTTTGCAAAGTTTAATAAATAGTTTACGTTCAATGGAAAGAAACAAAAATCGAGTTTTCTTTTAGATCCTCATTTCCTCGTCATTTGGGCTTTCGTCTTTTTCGTTTACTTTGGCATGCCTCTTATAGAAACTAAACCATAAATTTCAGATCTCTCTTGTCGATCGTCACCGTCTTTATGACTAAGTCATTTTCTCAAAAGACAATATCTTGTGGTGAAGCCCATGACACTTGCGATGGGCAGTTTGAATGGCTAGCGTCGTGTCATCGATAATAGACCTACGTACAAAATAAACACCAAAGACAAGTAATATTTTTTGAAAGGCCATAATGTACTCGTGAGCGTTTATTTTAGATATAATGCATAGTATTTACATAAGTATAGTAGGCACAAAAGGATTTTGTGGCTTGACCGTTCAGGAACAACGAATGATTAGGTCTTGAGAATTGTAACCGAGATTTTGCATCTATGGAGAAATCATAAGAGAGAGTTCATTCACCCCGTTGGAGAGCATAAGAAATCGCCGATAAGAGGAAGTGTCGTCTCAATTATAAATTTCTCACCATACCCACAATGCATATCCTTCGAAAGGGACCTCGTCGTTGGGGAGAATGATCAATCTCGTGTACCTAACTTCATCATCTTGCATCATCGCTCAAATTTAGAACATATTGTCATTCTTCATTGATTAATCTTTGCATATAATATTATAGGACAGTGTTTGGTCGGTGGTACAAAGAGGTATAACACTATTGACCAATAGTATAAACTATACCAATAGTATTTTAATATGGTGTTTGTTATTTTTTTTTACTACTGGTATAAATTTATACCCTTATATAATTTATACTCATATTTAGTATAAATTAATAATTAGTCCATTTACGTACAACACTATCCTTATATCATTATTTTTAATTTCTTATACCCTTTATTAATATTATATATAACTTATTATTATATAATATATTAAATATATTTTATTTAGTTTTAATATTATTATTATTATATATAATCATTTTAAATATATTTATTTTTGTAAATAATTCAATATTTTAATTAAAAAATATTTATTTATTTTTATAACGATAATTTTATTAATAATTTTATATATTTACTTATATTATAAATAATATTTTTTATTTTATATATTATTTTTATTTTAAGTTTATTTTATTATAATTATTAATAATATTTAAATTAAATAAATATAATTTTCCGTTTATATTATAATTAATTTTTATATTTTAAATAAAAATATATTAGTTATTAAATAATAACAGTACAATAATTTATAATAATAATATTAATAAACAATATTATTTATAATATAAGTAAATATAATTAATAATAATAAACAATTTATACTATATACCAAACACAAAATTATAAACCATATACCACTTATATAATTTCTTATAATTCATACCAAAGATCATGAATAACTTATACAATTTATACTATATATATAATATACTATTTATACCTCGTTATAATTTATAGTACTCTATAAGACTTATACCCTATATAATTTGTACATGTACCAAATGCTACCTAGGTGTACAAATGACGTTACATAACGTACATCGTGTACTACCGTAAAATAATAGAGCGACGAGACCAAGAATAGAACCCATGCACGTAGAAAGAAAGGCGAAATCGGCTGATGTACTATTTTTCGTCTTTATTTATTATTTTTTGAATTTTTTATTTCTTAGATTTTTCGGTTGAATGTGTAAAACATTATTCTTAAGAATGGCCAAAAGTTTATTTCAAGTTAAGCATCCTCCAGCAGAGTCATCTATGTAACGTAAAAAATTGACCCTTCCCGAGAAGGATTTCGTTACTCAATAATCGCGCCTCATAACTCACATTTTAGAGATTTAGTGTTTGGTTACAAATGAGAAAAGACTCTCACGCTATGTCTAAATATTATTTAGAAAAAAAACATATTTTGTGTGTTCAATATATTAATTGTTGTTCTTTTGAATCTCGATAGACAAGGCTCAAAGAAAAAGAAATTTTTAGATTCTCCCTCTTCCAATCTCACAAATCTCCTTTCTTTCCGGAGACTTCTCTGTCTCTCGAGTCGAACCCCTTCTTCTCTTCGGAAAATTTGACGTAATGACCCTAATAATGACATTATTTTGGGAAATGACTCAAACCTGATAAAGTTTGCAAAAATGACCATTTCACATCTTCACGTGCCACGAATGGATATTTTTGTCTTTAAACATGCCGAAAAGTTTATTTTTATAAACTTTATCAGACATGAGTCATTTCCCAACAAAGTATAATTATTAGAGTCATTTTGTGAAATTTTCTGTCTCCTTGTCCTCCTTTTTTATTTAAAAATGTGGTCATATCCCTCCAGTATTGTGGAACAGGAGAATGGAACAGAGGAAAATGTGCCTTACACATTGCTGAAATCCTTAGTCTGTTTTGTCAAGTAAGGATCTGTTGTCTCAGAGATTAAAACGTTAAAACGATGTGATTTTGATAAATTAGACAAATAAAAAATTATATATATGATCTAAACTCTAAACTCTAAAAAAATATATATATATAACATTTTATTTTGGTATTTAATTTTTTTTCTCTCTCCATTCTCTTCCCTCTTCTTTGAGATAGCAAGTGAAATGAGACAGTCTATTAGGAACTGCATATCTTAATTCGTTTTTTACATCTGCAAAATAAAATAAAACAAAACATTAATATAATAAATAAATATAATTTTAAAATCATTTAAAAATATTTAAATTATAAATATAGTTGGTAAAATGTGTCTATTATGACACATATATTTTTAATTAAAAGAAAATTTATTTATATTATTACATTAACATTATTATTTCTTTGATAAGACACTAACACTTTATTTTATATTATATATATATATATATATATATATATATATATATATATATATATATATATATATATATAATTATATATACAAAATAAATTTATTATGTACCTATTTTAAATATCACTCTAATTATTAAAACACTTTTATGCATCATATCAAAAAAAATGAAATTAACTTTTTAATTTATTATTTTAAGAAATACGAATTTTATAATTATGACCCATACTTTAATTAATGATAATTTTACTAGGAAAGATTTTTTCTCTTGATATAACATAGTGGATTAATATGATATTTTGTGTTAATGTCATACCTTGATTTCAACCTAAACTATAAAATTTCTAAATTTTTCCCTTGGAAAATTATGTCAAAGGATTTCAATATTAAAGAAAATGTGTTTATTCTTGCTTGACGACTTTACATTAAATATTTAAAATTAGCAGAAAAAAGGTTATTTACATGTCCCTAAACATATTCATACACACCCACACAATTATTTACATACATCTAAGCATATTCTACACATCTTCCAAAACAAAATTTCTTGGATCAATGTTTACTTGCTCAATCTCTTAACTTTTGAACATCCTTCTATTTGTAATTCTCTGTATCCTTTCTGAACATCTTTCAATTTGTCTTGCAATTCTCTATTTCCTCGTTGTCTTTTCATTTCAGATATCATCTTACTCATTAAAACCCTTTTCTCCTATCATATCACAAGTTTTTAAATGACCCTTTATTTCTTGAAACAGAAATGCAATTAATTGTGAGAAAAATAGATTGTTAAGTCTTTATTATTGGGTTTTGATCATAGAAAAATGCAGTCCTTATTCTCCAACTTTTGGAATAACATGATTTGCTCAAAGGGAGAAAGCTTGATTAACCTTAATGTAGGCTTGATCCCACAAGACCAGGGGATATTATAGACTTTGTATGTCTTATGGAAAGGGAGGGGGTTATATCATGATATGTGGAGTGGGTAAGTTTAAATAAACACATTGGCTCCACTATAAAGGGAAAAAAAAGCAATAATTTAAAGAGGTGTTCTTCTTTCTTAATTAAGCATGTCCAATGTTTTTTTTAACATGGGAGGATGTCATGTTTCATTTTTCATCAATAAGAGTTAATTTTGCATTGATTTTGTATTTCGTTCGGTGCAGCGCCATATTTAGTCAAATCAAATTTGCCGATACAAATTTATTAATCTAAATAATAATACACCCTTTAGTGGGTCGTTTGTTACTCTCATAATGTAACGGTGATTCTTTCTTAAAAGATGTGTTCGTCCCTTCCTTAGTTACATAAAAAAAGACGAAGTAATCGAATCTAAATATGCTTTTCATATATTAATTTTCACTTTTGCTCATAATTTTTTAACGTTATTTGTCAACTCTTAACTAAGAACAATATTGACTTATTGTTCAAAATATTTGATAAAAAATTCTTAAAACATTATTTTATTAATTTGTTTTATTTCATCGCTCAAATGAATTCATTTTAAAGTTGCCTTCGATTTCTCTTTTGATCTTTTTTATTATATTCTAACTTCTCATTTGATGAGACAGATGGGACTTCTCATTTGTTATATACCAACTTTATAAGTTTTAATAATTCAACTTGCATTAAATTTCTAAGACTAGTCAAAACTTAACAATGGTCAAGCCAAAACAAGCAAAGATTGTGACATTATTGTTGAACAAATGTAAAACATCTTACCTACCTTCTCATATGATTATAATTTATAACAATACTATAAAAACAACCATTCCCAACTCATTTGTTTTTATTGCAAAATAACAATAATAATGAGTCAACCATGATATAGTTGCATTTGCAAACTTTTAATCATCTTCTCAACCCTAAACCTTATAGATTCGTATCTAACTCACTAGAAGTTAAAGTCTTATCAGCCATTGCAAAATAAATAGAGAAAAATATGTAACCAATAATGTATTTTATATGGTGTGTTTGGTAAAAAATTACATACAGAAAAGCCCTCAAACCCGACCAAACCCTAAAAGTATAATACTACAACAAATCTATTTTTTTCTTTACTATATGAGTAGGAACACCATAACAAACAGGTGCTGCCCCAATAAGAAAAGGAAGGGTACAAGCCTCTCTAGCCAGAGTCATAAACGAGCCTAACTTAGGTCTTTGGCAACTTAAACCAACATTAGAAGCTTCAGTCGTCTTTTTCCTTGTACTTTTTCTATTAGTACTTAATTTTGTTTCACCAATCTGCATGCCCTTAAGCTCCTCACTTAATCCATCACAATTTTCAGATCTTTCTCTCAACCAACAATCAATCATAACTTTACCAAATCGGTCAATATCCTTATCGGTTACTTCCCACAAATTAGAAACTATAACCGGAGATCCTGCTAATAGATAGGAAAGAGGGGCACCTTGAGGAGTATAGCAACCATCTAATGATAGAGATCCACTACTACAGCCCATCAAAAGTGTAGCTGCACAACTTCTGAGCTTTTGAATTTCATGACGAGAAATGTACTGTGAACCTGAAGAAAATTCAAATCAATCTAATAAGGTTAAAGAATGGAAACCTTTTACTACTTTAAAGTAAGAAAAAGTATATGGACTTACCACTTCCATGTCCAAAATATAAAAAGAGGTCACGGTCCCTTAAGGCATTAGACAACTCTTCTTCTGTAGCCCTAGTTCCCACCTTTCCCTATAGAAAAGAATATTAGTGAGACCAATTAATGCGAAAAATATTGTCAAAGGAACTTATTAGACATGTATTTTTTGTAATACTGTTTTTTCCTTACAAAAGGGAGGAAACTACAAAATACCTCAAAATTCATATCTCTGAACCACTTTTCAAACTGAAGTTGTGTGTGAGTAAGATCTCCATCAGGATTCAACAAATAAAATGCATCCATTGGATCTATTTGGGGAAAATCCACGCAAGCTGTTGACTTCTCATTACGTGTGTGACATCTTTCCAGTGTAGTATAGATGCTGCCAACTGAAGGCATGCGGTAGACTTCTTGAGTTCTCAATACTGGAAGGCTTTCCCATGGAAGCATCTAAATACAAACATTAGTAGTGGAAACGTTGAAGACTGTTTGATAAACCAATACTAAATAGACATGGTTTGAAAGCAGAGATATATACCTGAATTTCAAAATCCAGAACAAGTATCAATGGCTCTTTCGTAAGGGACTCTTGTGTTACAAGATCTTGTGAAGCTTCAAGAATTAATTTTGAAACCATGTTCGCAAGTTCTTCAGTCCCACCATATTTGTTGCATAAACTTTCGTTTTTCAGCTCATCAGGCCACAATCCACCAATGAAACAACCTTTATTCAAAATTAGCTGCAAAGTACCTTCTATTTCTCCACCATAATATTTTGTACCACTTAAGATGATTTTCAATAGACTCTCATGTACATCTAGTTTGTACTTGGTTTTCAAATCACGCATCAATTTCTTTTCTACTGGATTCAAAAGCTTGCAATTAGACCACTCACCTAAAAGCAAGCACTTCCAAGGACCCAGCCATAAATCTTCAATATCCCTGAAAAAATATGTATTATATCATATTCAACGGAAAGACTCGCAAAAGAGCACACCTTACATAATCTGATGACCTTTCATCTCTGTCAAAAGAAGATCAGCAGAAGTCAGCTGACGACAAAATTAAATAAACATACCTGAGAAGTTTACTTAGGCGCTGGTCAAGCATCTTTCTGCGATTCCACCAAAGCGATCTAGTAAATTTTGTATCTGTGGAAACATTTGAAGCTGTACAGTAATTCTCCTCCAATATTTGTCTAAAAGGTGGGGCAACATCATCAACTACAGTAGAACCCCAAGGACAATGCCATCGCTTAACAGGGCAATTGACTTCAGGAACACATTCCGCGGTAAAATTTGCATCATTATCTGAGGAGTGATCAATGAACAGTTTTAGCACTATTCCACAATATGTTTTTATCTTAGAGCTTGTTTTGATGTGGATTATTTTCAAATAATTACTATCCCATCAAACATCACTTTTTCAGTCTCACCATTCAAATCATCAACTAAAATACTAAATAAATTTATATTATTTTTTAAAATATTAAATACTGAAGATATTTTAGTGATTTTATCCCAATAATCAAAATAAATAATTTTACATAAACAAGTTTTTTTAAAAATAATCCAGAGATCAAAGTCATCAAACAAATTGTTATTGTAAGTTACCTTCCAAAATTTTGTTTGCAGGCAAAAGTAAAACCACGGGTTGACACTTGGAATTCAAGCGAGTGAGCATGGTCCAAGCAAGCACAGGTGAAGGAGAAGCCAACAATTCAGTCAATAAACTTCCATATGCATCCCCAAGCAAACTAATACATATTATTGGAGTGCAGGGAAGTCCTTGGAAAAAATTTGATACAGATCTTTCAAGATCTTGTAAGGTTTCAAGTTTATGCCTATGTGGAAAACAATCTAGTTAGAAATCTAAAAGATGAAGATTGTTAACAAAATTTGGTCCTTTCTTGGTGAATATAGACATTACCTAAGCATAGCATGCCTATCCACTTTGATGAAAGCTGAGATTTCTTGACAAGGATCCTGAGTCAGAAGATCATAACAGAAATATAACAAACATGGTGAAAGAAAAACAAACGTGTTTCAGCTGTAGCAAATAAAAAATGACCTTATCAAAATAAGATCATATTGTCCATATTGTCCCTAAGCTTGTAGTCAAGGATCATTTTACAAGAGAAAAAACCAGAATGATTAACATACAAAATATCCTGTGCAAATTCCCCTTGATGAAAATGAATGTGAGAAGGAAGAAGCATTTGATCTTCTCTTTCCCTAATAGCCTTCCCTAGAATAGTTTTTAGTCCTAATCCCCTTTCTACTTATTTCTAGACCAAGATTTGCGAGTGTATCTCAATGATATTATCTACTATGGCTAACTTTCCTCAACATATTCACACATATAGCAATTGGTATAATAGTAAAAGGGGAAGTTATAGAGCAGCAATATTATCTATTTCAGAAATAATTTTTCATCATATTAATAAAGGAACACAGATAAGTCTGAAGGAATACCTTAACATCCCAAGGGCTTTGACCTTTTTGATTCATCATACAAGAAAATTGTTGGTGGTTATGATGTGTACCAAGTGAAGCTTGATGGAAATAGGATGCCCACTGACTTACTGATAGCACCTTGCAATGAGCTAAGGGCAGAGAAAATGACTTAACTGAAGCACAAAGGACATGCATGACACAAAGCAACTGAGAGACCTGTTAATTTAGTAACAAATTGTCAAATTTTGGATTAAAAAGGGGTAATGTGTAAAAAAAGCATGGAAATTTTATGAAGATAATCATAGAGTTTTAAGAAAGTACATGATATTGAAACAGAGAAAAATAAAATACAAATTATAGGCAGATAAGGAAGCATTGCGTTATTAGAATGTTATCTTGCATCATGAACATATATACCATATATACCAACGCAAAATATAGAATCCAAAACCAGTATATCAATTCTTCTTAATACCAACAGAATCCAAAACCAGTATGTCATTTTGATATTCTTCCACTGAGATCTCACAATTGTGGTAGACATTGAAATAGAATTAGGCCTAAAAGACCTTTTAAATTAAACTACATGATTGGTAGAAGATAGAGATGAGAAGCTAAGAGCAATTGAGAATGAAGGTGAGAAGATAGAACTATATATGAGAAGAGATCATTATTCTAGTGATGAGAGACAGAATCCGGAGGAGAGAAATTATAATTCCACTAATCAATTTGCTAGCTCTCTTTGGCGCCATGGTGCCTTATCTTATTTATAGTAACAGCTTAATAACGATAACCGCTTCTCGTATCAATACTCCCTTCTTTAAATCTTCCTTGTCCTCAATGAAGGAATAATAAAGATGCACTTCTATTCCCAATTACAAGTTCCAACTAGTAATTTAACTAAATTATTTATTCCAATAGATCCCCTATGTATCCTGGTTGTAAAACATTTATTCCAATACCAGCTCCTTTTGCTTCGGGGTTTACCCACAACGAAAGAATTAAATTCCCGTCATACATCCTCCATGTTTCGATAGTCGTCGCACTACATAGCAGTTGGAGACACTTGGTTGACTTCCATTCTTGTATCACCCAATTCGATAGTCGTCGCAATACATAGCAACTGGACAGACTTTGTTGACTTCCTCCCTGCACGCCTAAACTTGCACCTGTAATGCCCCCATGATGGCAACCTCTTATTCTTTCTAGATTCATCCCAACCCCTCCTTTACTTTTTTATCTCCTTACGTAATGTCATTCCCCATAAGATTTTGACCGTCCTCCATTGAACTTCATCTATTCTTCTCGTGACTATTCAAGTGACTAGAAAATTTAAAAATTTGACTAGTTCCAGAACCCTTAAAGTCAAGAGTTATTAAAATACTATAAAATTGCATATTGACATCCATATCCTTGTATGGTACTTGTCTTTCAATTATCTAAAGGCATCTTATATATAGTGGTCAATCAAAAAGTAATAGGCCATGCAGTAAGAGTATAGTAGCAAACATAAAATAGAAAATATAATAACTGAAGTAGTGTTGACCTTGTGGAGAATTAAGGGGACCTCACAACAAAGAACAAAAGCTCGCATCAGCAAAGCCACAATTCTTGGGATTGGGATGTCTAAAAACTTGTAACGGTCGTTCCTGATACACATCATAGACAAAGGACTTGTCAAACAAAAGCACGTCATAGACAAAGGACTTGTCAAACAAAAAGCAGTTCGATACGTTTTGTTAGATAAATGATACACGAATCTAACAAGTCACAATTAGTTAACTAATGAAGAGAAACAAAAGAGGTAGAAGTATTTACTCACAGTAAATAATGCACACACTAAATTCATCAAGTATATTAAAAGGTAAGGTGACATATTACACATTAAAGAATCAAATAAAAACGAAGATGTCACAAACCCACATGGGTGAAGAGAAAAGAGAAGAAGAAAAGCAAGTACAAGAGAAAGTAAATTAATCAGAGTGGATATAATATTTATCTCAAAGAAATAACTAAAATGTTTTCAAATGACAAGATTGAACTTTAACTCAAATATCTTGTCTCCTCCGACACACACACACTCGTTTCTTTCTTCAAGAGTTGGCAAGGATATCGTGTTAGGAGAACATTTCCAAGCAAGAAGTTCAAACATATGAATACATGGCACTAATGTAGGATAAGGATGAGCAACTTAAACAAGGTCAGTGTCAAAAAGGTGAATTCAAAGTTTAGAGACAAAAACACGTCAGTGATGATAGTTCGAGGGAAAATTAGAGCTTTTATCCTGAATATTATTTTAAGTATATTAGGTCATTTTCCAAGTAAACAAAATGACTTGAAGAACATTTTCCATGTAGGGAAGTTCAAAGGTAAGAATACATGGCACATTGACGTAGGGTAAGGATGAGGAACTTAAACAAGTTCAGTGTCAAAATGGTGAATTTAGAGTTTAGAGACAAAAACACACAATGATGATAGTTCGAGGGAAATTTTGGGGGTTTATCCAAAATATTCTAAGTATATTATGTAGTTTTCCATGTAGAAGAAATTAGGTGAGACTTTGAAGAAAAAGAAGAAAAGAAAAAGAAAAAAGAAGGCTAAATGCCAATAAGATCAAAAAATTCTCAACCCGGACAAAATCCCCTTTTTCGAATAGAAGCAAACGCATGAAGCATAAAGCCTTTGATTCTTTCAATTCCAAAACTTTTATCTTGGAATGTTCTTCTATTCATTTCTTTCCAAATTGTCCACCACGTGATGAGGGGTATAGGCTTCTAATTATCAATGTTGTTATTTGCTTGCTTCCCAAATTAACATAGTTTATGTTAGGTCACCTATTTAATAAATAATTTTCAATTTACCAAACAAACCCTAAAAGAGGTTTTTTCCACTTATACTTGAAGCACAGTTCTTTTAAATGATAAACAAATCAAGATTTATGAGACAATTACGCATTTGCAAGTCAGAGTCTCAAAAGATGCTGCTGTTAGATTTCCTTGCAAACTTGTTGAGTAGCATACAAGAGAACAACATGCATAACCAAAGTGAAATAGAAGCTGACAAGTTCAAGCATGGAATAATGCAGGGGATAATGAAGCAATAATCAAGTCTACATGTAATGAAGAACACTAAAATACAGGCAACAAATAAATACATCTAGATATTATGATATCAACGTCTTGTTGTAGAATGAAAAAGTACCTGGCATGTTTCAAAGGATAATTCCTTAGGATAAACCAAGTAAGGTCATATAATATTGTTGCACGTTCAATGGCAAATGGATCTTCTGGGATATCCTTCTCAACAAGGTCCAGCAAGGTTCCAACCAAGACAACAGGAGAGTACACAGAAAAAGCATTCCTATTGACAAGGACAGATATGCTTTGCACAAGTATCTCATGAGTTTCATTAAATTCAGCACGAATTCCATAACATTTGCCTGCGCAGCATCCAGTATGAGTGTGGAATCAGGTCCAGTACATCAAATATAAGCATTTATACAAACAAATGTACACAATGTAATTATAAAGGGGAAGAAACCAGAATGTATGTTTGAACACTCCATAAACAAATATGCAGACATGCCTCTAGTTGCTAAAAAAAGCAATATTATAAAATGCTGCAAAAGATGGACCTGCTATATATAGAAAGATAAGTAGAAAGAATCTTTGAACATACCTATATTTCTTAGAATTCTAAATGAGACCTGTCTTCTGAGTAACTCCCACTTCACCCACAGTAGATTTTCCATGCAACCAGATCCAACAATGTCAACAAGGAGGCAATGCCAACAATTTTTTTTGTTGCAAATGCATATTGCTTCAGTTGCATCCTTTAAAGAAGAACTATTTTCTGATAGTTGTCCTCTTGATCCAGTAACTCTGGGCCTACCACATACTTGATCACTACAAGGACTTGTATCAGCATGTTTGTGTACATCCCTGGAAATCCTTTCACTTCTTCTAAGAGAGCTTGTGGAACGAATTACTCTTGTTTTTTTCTCTTCGATAAAGCCTTGCCTGAAATGTGAAGATGTTGATGCATTCTTTTCCTTCAAAGATTGTTTGTCAACCATTTTCGTTCTAGTAAGCAAATTGCTACTGCTATACTCAGTCTCATCAATGCTTGGAATACTTTCCTCCATATGACATTTTGAGTTTTTACAATCAAATGATTTTAATTTATCCAAAGCTAATTTGTACAAATTTTCAGCAGAAGATAAGCTCTCAGCACAAAGAGACCCTCCAATTGCATTACTGGAACGACACCTATACAGATCCGCAATATGTTGATTGACCATTACTTCCATAATTAATTTGCACTTAGGGCAAGAGACTACAAATGAACTATCTTCTAATACTTGCTTCGCACTTTCAAGTTCCTTATCTGCCATTTCCCATTGTCGTTGTTTGCCATATAATGTTCCTTAAGAAGTTAAGAAGTAAACTTAAGTCATATCAATATTATTGACTCATGAGTAAAAACAAACAAAAGCTTTAGTTTCTTACCACGAATACATGAAAATGCAACGGTAAAAAATGGCAAGCCTTGAGAACATGAGATGTCTTTCCCCAAAACTAGAAGACTTTCAGCTTCTGATCTATTGCCCATACTCTCGTGTATAACACTAACCTGTTTAAGTAAATTAGCATTTGAACTCACATCCATATCAGTTTTGCACAAGTAAAAAGTCACATCAAAATAGAAGACAGACCTGGAGAATACTTTCAAGATAACATTGAAGTACATTCCATGGTGTAAGAACAAGGCTCTCCATATTGTACGAAAGGTTGTCAGAAGACCAAATCACAGTAGGTGTTGCACTAAGAAATTGGAAATTATCAAGAACGCAACCACCCTTTTGAACAGTGTCCCCATTCTCATTGTGTATTGCAGTTTGCTGCTTTACAGAAAAAATAAATTTTTCTTGCAAAAGCTTATGACGCAAACGAAGTGCTTCCTTGGCAAATAAAAGACCCTGCTAAGATAAATAACATTTCAGAATACCCAAGTAATACCATGAAAATCAAGTATAAAGGGAAGGAGTGAGCCTCCAAGAAATTGATTTCCGTGCATTCTATAAACAGTAAAAGGTTGGAAGGTCTAACATAAATAAAGCATGTAGATGTAGGTCTAACATAAAATATACATATACTCAAACCTCTACAAAAAAAAATGCTGTAGAATACAGCACAATGCAGTACAAACTTTGCACTACAAGATAGTAATTTGCTAAAAAACAGTTAGGTTGAAAATTCAACCTTTCTTCCCTTATCGCATATACATGGGCCTTTATAGTATTTTAGCCGTGAGACTGTGAGAGTGAGAGAATAGCAGACAAAGGTCTGGATTTTCTTGTATTTCAACATATACACAAAGTGTCAATATATACAGATGCTAGTTTTACTATTGATTGTACTACTATTACACAAAGGAAAGGAAACAAATCACATCCTTAATTAATGCATAGAATCAATTAGTCATGAATACCTTCCAACATCAAGTAAATCAAGGACGATTGGAATAAAGGTTTCATTCCTTGTATATATCTTCATTTGACCTTTTCATATTTCTATAGTTTAAATTCTTCAAGGAATAAATGTAAACGGAACACCAGCAAGAGCCAATTTGCAGGGTAATTTAGAGAGATTGTTCCAGAAAAAGAAAAAATGTAACCTCACATAGTCGTCCAGTTGAAATCAGCCTTCCACTTAAGTCATGGTAAAGATGTGCAGCAAGAAATGCAGAACTGGAATAAAAAGGAACCTTGAATAAAAAATAAATCCAAAATGCATTAGCACAAGCATGAGCTCAATTTGAATAAATAAGGGCAAAGTAATGCATTTTAAAAGGAGATTACACTGGAAGCAAGCTCTAAAGCAACAGCCTTAACTTCATCGATCCCGAAGACTACCGAGGAAAGATCTTGTTCGCAAAAAGAAACTTGGGATATCTTACTAAATACAAAATAAAACATCTGTTGAAACCCCAATTCTAGTTGTCGTGATCCCTTCAAGCAATCAAGCCAAAAATGGATAGACTTAGAAAGTTCACCACAATGTTGTGACAGAACCATAATAAATGCCTCACTGATTGGTGAAGCACATGCAACATGACCCAACCTTCTAGATTCCCATAAGATGCCTAAATACTTATCGACTGATAGATTCTTCCATTTATTCAGCCTGATCAATAATTCATAGATCTCAGGATGAAGTTGAGTATAACCCTGGGGATTGGAATTAGAACAATATTTAGTTCACAAATCAGGATCTTCGGTATATTGCAACAAGAAACAAGAAAATCCTCACCTTGATTGTCAACATGTCAAGAATATGATAGCATAGAACCAACAAATTGTCTAATACGATACCACATTGCTTGTCCACATTGGTACCATCTAAGGTCAACCAGATACCAAGTGCAGCTTGAATATCTTCAAGACATGGCTGTAAAGTTAAAATATGAACATTAAGAAAAGGAGAAGCAATAGATGCAGTAATCAAAGACAATGATGCTAAAGCTCTTAGCATTCCACAATAAGACATGAAGACCATGCTCATGCTAACCTTTGAGTTTGGTTGGGCCTTCTGAATGTAGAGTGCACGTAAAGAATATGCAACTGCTATCTGTTGTTGAACGGCATGGTCTTGGAAATCTTTTTCACCATGAATATTGTTCTGCTCAACAATTAGCTTGAATCAGGGATATATCCATAAGAAAGTGTAAGAAATTTCTCATATCAATTAGTGGTGATTGTAATCAGGTGCATTTAACCAAAATATTATGTTATAACAGAAGAACACACCAAAAGATATAATGCGTCAGACAAGCATTTAATACTATCATTCAGGTCATCAGTCCCATGGGCACTTAATTCCTGTCCTTTTGCAATAAGAATCTTCGTCTTCTTTAAGCAAGTGTCATGTGTAACATACACCTTTTGTAAAAGGAGATCCATTATATCTATCCGCATTTTCTTGCATAATTTTGGATTCAGATTATTCATCTCTCTGTATGCTATAAGCTCCTGAGGAAAGTGAGAGTTAAGAGAAAACACATTCAAAACACAATATGGAAAATGATAAATTGGATAAGATTACAAAAACAGTGTTCTACCTGCTCCTGTATAATTCCAAGAGTCCTTATAGATACTGTGGCAGAAGGTGATACTAAAGAATATAATGACCTAGCACCATCAGCACTATGCCTACATTCTATCTGAAAACAGCATAAGATAAAATAAAATAATTATAAGTATACTTTTTTCCGAGAAAAAGAGTATAAATATATACATAGGTGACTAGGTTTCAAATAATACCTTAACCCACTTCTTTATCAAAGCTACAAGACTTGGTAATTCGTCTTTTATGTCTAGCACAGTAGACCAATTCTCCAGACTACATCTAATTACTTTAGCACTCTTAAGGTCGTCAGAATGATGAATTTGCAAAAGAAATGCACTTTCATCAGAGGCTTCAGCAACAAAATCTGAAATTGTGTCAGTTGACATATCACCATTGTGCTGATTTGATATGTCCATGCAACTCTTGCAGAGCTGTAAAGCACGAGCCCATAATGCTCTGCAGCATAACTTAATTGCTACTGAAGCCTGCAAGAAAACTTAGCCAACTCAAAAACAATAAAAGATCCTGAAGTCAAAGAACTACGAATATGACAATTTGGGATCTATGTTTGATAGCTTGACTTGTTATCAAGCCAGCTAATTGGAAAAGTACTAGTTATAAAAGCAGTCCGTTACATATCTTGCATCAAACAAATAACTCACTAATCCTGGTTACAAAGGTGATAGAGCAACATATACGAATTGGTCATTAAGATAAAATGTTGTGGACAGTCTTAACATGGAGTTAGGGACCAATGAGAATCAGGCATCATTGGCCATATATATGTAATTCTGAGATTCATTGTTTGCAATTTTCTTATCAACACTTTGACTAGATGCCATATCAGAAGCTGCAGAAACTAACAACAACAAAGCCTCTTTTTTAGCAAATTGGTTCAGCTAAATTCAATAACATCTTAGAGCTAATTAGTGTGAACAGACTAAGTGATAGGAGATGCAAGAGAACTCACATCTCCTACATGATGAACCAACACAGTAATTTCACTACAAGAAATCATTATCACAAAGCGGAAAACATAAGCCACCTAAAATGATCTTAAACATATAGTCATAGGTATTCTCCTCTATAGGAATGGCCAGGGTTTAACCCTTGGCCAAACAAACTACTAATAAGGAACAGGTAAAGATAATATAATCATTTGTATCATACTTCTTCAAGTTGTTTGTCCCTGTACAGGGTAACACCTATATTGTGGAGATACACAGAGAGATATTTCAGTCTAGTGGGTTGTATCCAGTCCGCTGAAGTAATAAGTTTGACAAAGCTCCGAATTTCCTGAAAAACAAATGAAGAATAGCATAGTATTCCAGCAAAAAAAAAGGTCTATATATTTTAAAATATGATTGTGACATGTACAATGACACAGATGAACATTTTACCTTTGTGTAAAGCTTAGTTTTGTATGACAGTGTAAGTGAAGCTACTATCACATTAAGGACAATTTTGCTGGTATCATCAAATGAGTTGCTCTCAAACTCAAGTTCACTGCAAAAAGTAAATGATTTCAATTGGCCAACATAAATCAGCTCATTATCTCAAGAATAATGCACTAGTAAAGAAAAATAATTCCCAAAAATCTATACTTTTTTACAGTTCTCTTCTTTATTGTGGTATAAAAGTTTTAAATGATTCATTCATTATCCAGCAATAGTTATTCATTCATTGTGAGTTCCACCTGAATGAATAGGCATGTTCTGTGCATATATTGGATTTCTGCAACTGTACCACTATAGTATAAAGCTGATGATGAAAACAGTGAAGCAATAATGAAGACTCACCTTAGAGTGGAATGGAAAACGTCACAGAAGTGACACAATATAGCTTGGATATCTCTTAGCTTGATCACAGAATTAGCTTCAATTTCTCCAACTAACTCTTTCCTTTCTGAATGTACACGCTCAGCAAGTGGCTGACACAAGAATCTGAGTGCATTACAGTAGGATTTCACATATAAATTCCTGTTTTCCAGCTCACAAAAAGAGGAATTGTAACAAGACTCCTTTTTCAAACGAAATGAGCTTGTTGAGCAACGGTGCTCACAGTTGATTGACAAAAAATGGTTGCCACTAATGCCAAAACAAAAGCAAGCTTTCAATTTATTAAGCACAGTAGTTAAATTTTGAATAGCGTTAACATCATCAAACAAGACTCCAAGCATAGATATGTCTTTCAAGGTGTTTTTTGTAGTGGCATCAACTTGTCTTGATTGTTCAAAGCAAGCATAAACCAACAGTCCAGTGGCATAAACGTTCATAATCAGTTCAACAACTGGCAACCTCTGCGACAAAAATATATAGGTCATATAATACAAAAGCCTCTACAAAAAAAGCTGAGTTTGTTGTTTTGCATCCATAGCCTGCATACAAGATACCTGAGAAAAGTCACCTGCTAAGTTGTTTAGATATTCTCCAAGAGCTCTGCACAAACTTACAGAAGCAGTCCGGCATTCATTCGCACAATAAGAAGCGAATTCGATAAATTCAAATGAATTGCATTCCATATCAACCTGCCAAATAAAGAACCATTGAAGAAAACATGATATTGCAAACCAGTTCAACATAAAGTAAACCAGATGTTCCAGAAACTTGAACTTCCAATTGCACAACCGACAAATGAAAAATGTGGAAGGTCACAAATGATTAAAAAGACTGAATTTTAATTCAGATGCTTCAGTGAATAGAGATTAAATAACTGCAATTTGGAAGGTTTACTTCCAACCTGGAAGAAGAAAAAACTTAGAAGGGAAAAAGTATCTAGAAAGACTGAAAAACCAACATAACTAGATATTGATCTCCTCAAGAATCGGGTATTCTAGTAACTAGTGCGCACAGAAAAACCTAGTAAATATCAATTATTTGTTTTAAGTTCAACAATGGAACCCCAGATCACTTTAATAGAATAACTATATTTTTCTTGGTCCCATACAAAAAGTTGCCGTGTCCGGTTCATTTAGGAGATGGATTAATAAGCATTCACCTTCTCGATGACAAAAACCTGACTTGAATGATTTTGTATTAAGCACAACTCCAAAGCTACATTGAAAATGTCCAAGAATGAAATTTTTTGTCATGCACATCAATGGGAGGAAATGATTGATTTCAGATCTATAAATAGAAAAATCCTGGGGTATCCTCGCCAACAGCTCTTGGGACAGCAGTAACCCCTTGCCTCCCATCCGCAACTTCAGCCTCTACAGCTGCAGTATGCACATCCATTGGAGATTGGAGTAGTACCCTTCTCTTTTTGCCATCACTGTAGGAGGTAGACCAAACAGGTGAGCGGGCAGATGATGAGCCTTTTTGGTGTTCGAAATATCAAATCTTTTTCCATACGCACATTTGAAGTGACAAGGGAAAAAACTGCTTTCTCTCTATTTAATTTAGTTGTTAATTTGATGTAAATAGAATAATACGACTTGATTGTATTCTAATACCGTAAATTTATAAGAAAGCCGTGTATATATAGGATCTCCTGTGTACAGAATATTCAATTCAATAAAATAGAATTTATCTCACACAGCTCCTGGCAGAATTACATCAGGACATAACAATTCAAAATAAAGTACATGAAATATATTGATTCTCATTTGAGATTATTGTCACATTTGAAACGCAGTCCTTAAATACTTAACCATTTGTAAACTTAATTGTTCATAGCACAATCGAGTTTGACCAAGATTTATGAAAGAGCTGCTATGATTTTCATAGCTTCAGCGCAAAATAACTTGAAAACCGCAAAATTTGAATAAGCTACTGATTATCTAGGCTGACTTTGGCATGTAAGACAAAAAAAAATACACAAATTATACAAATAAAAATGTTACAAGATTAAAAGTAACCTAAATATTTTGAAGTAACAAAATTATGCCACAAATATATATAAGGTAATGATGACACATTGACACGTTATTGTTTGAGCAATAGTCAAACAAGATAGTCCTTCTAGGATGCAGGTATACAGATTCCGTGTCTGGATTGGATACTAAACTAATAGAATTGTTATTTTCTTTCTAGCAGAGATTTTCAAAAGAGTAATCCACCAACTTAAAATTTTGGATATGACAGTTAATCATGAATACCATTACCATGCTCTGATGAAGAAAAACCATGATAGCTAGGTGAAATTTTTTAATTGTTCGCATAATGCGGTTATTGGACATATGAACCCAGCATTCTCCAGACCCTTGATTGAAATAGAAATTAGCTCTTTGGTGGTTGAGATTACCACCAAAATACCCACACCAAACAAATTAAACATACTGATGACTACACTAAATTGGGTGTCCTCTGAACGTTTGTCATAACTAACATCACTGAACCCTTCTAAGCAAGAAGGTATACCTACTGTATTAAATAGAAAAAACAAGAGATTACCTTATAAGCATGGAATATGGAGTCCATTATAGCCTGTAGAATGCTATATAGTTGTGAGGAGTTGATGACTCGTTGAGCAAACAAAGAGGAGCATATCTCACGAGCAATCTGTGGACAAAAGAACATTAAATAAGAAAGAGAGAAAATATAAAGAAAATAACAGAAACCTCAGGCAACTAAAGTCCAAATAATTCACCTTCGGCAACAGGAGTTTCGTGTGTGATGTTGAGCATACAGTAAATGTTGCTAACCACATGTCAATGACCAATTTCGTGTCAAAGCTGTGATAATTTTCTATCAAAAACAATGTGCACTGTTTCAGATCTTTTGCGATCAACCTTTGAAACTTGTCACAAGATTTTGCTTCCAAAGCCCTGGAAATATGAATACAAAGTAACCCACTAACATCAATGCGTTTTCACAACAAAAACAAAACCCAGATAAACTTACTAAACAAAACCCAGAACGGGCTCTCAATTTTAAGCATTTCTATGGTGAAGAACACACCTAAACCATGGTGTACACTCATCCACCAGTGCAATGACTCTTCTGTAGTCTTCTGTCTCTCTACTGTTTCTGGAAGAAACACACGTTATCAGCGTCTCAACTATCTGTACCACCGTGAAAGCAAAATGGCTATCCACATCTTCCTTCAACTCGGGCAGAAATCTTCCCTTCTTCTTAACTACTTTTACTTCCGAACCATTGACAATTCCTTGCAAACCCTCCAAAATAGAAAACCCCTCCTCTTCAGCATTTACATATCGCTCCCAATTCACTAAACAAAGCATCAAACGAACCCTCTGCAAGTGAACCGAGTAGGGTTTGGACGATAACTGGGAAGAAACGCATCCCAAGCAACTCAAGCACAACTCGTATGTTTTAAACAGTTCATTACTTGAATGATCATCTACAACCCTTGGCTTCTCTAATAGACGCTTAGGGATAATCGAAAGAGCAGTATTAAGAAAGGGGATAAATCTCTGTGCAAGGGAACGAAGATTTGATCGATTGGTCTCTTCAGCCGCCTTTGATGTCTTCTTCGGTTTGACAGGCGGCTTCGTTACTGCGGCGGAAGAGATGAAATCTGTAAACGGGTTCAAGTAACTTAAGGATAGCTTGTAGATGTCTTGGAGATTAGACGACTGGAGTTTGGTTACTAGGTAGGATGATTCAACATGGGCGTCCATTAATGTAGCTAATCTGATGCTTTCAATGTAGAGAAAAAACAGGAAGAAGAATGTTGCGGGCAGCTCAAAAGAAAGTTTTTGAATGATGGTTTCCAGGCGTAATATCAAATAGCGAGAGCTTATATCATAGTGTCAAAACACAGCAATACTGATAACCTAAAGTGAGACCTAAGTTTTGAAAATCGGTCGCGCCTTGGTCGCTAATCGCCACGTCTGGAAAATGAAATCCCCCAAATCCAGAGCCTCTCTGTTAGCTTTTTCTCCTCGATCCCTCTTTTCTTCTTCTTCTTCGCCAGTGGCCACCGACCTCTCTCCAAAAAAATGAAATCCCGCTCAAATGGCCCGTTTACAGCTGTTTGATTTCATCCATCTAAACAAGGCCTTGTTTGAAAGGGAAATTTGAAGAAATGACCCTCATAATGGGTCAAATTCGAAAAATGACTTACGCTTCATAAACCTTACAAAAATGACACTTTTACCCTGCGAAATGTCCGTCTTGCCCCCGAGGCGCCCATTTATCGCTCATTAACGCATTTTACAATATCCGCGTTTTATGTAATCTGCATGAGTTGATTATATGCGTATTACATAAAACGTGGATATTGGAAAATGCGTATATTTTTTTACGCGTTTTATAATATCTGAGTTTTATGTAATATGCGTATAATCAACTCACGCATATTACATGAAATGCGCATATTGTAAAACGTGTATTTCGTAGTATATAGAGCTTAATTTGCCCTCATTTTAAAATTAGTATTTTCATTCTCGACTCTCCAACTTCGTTCAACATCAGTTCAACATCATCATTGATCAACTCTCATTTTCGTTCCTATTTTCAGGTGAGTTTAAGGTTTAGGCTTTATGTGTAATGTTCTTATTATTCTGGCGTTTATGTGTATGATGGATAATCCTTAGCTTTTAGGTTTATATAACTTTTAGGGTTTATGTGTGTATATGATGTTGCTTATCTGATGTTCCATCAATATCCGCGTATTACATCAGCGTATTGTAATGTTCTTATTCTGCATTCATGTATAGTTTAGGATTTATAATATCCATGTATGGCTACTTCACGAGCATTGTACGTATGTGTATATTGAAATGTTCGCGTATTGCAACTTAATTTGAATTGTTTGTTATGTTTTATCCATTTCCCGCGTATTGTCTAATGTTACTCACTTAAGTTGTTATGCTTACTCAAATGTTGTTTGTTTTTTACTTACTTGTTGTTCCTTTTTTGTAGATGGAGTCAACCATAATTCCTGAATTTGTTGCTAGGGTCTCATGGAGAGTCAATTTGTCAAACGTTGCCACCAAGTTTGCTGCAATGAATCTAATGGAAATGGTAGAGCAAACCCAATTCCGAATTTTATTCAAATGAGCCACGTCACTACGGTTCTCAAGAATGATAATCCATTAAATGCTCTTCAGGAATAGCAGCTCAAATTCTAAGCATATAAAGTTCCTCGTGAATGGAGAGGAGTTGTGCTTCGGGATGAAAGAGTATGTCTTGGTCATAGGCCTCAAATTTGGGAGATTCCCTACGGTCCATTTTCAATCAAGTTGAAGAATGTCCCCCTTTGGTGGTAAAATATTTTTAAAATAATATGATTGTTAGAACATGAGACCTTCACTCAAGATTTGTTTCCTATTATGATAAGGAAGATGCATGGAAATTGGGGTTGGTATTCCTGGTTTGACATTATCTCTTCTCCTTTGACCCAATAAGGATAACAAATATCAAACTCATCCGCATGGTCGAGGACATCGACACTTTCCTCCAATTTCCATGGGAAAGTTGTCCTTCAGAGCAACCCTAAAGGGTTTGAACAGGGACCTGGAACACTTCTGGTCGATATATTTGGACAAGAAGAAAGCCATGGGGAAGAAGAAAGACAAGAAGGTCGATGTTTCTTATACCGTATTTGGGTTCGCACTAGCCTTCCAAGTGTGGACCTATGAGGTTATCAAAACGTTTGTTCCCAAACTTGCCCAGAGGATGTTGCAAGCGCATGAGCCTGTCTTCTCAAGGATCACTCTATACAAATTCAGTAGGAAGAGAACCGCCTCTAATCTTCACACTACCTTACAAGGCAAGATTGTCAGAAAGATGGAAGTGTCTGAAGAGGAGAAGATCTTATATGGTGGGGAGGAGTTTGAAGATATGAGATGTAATTTGTATGATTCATTATTTGAATTTGATTCCAGAAGGAGGAAACATGAAGAAATTGAAGATGTAGTTCCTCCCAAACCCGACATGAGGAAGAGAAGACAAATTACTCACCTCGGCACCTCTCATTATGTTCCTACCAAACCTTTCACGAGGAGAAGAACCTGCATCCCTACTCCCAGCCCTAGCAGCTCTTATTCTATCGAGAGCACCATCAGGACTCAAGAAGATGATGATGGTTCTCAAATGACTCCAACATCAACAAATCCTCAGGATGATGATGGCCCTCAAGTGACTCTAACATCAACAACTCTCATGATGGATGTAGATTTGATCAACTAACGAATGAGGTAAATGAACTAAAAACTGAAATAAATCTCATAAAATAGATGTTGAATCAACTACAAGAACAATTTGGCATATTATCAGGCACACTAGAGGACGAATAGAGCAGGAGGAGATTGAAGGAGAAGAAGGAGGAGAATGTTGAGGTGAAGGAGGAAGACAAGGATGAGGTATGTACAATTCACGTTCATGTTTTTTGTCTAATTTTTTTACAATTCAAATAAGATTGAGGATAAAGATGTAGATGTGTTTGTGGATAAGAAGAAAAAGAAGAAGAATAATGAAGGTGGAGGAGAAAAAGAAGAACGACAAGAAGAGGTGGTGGAGATCTTGGATGTGGTGGTGGAGAAGAAGAAGAACGACAAGAAGAAGGTGGTGGAGATCTTAGATGTGGTGGTGGAGAAGGATGAGGAAGACAAAGAGAATATCGAGGAAGACAAAGATGAGTATGTGGAGTAGGTGAATGAGGAAGACAAGGATGGGGATCTATTGGAAGACAAGGATGAGGATGTGGAGAGGGTGAATGAGGAAGACAAGAATGATGATCTGTTGGAAGACAATGATGAGGATGTGGAGAAGATGAATGAGGAAGAAAAGGATGAGGATTTGTTGGAGGATAAGGATGAGGATCTGATGAATGAGGAAAATTTGGAAAAAGTGAATGTATTGATTGAGGATCTAGTGAATGAGATGGTGGAGGAAGATGTGATGAATGAGAAGATTGAGGTATGTACAATTCACGCATTTTGACGAATTTTTTGTACAGTTCACATAAGATTGATGATGTGAAGAAATTGAATGAGAAGATTAAGGATGTGGTGAATGAGATGTTGGAGGAAGATGTGATGAATGGTGAGAAGATTGAGATATGTACAATTCACGCATTTTGTCTAATTTGCGCATTTTGTCTAGTTTTTTTGTACAATTCACATAAGATTGATGATGTGCAGAAGTTGAATGATGTGGTGGATAAGGTGAATGAGAAGGTAGAGGAAGATATGATGAATGAGAAAGATGTTGTGCGGAAGGATGAAGTATGTACAATTCACGCATTTTGTATAACTTTTTTTACAATTCACATAAGATTGATGATGTGCAAAAGTTTAATGAGAAGATTGAGGATGTGGTGGATAAGGTGGAGGAGGATATTGTGTTGAAGGATGAGGTATGTACAATTCACGCATTTTGTCTAATTCACGCATTTTATCTAACTTTTGTACAATTCACATAAGATTGATGATGTTCAGAAGTTTAATGAGAATATTGAGGATGAGATGGATAAGGTGAATGATAAGGTGGAGGAGGATGTTGTGTTGAAAGATGAGGTATGTACAATTCTTGCATTTTGTCTAATTCACACATTTTGTCTAATTTTTTGTATAATTCACATAAAATTGATGATGTGCAAAAGTTTAATGAGAAAAATGAGGATGTGGTGGATAAGGTGAATGATTAGGTGGAGGAGGATGTTATGTTGAAGAATGATGTAGGTACAATTCACGCATTTTGTCTAATTCACGCATTTTGTCTAATTTTTTTGTACAATTCACATAAGATTGGGATGATGTGCAGAAGTTTAATGAGAAGATTGAGGATGTGGTGAATGAGATGGTGGAAGAAGATGTGATGAATGGTGAGAAGATTGAGGTATGTACAATTCACGCATTTTTTCTAATTTTTTGTACAATTCACATAATATTGTTGATGTGCAAAATTTTAATGAGAAGATTGAGGATGTGGAGAAGGTGAATGAGAAGGATGCGGTCCTCAAGGATGAGGATCTAGAGAAGGATGTGGTACTGAAGAATGATGATGTGTTTGTGGACAAGAAAAAGGTGTAGAAGAAAAAGGTGGACAAGAAAAAGGTGCAGAAAAAGAATGTGCAGAAGAAGAAGGTGGAGAAGAAGGAAGACAAGGAGGAGAAGGATGTATTTGTGGAGAATGTGGAGAAGAAGGTAGACAAGGAGGAGGAGGATATATTTATGGAGAAGGTGGACAAGAAGAATGAATACAAGGTAGAGGAGAAGGAGGACAATAAGAAGGACAAGTAGAGGGTGGAGGAGGATGTGGTGAAAGTCAAGGATACTGCAGTCCAATATAAGAGAAAGAGGTTGAGTTCGAGACTACTTACTCCCTACACCGACCCTTCTGGAAAAAAAATGAGGGTCAAAGATCCAATCAAGGTCGATCATTTAGTGAAATTTGATCCAAAATTGCTAAAAGAGTTGATGAGTTTTTGAGGAAAAAAATGAATTTAAAGGGGTGGATGTCAATATTGGCTTTACAGGCTATAGATTCTTCAATACAATGTTGAGGACAACTAAGTGGCTCACTAATGAGGTATTCTTCATTATAAAGTATGATTCATGCATTTTGTATAATTCACATGTATTATGGCATCATGTTTATTGTATAATTCATGTGTATTGTGCAGGAGATCAATGTCACATGTTTTCTGCTAAGAAAAAGAGAAACCACTTACCCTAAGACTTACATTAAGGATTTCACAATCGTGGATGTGCATCTAACTACTATATTTTCAGTAAACTATTTAACGTTTGTTGATGATCCAAAAGTCTTTTCTTTTGATGTAAACTTTTATGAGTACTACTGGGGTTCGGTGGAATGATATATGCTGATGTGGAGCACGATTGATGACATTTACGTGCCACTCAACCTCGAATTTCTACACTAGGTACTGTGTGTGGTGCGACTTAGAGAATGGAGAATTGGCGTGTATGATTGTGATCATTCAATTTTCAAGGAAGAAAAATTTGCACAATTCATGAAACTCATATGTGAAATGCTTATGTACTTTCTTAAACAAGTAATGTCTGACATGGAAATTGCCAAATATCCTAAGATGACCACGGACAGTTTGAGCATGGAGGTTCACAATGAAATCTCTATAATACTTTCTACACATCTGGACCATCTCTCAACAAACCATTCGAGACGAGATCTTGATATCAAGGTTTGTTGGAGCTGGTTCAAATGTGTCAAAGTCTTATAGTGAGGCAAAGTTTATGATCTATAAGACTTTTACACATTTGGATCAGCTCTTAACGAACCATCCGATACGAAATTAAGGTTTGATATCATGGTTTGTTGGAGCTAGTTCAAATGTGTGAAAATATTATAGAGAGGCAATACGCATGAGTTATTGCAATACGCGTGAGTTACAGAGGGTTATTGTAATATGCGTGAGTTGATGTAACGGAGGGTTAGTATAGAATATAGGGTTATTGTAATATGTGTGAGTTGATGATACACATATTACAACAATAACTCACGCATATGACAATACGCGTGAGTAATTTTTTTTAACTTGGATTCTTTGATACAAGAGTTTTGGTAACTTCACAAAGCTCCCAGAAACATGTTGATCGTCATCTCAAGGTATCAATCAACCTGAATGATAATCAAATCATTTAAAAACAATTTGTGAACAAAAATTGAATTTTTTATTTTAAAACTATTTTGAGGAGAAATGAACTACCCAATAGCTTTCTTATATCTCATATACTTGATTGGTACTAAAACGAGAACGCTAACGGTTCGTTTTGACCAAATCAAGAACTCAAAATTTTTAATTATTTTACAAATTTTGATTTTGATCAAACATAATCGGGATGGATCAAACATGATCCAAATAATTATCCAACATGAATACAATAATAATGAGAAGCTTTTTAGGCTGTGATTCAAGAGAATTAGCCCAAAACAGCAAACCCGATTATTTTAATTTATTAAATTCAAATTTGAGTTTTTCTTTTTAAGACTGATTGATCAGTTTTGTCTTTCAAAGAAAGCTCACAAATGATCATAAGATCAATTTCCAACCATAAAATTCAAGAACCAAACAACATAAAAACTTATGAAAACAAAAATATAAATATTGCAATTTCAAACTAGAATGAATTAAAGGATGATTGGAAACTTATCAAAGATTGGAGAACACTTCTTATACCTTAGGGAAGCTTTTGGAATGCCCGGGTCCGAGCTTTAGAGCCTTATACAAAATTTTCGAAAAATCAAAAGCTTTGAGTTTCAATGGCGGATTTTCGAAAAATTTTGATTCAGGACTTGAGATGTTATCTCTTGCCTTCGAAATGATTTAGGGGGCTATTTATAACATCCCTAAGTCGGTGGAGGCTTCAAGTGTTTTGAATCAGCCAAAAGTCATTAATGGAATTTTGGTTGTTCTTCCGACCACTTGATGAAATATGGATGAATCATCCTTATTGATGTAGGAGAAATGATCACCGTGGTAGGGTGATCATTTCAGCCTTTGAATCAGCTGAAATGGTTGACTATAGTCTATATTCCATATTTGAGAAATTAAAGACGGGACTGCATCCTTATCCCTCTGGTGATCGTGACGAAGAAGACGGTGACGATCAAAACAACGTATTTTTATGCGTTTTAACGCGTTCTGTCAATGGTCCGTCTAACGTCGTTGGAGTTTGGGCGTTCCGTTAGTGATTCGTCTAACAAATGTTAACTGGTCTGGTGCTTCTCAAGCGTGCGCATCTTCAGGCTACACGGGCGTGTTTGGAGTGTTGGATGAAAATCTAGCGCTCATCCGATGAATGTGGTTTCAGTTGTAGCCTTCCTCTAGGATTTTGGCTACAACCGATTATGATTTTATTATTATTTTAAAAACCTTACGGGTTTGTTTGAAATTGATTTTTCCTTCACCCTTTGGCTTTAATTTTGATGATTTTAAATATCTAAAATATTAAAATAAATATGACAAATATTTTACCAATTTTTTTTATATTCTAGGGTTAAATAAATATTTTAGGCGATTAAATGGGTATATCCTAAATTATTTATTTTAATTCCTTGATTTTTTTAAAATTATTTTAAGATAAAATAAGTACGAGATTTATTCCAAATAATTTTATTTTTTATTTTGACCATTTTCCTTAATTAATTATAATTTCATTATCACAATAATTAGTCTAATTAATTGTTTTATTTGGGTTTGGCCATGGGGTTAGTTACTTTGATTTTATTTATTAAAAAATAAATCAAAATAATTATTTTAATTTTATGAATTGGTATATAGATTTTTAGTGTTTACAAACATGTCCGAAACCTCGAGAAATCTCTACAACGAATCAGGAAGTACTAGTTAAGACTAGATCCGATCCACTTCTTGTTTCAACGAACTCTTCTGTCACAAATGCTAGCCAAATGGATGATGATATTATCTGAATATAACATAGTCTATACAGTACAAAATTCTATTAAGGGAATCGTTATTGTTGACTTCTTTGCTGACCAACCCATCATTGTTGAGTCAAAAGACCAACTCGAATTATCTGACGAATGAATTATGAGTATAACATCAGACACATGGAAACTGATGTTTGACAGAGCTTTTGGGAAGTAGGTTACGAAATTGGGATCATGTTAGTTAACCCAAAAGGGACGTACAACCTAATATCCATAAAACTCGAATATCCCATCACCAATAATGAGGCTGAATATGAGGCATGTCTCTTAGGTCTCAAATTGGCATATGAAAAATGGGCAACCAAACTAAAAGTCATTGGTGACTCTAACTTGGTTATATCTTAAACTAATGGCACATGACAAGTAAAAGGGAAACACTTGAAACTCTACCACGCCCACCTGACCAAACTCATGAACAAATTCGATCAAGTGTCGTTTGTTCACGCTCCAAAAAGCCAAAACTGCTTCGTAGACACCTTGGCTACTTTGGTAGCCATTACTCAAATTCCCGATGGAATCAAAGTCAAACCATTAAAAATCCAACAAAAGCAATGATCTGCTTTTGAAGTAGGAGCAGTATCTTCTTATGAGAATGCTACTAAACCCTAGTACAATACTCTCTAAAAGTATATCGAGTATAGAGAATATCCTTCTTACTTCTGAGCTAAGGAACAACGGACATTGCGCTAGTATTCTACCAACTACGCTTGGATCACCAACAGGCTTTATCATAAAAATCTTTTGACAGTCAAAACATACTCTGCATAAATAATCCTGAATCTAGAGGATCATGGAAGAATTACATGTAGGTACATGTGGTCTACACATGAATATAATGACTTTAGCCAAGAAAATACTTCATTTATGATATTATTGCTAAAACCTCGAACAAGAATGTGTGAGCTATGTAAGGATCTATCATCAGTGCTAAATCTATGCTGACATAAAGCATACACCAGCCTCGCTCCTTTATAATATGACATCCCCTTGGCCCTTTTCTATATGGGGTATCAACGTCATCAGGAAAATCTATCCCCACGCATCAAATGGACATGATTTCATACTCGTCGTTGTAGCCTCTTACAAGGTCTTGAAATTATCTCAAGTGGAAAAGTTCATCCGAACTAGCATCATCGCTAGATATGGAGTTCTTCACGCCCTAATTTTAGACCACGGTCGACACTTCCAAGGAAAAGTGTTGTAATTGCTCGACGAGTTCAAGATTGAACATCACAAATCATCGCCCTATAGACCCCTACTTCAGTGATCATTTCCCCTACACAATTAGGCACAATCACTATCTATTCTAGCAAGTAGATCCAAGAACAGCCAAAACATAATTAATGTCTTGTGACTGATTCAATCCACTTGAAGCTCTCCCGACTTAGGAAGGCTATAAATAGTCTTTCTCAACACTTCCGAAGGCAAGAGATAACATCTCAAGCCTCAAATCAAAGAAATTCAAAAATCTGCCATTGAAGCTCAAAGCTTCTAATTTTTTGAAAATTATGTATAAGGCTTTAAAACATGGATCTATGCATATCAAAAGCTTCCCTAAAGTCTAAGAAGTGTTCTTCAATCCTTGGTATACTTCCAATCATCCTTTAATTCTTACTTTAAGTTCGAATTTGAAGTTTTATATTTCAGTTTTCATAAGCTTGTATGTTGTCTGGTTGTGAATTTTAGGATTGGAAATCAATCCTATGACCATTTTTAAGCTTTTTATTTAGGTTAGAATCAATCAATCAAACATAAATAGAAAAACCCAAATTTGAATTTTGAAAATTCAAAAATCGGGTTTGATGTTCTTGGGCTAATCCTCAAGAACAACTACTCAGAAAGCATCCCAACATTATTCTAATGATATTGGACAACTATTTGGATCGTGTTTGATCCATCCAGATTATGTTTGATCAAAATCAAAAAATTCAAAATAATTGAGAATTTTGAGTTCTTGAATTATTTTAAATGAACAGGTAGTGTTCTTATTTTGGTGTCAATCAAGTATATGGAGTATAAGGAAGTTATTGTCTAGCTCCTTACACTTCAAAATATCTTTAAAACCAAAAACTCAATTTTTAGCTATAAATTGTTTTGAATAAATTGATCATCACTCATGTCGATTGATACCTTGGGGTGACATTTTAAATGTTCTTGGGAGCTATGTGAAGCTACCCAGACCTTTAGATCAAAGAATCAAAGCCTCCATCAAAATTATAAAACCTACAATTTTGATTTTCTGAGGACTAACAGGTCCGACCAATAACCGATAGGTCCCACCGAGAAATCTAACATATGACCGACAGGTTCGACCGAGGATTTTCAACTAGGACCAATATGCTCGACCGATGTTCTTCAATTAGGATCGAGATGTCTGACCGATAATTTTTACATCCGACCGAGAAGTCATACCTAAGACCGAGGAGTCTCAAACCCGATTGAGAACTCTTAAATCTAGGATAGATAACTTCCACCCAAGACTGAGAATTCTAGCACCCGACCAAGAATTCTAACCCAAGACCGAGAGTCCTTAAAACCCAAACCAAGGCTTTTCAACTAGAACCGATAGGTCCGACCAAGAATCTAAGCCCCGACCGAGTGGCTCTTGACCAAGGACTGAGGGCCCTTAGCCCTACACCGATAAAATAAACCCATGACCTAGGTCACCGGTCCTAAAGCCTATTTGGTTCCCATTTTCAAACTCCAAAATTATTTTTGTAATTTTGGAACCTTAAACCATTTTCTAAAAAATCCCGAAAAATTAGAAAATGATTTCAAAATATTGTTGGGATATTTCCAAAAAAAAAATATTTTGACGAAGGCTCATTTAAGATTTATTTTTAAATTCTAATGCCTTTTAAACTGATGTTCTTTTAAGTATTTTCCTCCTTTGTCATCATTAGCAACATGTACCAGTATTTAAATAAATGTTGTTACAATTCTTTAAATAACACATAAATTTATGCATGTCTAGGATTGGAAGAATAATCGGTAAAAATAAAGTGTTATACAATTGATTTTCAAAAGTCAAATTCATAAGTAGATACCGTTTTTAAAACGGGTACGATTGATTAAGCGCGAAAGCCCTTTTCCGAGTATCACTAAACTACGAACTAAAAAAACTATACCTAATACATTTGTACACATATGTCATTTTTATTTATTTTAGAAATTAATTGGCGACTCTATTTTAAAGAAATAATCTTTTAAATTAATTATTTTTAATTAATTTAAAAACGGATTTCTAAAAAGAATTTGATTATCGCAAATTCTCGAATTATTCAAAATTGAATCCAAATTAATTATTTTTAATTAATTTTAAAAATTGTCAGGGATCATTTAATTTTTTTTAAATAATATTTTATTTTGAGAAAAGAATTCTGACACACAAATCGATGTTAAAATTCTCGAACCTCGAGTTTTTTTTATAGAAACTAAATAGGGGTTTTTTCGGGGGTAACAACCTCTAATTTTTTGACCTTACATTTTCACTTTGGTCAAATCAACAAACTCCAAACCATCTCATTTTATATCGTGAATGTCATTTACCCACAAATTTCATAGTATATTTTAATTATCAATATCATTTCTCATACAACCATCTCAACCATCAATATTTTGAGATTTGAACCATAGTCTTTATTATGTAGGATGAACATTTCAACCATTACATCAATTAAGATTGTTGATTTATATTTATAATTTTGTATATTCATATATAATTTATATGACTAATATTATATATAATATAATATTTGTACTTTTAAAATATTTATTATATTAATATATTTAAATTAAAATTTTATTTTTAAATTTATTAATTTTTTACTAAGATTTATTATTATTATTATATATATATGAATGAATTATTATTATACTAAAGTTTATTTTTTAATATTAATTTAAATAAATTTTGAATTATTAATTTTATTTATTATGTATATTATAAATAAAAAGATGATAACTAATAATATTTTTATTTAAATAGGTTGAATTATATATATATATATATATATTTATATATATATATATATATATATATATATAATTCTATTTGTATTAAAATATTTTATTATATATATATATAGTTATATATATAACAACCTATTTAAACAAACAAAATTTATTATTGATCATTTTTACATATAATAAAATAGAGTTAAAAAGATAAATGACTAATATTTTTTAAATTTAATAATTAATTATGCATTCATTAATCTTTTTTATTAAATAAAAATTAATAATTAAATAAAAGCCTTTGATATAATTTATACTCATACCATTCACTTACGGTCGAGTTTATAATAAAAATTTGACCCAAGTATTCATTTTGTCTCACATAAGGATCCAAATTAATCATGTGTCTGGACTCGACAATTCGATCACTTTAAACTTTAAACATTTTATATACATAGATACTTATTGGTGAATTGTCAAATTATGGCCCCTTATTGAATCAATATTTTGGATATTTTCTTTCAAACATCATGATTTGAGGCTCTTTATCGTTAAAATTATACAACATGTTGTCTGAATGATTTCAAACATCGTTAACTTATTATTTACGTGATATTTATAAATAAATAAATAAAATATTCATATCACTAATTTAACTACCGAATTTCAGTGAATCTATGGTTTTGACTATCAAATTTTAGAGAATCGATTATTAAATCACTTAATTCGCTAAAATTTGATAATTAAATTAATGACATTAATATTTTATTTTTTATTATTTATAAATATCACGTATATAATAAGTTAACCACGTTTCAAACTTTTATTACAAAATTCATTTAGTATAAATTTAACATTAAGGATCACCAAATTATAATATTTGAAATAAGAGATATGAAATCTCAATTAACCCAATAAAGAGATCTAATTTAATAATTCAAGAGATATTTTTTTAATATTTTTTTATTAAAAATTATAAATTGAAAGATTAAAATAAATGTTTACTATTATTATTTATCTAAATTAAAAAATCATTGAACTTTAATCTCTTGATGATGGAGTTTTTTTTTAATAACTCTTTATTTAATCATATTTATCTATCAACTAAAAATCTGATTTGAAACTTTAATTATTCACTTTTTCTTTTAAATAGCTCAAAATCATTATTTTAAGAATAAGAGTTTGGTATTCCATCACTAAATTATTTAAGTCTACATATAATTATTTAGTATTTAAATAATTAATTAATTTTTTTCATATTCATAATTCACATGATATTAAAATTGGATAACATATTCAGGCGGATAATTTATTTACCATCACCTTCCCATTCTAATTCTATTTTTATTTCAAAAAATTTTGTCGTTCGATTCTAGAGAATCTTCGCGATACTCAAAAAAAAATTTTTTTTTATAAAATTATATAAAAGAATTTTTTAATATTATATATATGGTAAGAGAAATGATTGGGAGAAGGAATTGAGGGAATGATGTGGTGATTAGCCAAAAAAATAACAAAATTTCTCTCTCTTTTCTCTCTCTTCACCTTTTATCCTTTTTCCAACCAGTAGTGACACATCATTCCCTCTCACATTCTCTCCCTCAAATTCCCTCCCTCTATCACTCCTCATATGGTAATATATTTTAAAAATTATATTATTGTAAAGAAATAAACTTAAATTCTTATAAAATATAAAAAATAAATCAATATATTTGTGATATTAAATATTAATGTTAAAAGTAGAATCGGTGAGACATTAAGTAGGGGACACAAATATCATCGTCCCATCCCCAATTATTACCGACCAAATCGGGAAAAAATGCCCATAACAAGGCAATTTAGTTCAAAAATCGCGAGACAGATTATAAATGTCATCATAAATATATATTTAAAAAAAACTCCTATAACAAATTTACTTAAATCTTTTGATATGATTAAAAACTCTTTGTTTGTCTTCCATATCTGTATATATATATATAATAATACTTAATTTTCAAAGTGTCTGAATTACTGAGTCGAGAGCGGTGGTTAATTTGGATATATATGTTAAATGAATATTTGGGTTCGATTATGGGTTGACCCGCCCATAAACTTCAAACGGTTAAAAATAAAATTAAAATTGCTATATGTATGTTTTGAAGTTGCAACCTAACAAAAACAAGTACAACCTTTTAACTAACTATGCTAATAAGACTTTATATTTTAAATTCAAGTTTCAAACTTGCAACCTAACAAAGACAAGTACAACCCTTTAACCAATTAGGCTAATAAAACTTTATATTTTAACTTCAATATCAAATTTGATGAACGTGGGACATTTTAATAATATAAGTTCAACTTTTTAACTAACTAACATATATATAATGATACTTAATTTTCAAAGTGTCTGGATTGCCGGGTCGAGAGTTGTAGTTAATTTGGATATATACGTGAGAGTAAATGGATACTTGGGTCGGATTATGGGTTGACCCGTCCATAAACTGCAAACGGTTAAAAATAAAATTAAAAATGTTATATATATGTTTCGAATTTGCAACCTAACAAAACAAGTACAACAATTTAACCAAGTGTGATTGACATGTGGTTTTCCAAGAGATAATAGGCCGATATCAATTGAAAGTGGTTAAAAAATATAAATCAAATATTTGATCGATCAAAGTGTGAGGTCACGATACTAAATGTTAAAAAATATAAATCAATTATTTGATTGACCAAAGTAAAAGTGTAAGGTCACGAGATGATAGATTCATTCGAAAAAATATGTGATGAGATGAGAAGATAAATTATTTTACCGAAGTGAATAAAATATGGAATGAGAGTGTTCTATTTTTTATTTTAATATATTATTCGTGATTTATTAAAAAAAATTAAACATCTGAGTACATATTTTTTTTTATTAAATTTATTTTATTTATATTTTATGCCCCAGAAAAGATATTAAAGTAGCCATTATATTAAATGTATATAATGCAATTATGCAAGTTGAAGTTTATTTTGATAGCAGAAAGAAGTTGAATAGACTCTTAAACGATTGAGGTTGTTGAAGTACTTTTCCAAGTGAAACTTAATACTTAGGGTTGATACGCAGATTCAAGACTCATTTCATAAATGGATCAATTTTTTCATTTCTTAATTGTGGGTTAGACAAAAAATAATAATAATAATAATAAATAAATAAATAAATTTGAAGGGTAATAGGTATAATGTATTTATATATTTAATTATTTAATTAAGTTGAAATATTTTCTTATACACTTGATTTTGTTTTAAATTCCTCATTATATATTTATTTTTGTTTAAAACTGTTTCTCATACATTTTTTTTAAAATTATTCTTTATATATTTATTTTTGTTTGAATTATACCTTAAGGTAGCGTTTGATACATGGTACTAGTTATATAGGTATAAATTATAGAGTGGTATAAATTATAGGATATATTAAGAAGTGTAAATTATATGAGTTATAGACTTATAGTTTAGTTGAGAATATAAAAGATGTATAAATTATATAGATTTTATTATATTGTGTTTGGTCAGTAGTATAAGAAATGAGTAACACGTGTAAAAGACTATTTTACTCTTATATAAATTATTTTTAATTATTATTTTAATATTTAATTTATATGTAATTTGTATTATTAATTATATTAAAATTAATAAAAAAATAATATTTAATCACCATATAAATATATTTTTAAAATAAATAATTATCTGATTTACATTATTTTATATATAATTTAACTTATATAAATATATAAATAAAACATATTTATATATTAATTAATATTTAATAATTAATTTTAAAATTTATGTATTATTATAAATATTTGTATATTTAAAAAAATTTATTAATTGTTTTTATAAAATAATAATAATAATAATTTTATAAAATAATATTTGAAATTAGAATGTATAATTATATATTTAGTTTCAAAAATAAATTATATTAATTAATAATAATAATATTTAGTTATACTTTATTATTATTATATTTTAAAATATAATAAAGAAATTAAAATTTTAAAATATAATAAAGAAATTAAAATTTTAATAAATTTATATTTTTGATTCACATTATTTGTTAATTATATTTCAAATAATATATTTTTTTCTAAGGAGATAAAAAATTATTTAATTGCACATTTATTATTATTATTATTTAAATTAGAAAATTAAACACATTTAAATATAAATAAATATTAGTTATAGTTTATTATTATTATTATATTTTAAAATATAATAAAAAATATTAAAATTTTAATATTTTTATAAAATTAAAAGGTAAAAGATAATTATAAAAATTTATAAATTTTGTAATAGGTATAGGTAGGTATTATGTTATACCATATTAAGGTATAAATAATACTTGAAATAATATTGTATACATATTATTTAATAAATCAAACAGTTATTGTAATTTACTGTAAATAAGTTATACTTCATCCCATACCAAACATAGCCTAAATATTTAAAAGCATTTAAAATGTTATAAACTGTTAATTTATATTAAAAATATATACAAATACCTCTTACGTGTATATCCATTTTTTTTATAAGTCTTACGGTGGACAAAACTTTAACATTCATCTTAAGATGGTTTTTTCAACTTCGTTTTCAAACTACGACGCATTTTCTATGTTCTATTTCCAGACAAAGACGTTGCAAACTAAAGTTGCGACGAAGTTGTTACTCATTTGTCTAATAAATATTTAGATATCGTGTGTTTGAGTTGTGTCCTTAAAATCATCTCTAAGAAATAAAAATATTGATATTAAAGGAGAGTAAAATGTCCAATAGTTATAGAGTTAAAATATAAATAATATGATTGAAATTACGAAATATAAAATATGATATCGTAATATAAAAATTTTAATATGTTTGAATCGGTTGGCTAAACCAGGCATACACTAAAATGACGGATATCTTTTTAGTGAGAATAAGTTGAGAGTGAAAATGAATGTAATTTGATTTTAAAATGAAATAAGTTTATTAGTCAAAATAAGTTATAATTCAAATATTAAAAACACAATCCGATTGAAATCTTTATACCTGATCTATTGATATTGATGATTTTAAATTAGTTATCAAGATTATTCAAATTCAAATTTGGAGTTAATTATTTATTTTTGTATTATTTGAAAAAAATTAATTATTTTAAACAAAAATAAATATATAATAAACCATTTAAAGCATAATTATATTTACCTAGAATATTATACATATTACTCTATCTTTAAAATATTATATAAAAATAATATATTGTTGCAACTCTTAAAATTGATAGTTCAAACTTACCTGGACTAACAAGATCTTAGATCATCTCCAACTCACCTACAAACTCATCTCTATAATAGGTTTTAATCCTCCAACCCACCTGTAAACTCAACTGCATTTTAAGTTTTTCTGTAAATTTTCTCTCCTCCAAACTCAAATTTGCTGGGACACTGTTCACATACTCAAAAGTTTTTAAAACTTTCATTTCAGTCCTTTTATTTTGTTTTTAATTAATTTACATAACTTATTTATATTTTAATTTGTTTACATATTTTATTTATTTATATTTTAATTTATTTATATAATTTATTTATATTTTAATTTATTTATATGTTTAATTCATGATAATTTTAATTTGTTTATATGATTAACTTATATTTAAATTTGTTTATATTTACATTATATATTTTTTAAGTATTATAAATTCATAATAATAAACAATATTGATAAAAAAAAAATAATAAATAATAAAAACAATTTTAATAAAATTAAACACGTAGAAAAACCGAAAAAATACAATAATCCATTACATAACTAAGAAATTGAAAAAGACATCCCGATTATATAACTAAGAAATTGTAAAAGACATTCCGATTACATTAATAAGTTGTTGTAAAGTTATGGGTTCAATTTGTAAATTTAGATAAATATATAAATAATATTGAAAAAATTAAAAATTATTATAAAAAGAAATATTCTGAGAATATTCTTTTGACTTTAAGTTTGGGTTTGGGATGAATTTGATGGAATGTTTAATGGATTTTGGGTTTGAGAATAGATATTTTTATCTGTCTTTATTTCTCTTATTCCTCAAATTCTATTTTTTTAAGAGATTTTAGTAATTTATTTATGAATTTTGTTCTACTGTAATATTTTTGTGAATGACTTCTTTCTTATTTAATTTAATTTAATATAAATAAAATAAAATTAATAATTTTTTATTTAATTTTTGATTCATGACTTATAGTAATAAAAAATATTGTTTTGTCTAATATTTGATTACTCTTTTATTGTTTGATGAATGAGTTGATATTATTATCATATTATTATTATTAATTTATTTATTTTTGTATTGAAGAATTTTTATTATTAAAAGGATAAGACATTGTTATATTTAAACATTGACTAAACAATTTTAAAATAATTAATAATGAATGTTAATATAATAAAAAAGATATATATATATATATAATTAAAATAATTAATAATAAATTCTTTTATATATATATATATATAAAAAAAAAATAAAATTAAAATAATAAATACTTAATAAACTTATTAAAAAAAGATAAAAGTAGATTGTTAATTAAATGAAAAAGTTGGAGAAAGAAAATATATTAATATTTAATTAATAAATATATAAATTAAAAAATTAAACTAACTATGTTTATTAACATAGGTTAGATGAGCCTATTTTCTTTTATAGTATTTATGTTTAAATGATCTTTTATTAATATGTCTAAATGATCTAATTGTATAAGTATATGCATTTATGTGAGTTTTTTTCCTTGTTAAAATTATACAAAATAAGATTTTGTATTAATGATTTTAAACGCGATTAACTTATTATTTATGTATCATTTATAAATAAATAAATAAAAGATCCATGTCACTAATTTAACTACCGAATTTCAACGAATTGAGGGTTTTGACTACTAATCATCTGAAATTCGGTAGTCAAAACCCCTAATTCTCTGAAATTCGGTAGCTAAATTTAGGAGTGTTTATCGGTTCAGTTTTCGGGTTATTCGAGATTTTAGTTCGGGTTCTTCGAGATTTTAGTTCGGGTTCTTTGAATTTTTATTTTTTTTAAACAAATTCGAAAAACGTACTGATTTGAATAAATTAAAATTCGATTTATTTGAATTTGGTGAATTCAAATTCGATCGGATATTCGGTTCAGACCAAATATTGAACATCACTTACCCATAAGATGAATGCAATTTTTTTAAAAGAGTTAACAAAATAAATAAGTTGTTAGAGAGATCTTATCTACTTGAATTATAAAAAAATTATAAATCACACAAACTAAGCTTAGTGACTCACCGCCAATATTCGGCGATTGAACGACGAAAGTAAAACAATGTTGACGACGATAATATATGACAGTGGAGATGTGTTGATGACTGTGGTGATACTACTAGTGAAATAGTTAGATATGTGAAAAATTTAAATATTTTTAAAGTTAGAGATGATGTGGACAACTAAAAGGACCACAAATGCTAGGAAAATGAGTGACTAGAGAAAGGGGAAAATGAACAAGTGATTATAGATTTACTAAATTATTGAGCTGGATATTAGGGATCTAATAGGAGATTCATGATAATTTAATATATAACATGTAATAAATTATATAATATATAATAAAAATAAATAATAAAAATTGAATTCGATTTGATTTTTGAGTTGAAACATAAATTTGAAAATCAAACCGAAAACCGAATTTGAATTCGAATCAATTTAGAATTTAATTCGAAAACCGAAAATATAATTCGAATTCGGTACTGAAGACCAAATATTGAACACCACTAATTAAATTAGTGACACAAATATTTTATTTATTTATAATATCACGTAAATAATAAGTTAACCACGTTTTAAACATTTTAAATAGTATAATAATATAATAATAATAATAATAATTATTATTATTATAAAATTTTTTAAAAAAATTGTCAAAAATCCCAATTTACCCGAACCCAATTTCAAAAGTTGATTTTTTTTTTTTTTTTTATAATTATCTTAAAAATATGATTCCTAAAATACTTATCATTTATGTTGCAATGACCTGCTCAAAGGCTGGACTTTTATTACTCCATGAATGTGGAGACCATTCAAAAATTCAAACCACTAGAAGCTTCTTCTTTGTCTCCTCTCTGAAATTACCGCGCTTTCCACCCATTTACATACAGATGGCGACAACTGTAGATAACTCTCGTTTGAATTATTCTCCTTTCTCTACCTTACCTACCATTTACGTTCTTCATTTCTCAATCCTCTTCCCTTACCAAAAAGGAGAAGACTTTCGCTTCAGATCTCTTCTTCCTTTCTCTTCCCCTTCAGGCTTTCAATGCCAGGGGTCACTGTCAAGCTCTACAGCGTTCTCTTCAAGTTTCTTCTCAAACGTCGATTGGAAACCCTAGCCGATTCTTCTCTCAAATTTGACTCTTTCGGCGTCACATCGCGCCCAGACGAACCCGCCGCCGCCGCAAAACCATTCTTTGGTGAAGATGGTGTCGCCACCAAGGACATTCATATTGACCCTTTAACTTCTCTCTCTCTACGAATATTTCTTCCCGAATCCGCCATTTCTAGAACATACCCAGTTTCTACTTTTAAAATTGGATCTCCCCGATATCAAGCAAAAGTCTCTCCCGAAGTAGACGCAGCAGACGGTGGATCATACGGGGGTTATTCCCCAGCTGTGGATAAGAGTTGTCGGAACTTGCGGAAGCTTCCTGTGATTTTGCAATTTCATGGAGGAGGATTTGTAAGTGGGTGTAATGATGGTTTGGCAAATGATTTGTTCTGTAGACGAATAGCGAAGCTGCTTGATTCGATTGTGATATCTGTTGGGTATAGACTTGCTCCTGAGAGTCGGTATCCAGCTGCTTTTGAGGATGGGATGAATGTGTTACGTTGGTTGGGAAAACAAGCGAATTTAGTAGATTGCATTGTTGGTGGTGGTTCTAGGAGGTTAAATCGGCAGCAAATTGTTGATGGTTTTGGAGTTTCCATGGTTGAACCCTGGTTAGCTGCCCATGGAGATCCATCGAGGTAAAGAACTGTGTTTCCTTCTCCTCTCTGACTATATTGCCATTTATTGTATCAGAGAAGTTTAACTGTCATCTTATTGATTATAAGCACTTCCATGGATGAAGTTTACTAGTAGGAGCTAGGAGCTAGGAAGTTGTTGTTCCATCAAAATTAAGGTTGAAACTAGACCTGAAGCTTTCAGCATTTGATCTTGATTATCCCAATCCCATCCCAAATGACAAGGAAATCCAAAATCTCAATTCAATCTAAGAATCATCATCCTTAACCAAAATGTCACAACAAAGCAAACCACAACCCCTATCCAAATGATCTTGATGACTGTGAGATGATGTGTTAGCCTTCCCCAAGGAAATGTTTCTGGTCTAAATAAAAAAGACCCAAATTATGTTTACTCATTTAAATTTGTGTTTCGTTTTCCCTCCCTTTCTTGCTAGGATTGAAAATCCTTTTGCTTACATACCCATTAGATTAAGTACTTAAGTTTCCAAAATAGTGTAAAAGGAAGTGCTTCTAAGAATCATTGGTATTTGACATAAATGGTTTCATTATTTTATCTAGACATGTATATAAAAGTTTTGAATCTCTTTAGATAAAAGATCTTTCATCGTTACAAAATTTTTGTTAATGGATTGGCCCACGCGTTCATTATAATGGAAAAATGGTAGTTTAAGTGAAAAAGAGATAGGTCTTAAAAGTTCATTTCTCACTAAGAACACTCTGATTTGATCATTGAACAGATGTTTGCTACTTGGAGTGAGCTGCGGTTCAAACATAGCCAATTACATTGCTTGCAAAGCCAGGGAAGCTGGCAAACTTCTAGACCCTGTAAAAATAGTTGGTCAAGTTTTAATGTATCCCTTCTTCATTGGTACAATTCCAACACCTTCCGAAATCAAGTTGGCAAATTCCTACTTCTACGACAAAGCTAACTGCATTCTTGCATGGAAACTGTTCCTCCCCAATGAAGAATTCAGTTTAGACCATCCAGCAGCGAATCCTCTTAAAACCACGAGAAATCTGAGACAAATGCCTCCTACACTAACAGTTGTGGCTGAACATGACTGGATGCGTGATCGAGCCATTGCTTATTCTGAAGAGCTAAGGAAGGCTAATGTGGACGCTCCTCTTCTTGATTATAAAGATGCTGTCCATGAATTTGCGACCCTCGACGTTCTTCTTAAGACTCCTCAAGCATTGGCTTGTGCTGATGATATTGCTATATGGGCTAAGAAGTATATATCTCCTAGAGGCCATGAGTTTTCCTATTGACTATTTGTTGCAGATGGGGGAAAAATAACAAGGAAAGAAGCATCATTGATTCTTTGTTTATTTTTGTAAAGAGTTTTCTCTTTTCTTTGTATAGTTTTTCCTAGCGATTCTTTCGTTCTTGACTCGGTTTGCACATTTAGTTTATTTTGATAAACAAATATCCATTATGTAATGAGGTGTGATGGAAAGATAAATTTATTTTGTATAAATGTGTGGTTGGTTAGTTGATTATGAGATTGAAATCATTATGTTAAATAGGTTTTGGAAAACTATCAACGTTTTAAGATGATGACTATATATATATTAAGTCTGAGTTAATTATCATTAAAAATACTATATTAAACAAGTCAATTATCATTAGAAATATCATATTAAAATAAGAAACTATGATGGTAGATTACATTGATTATTTTATATGCACAAACACTAGGCAAATAAAAATGTAACTATTTTTAACCAAATATTTATTATATATATATATATATTATATTTTATTTTGATTAGTTTGATCATATGATATATAAGACTTTCATATATACAGTGAATTAATGAAGTAAAAAGTTCTCTTAAACAAAAAGTATTTGAATTAGAAAATGTTTTGGAACTAAAAACTTATTATCTTAAGTTGCAGATTAATTCAAACTCAAACTACTATATTAAAATTATATTAAAATGAAAGGTTAAAATAATGAGTTGTTGTCTTCGTGGCGGAACCAAACCAAAGCCAGCATAGACCTGTGCATTCGGGCATTAATGCACAGGCATTAATTAATGAGTAATGATATATATACAACACTCTTATACATCACCTTTATACAGCACGTACCTCATTTGAAAAGAAAGATAAAATATATCTTAAAAAAATACAAGAAAGAAAAATATTTTATCTTTCTTTCCAAATGAGGTAGGTGCTGTATATATCATTACTCTTGATTAATATAGTAAGATAGAAAGAATATGATAGGTTTTAAATAGATACACGTAAGATTGAAAGAATATAATAGATTGAATTATGTATCAACAAGTCGTTGTAGTATAGTGGTAAGTATTCCCGCCTGTCACGCGGGTGACCCGGGTTCGATCCCCGGCAACGGCGTAATTTTTTGTCAACCATTTGGTCATAACTATCCTTGAAAACAATTTCGTAAAGTGTGTAGAAGTTTTCAAGATGTTTGCTTTAAAAAGTTTTCATGGTTAGAGTATTACATATCAAATAACGACGTTTATTTTTTTCATACAGCAGTTCTAACTACGATTTTCTTCAGAAAACTTAGTTGGTATAACTTTCATATAAACAAAAAATGTAAGGCTCTCACAAATTGTGTTAGAGATACCAAATCATTAGCTAGGCTAGAAACTGCATAATATAATAAACACATAAACTGTAACCTAGTTGATTCATTATTAATTGTCAACCATTTGGTCATAGCTATCTTCGAAAACAATTTGGTAAAGTGTGTAGGAGTTTTCAAGATGTTTGGTTTAAAAAGTTTTCATAGTTAGAGTATAACATATCAAAAGATGATGTTTTTTTTTTTTTGTTTTTGGTGCTATCTCTTTACAAACTCTTATAGAGGATGTCGAGTTAGAGATGAGGCATTTACTAATGCAGTAATAAAAATTGGAGAAAACCGATTGAAATATTTAATACACATGTTGGTGGTGTAGCTAGTGTTCACAATGACGCAAGAACACAACTTGAGGCTTTTCAAAATCAACGACAAAGTGTTTCACATTTGCTACAAGCACAAGAGCACGTAATGAATGTTGCGTATCGTACGGCAACGGCGTAATTTTTTTCATACAGCAGTTTTGACTACGATTTTCTTCATGAACCTTTGTTGGTATGACTTACATATAAACAAAAAGTCTCTCACAAATTGTGTTAAGGATACCAAATCATTAGCTAGTTGATTCATTATCAGTTGTCAACCATTTGGTCATAACTATCCTTGAAAACAATTTGGTAAAGTGTGTAGGAGTTTTCAAGATGTTTTCTTTAAAAAGTTTTCATGGTTAGAGTATTACATATCAAATAACGACGTTTATTTTTTCATACAGCAGTTCTAACTACGATTTTCTTCAGAAAACTTAGTTGGTATGACTTTCATATAAACAAAAAATGTAAGGCTCTCACGAATTGTGTTAGAGATACCAAATCATTAGCTAGGCTAGAAACTGCATGATATAATAAACACATAAACTGCAACCTAGTTGATTCATTATTAATTGTCAACCAATTGGTCATAGCTATCCTCGAAAACAATTTGGTAAAGTGTGTAGGAGGTTTCAAGATGTTTGGTTTAAAAAGTTTTCATGGTTAGAGTATAACATATCAAAAGATGATGTTTTTTGTTTTTGGTGCTATCTCTTTACAAACTCTTATAGAGGATGTCGAGTTAGAGATGAGGCATTTACTAATGCAGGAATAAAAATTGGAGAAAACTGATTGAAATATTTAATACACATGTTGGTGGTGTAGTTAGTGTTCACAATGACGCAAGAACACAACTTGAGGCTTTTCAAAATCAACGACAAAGTGTTTCACATTTGCTACAAGCATAGGAGCACGTAATGAAGGTTGCGTATCGTACTCGATTAACGACAACTTTAAATGTTACATGTTTTCTTTTGATGGAAGGTTTGACTTTTCGTGGACATGACGAGTAAATGAAGACTTGTAGGACACAATTGTCTCATCTTGTTTGTACATCCCCAATTTAGTATTGGTGATAGTAGTTTAAGTGTAAGAAAATAATTATTCTATTAGTATGTACCTAATTTTTTATTTTTGTTATCGTTACTTCTTGTATTATTTTTGATATAATTGTTATATAACTAAAAAAAATGATATATTATAAGATTTAAGTATTTTTGAGCCCATGTTAAAATTTGATTATGGTTCTGTCACGGGTTGTGTTAGTTTTTTTCAGAAATTTAATTGAATTGCTAGAAAACATTCTTTGTCACAAAAAATATAATATATTTAAAAAATTGAAGACTTTGGTCATATTAATTGGTCATATTAATTAGAGCAATAATTATTCTTTAACTATTATCAATTTAAAGAGAATTATGTCATAAAATACAATGAAACTTCACCAACAATAGAAAGTATCAAGTAAACTACCTCAAGGGTAGGGTAGGTATATGCATGAAAAATTAGAATAAGAAAGATTTGTTTATGCACATAATATATGTGTTTGACTACATTCCAAGACATGCAATATATCAAGAATAATGACAAAAATACATAAATGATAGTTATTATGAAATTTAGGAATATAACATTAAGACTTAATCATGTGCATGAATACCAAGTTAAAAGGATCTAATATAACAATTTTAAGAACTATATTATGTTGTACTTGACACAACTTTTTTTTATTATATTGGATCATCTTTTGCATTGGATCACAAAAGTGATGCCCAAGCTAAACTCTAAGTTAAACTTTTCATATTATAAATTTGGTTGACTATTTGATTCATATTATAATAAGTATTTAAACACTAACTATTTGGAAAACTTGTAGTATTCATTCATGTGCAGCATTGAACTTTTCATATTATAAATTTGGTTTGACTATTTGATTCATATTATAATAAGTATTTAAACACTTTAACTATTTTGAAAAGATATAGTATTGATTTATGTGCAACGTTCATATTAGGATTTGTATCTCCCAAATCCGACCAGCTTGAAACAATCTGTAAAAATACAAGAAAGAAGAACATAAGAAAACACAGATTTATAGTGGTTCACTCAAATTACTCAAATTGAGCTACATCAACTTCAGCCACCACCAGATTTCACTATGAAGAAGAATAAAGAATACAAAGTTTTTGCCTCACACTTTATCTCTTTAGAATTCAGTCTCTTCAATGTAAACCCTTAATAATCACATATTTATAAGGTAAACATTCAGGTAATAAACTTAAATAACTTTGGTCAGGCCCAAGCCCAAAACCAAAAAAAGAAAATCCAATAAACTCTAATTAACAATGTAGAGTTTATTATAAGTGTAAGTTTCATAACTCAACAATCTCCCACTTGGAGACTAACTTCATCATCTCTCGATCGGTAGTGGCTTTCCATTCGGTGTCTTAACATAGAAGACCAACTGAAATTGCACACAACTTCAGTTTCTCATTTGTCACAGCTTTCGTCAACATATCAGCTGAATTCTCACTCCCGGGAATCTTCTCAAGAGCTAATACTCCATCTTCTAAAGTTGACCGGATAAAATGATAACGAACCTGCATATGCTTCGTCCTGCCATAATAAACATGATTCTTTGCCAAATGAATGACACTATGACTGTCGCATCGCAACACACTTCCCTCGTAGTATTGACCCAATTCTAGCAAAAATGGTTGTAACCACATCATCTCCTTAGCAGCCTCTGTCACAGCAACATACTTTGCCTCACAACTAGAAAGAGCAACAATCTTCTACAATTTTGAAACCCAACTGATTGCAGTACCTCCCAAAATATAAATGTACCATGTTGTGCTCTTCCTACTATCAACATCACCATCATTGTCAGCATCAACATATCCTTCTAAACCCATATTAGACTTTCGAAAACACAAAGCGAGACCCGTACTTCCTCTTAAGTATCGTAGTATCCACTTTACTGCTTCCCAATGTTGTCTACCCGGGTTGCTCATGAATCTGCTAACAACTCCCACTGCATGTTCTATGTCTGGTCTTGTGCAAACCATCGCATACATAATACAACCAATGGCAAAGGCATACAGAACAGTGGCCATGTAATTTTTCTCCTCCTCTGTTAAAGGCGACTGATCTTTAGATAGTCTGAAGTGACTAGGTAAGGGGGTAGTAACTGGTTTTGCATCATACAAGTTAAACCTGCTAAGAACTTTCTTCACATAATCTTCTTGTGAAAGCTTGAGAACCTTTTCATCCCTGAAAATTTTCATCCCAATGATTTGTTTAGCAGCACCCAAATCCTTTATTGCAAACTTTTCAGACAACTCTTTCTTGAGCTTGTTAATTTCATACAAGCTTGCTCCAACAATCAACATGTCATCAACGTAGAGGAGCAGAATAATGTACGATTTATCAAATCTCTTGATATAACAACAATGATCAGCTTCACACCTTAGAAAGTTGTTACTTTTCATGAAGCTATCGAACTTTTTGTACCATTGCCTTGGAGCCTGTTTCAAACCATACAGACTCTTCTGAAGCTTACACACAAGCTCATCTTTTCCTTTGATTTCAAATCCTTCTGGTTGTCGCATATAAATCTCTTCATCTAAATCACCATGAAGAAAAACAGTTTTGACATCCATTTGTTGAAGATGAAGGTCTTCTTTCACAACCAAACTCAAAATAGTTCTGATTGTCATCAATTTAACTACTGGAGAGAAGATCTCATTGTAGTCAATACTTTATTTTTGTTGAAATCCTTTCACAACCAACCTTGCCTTGTACATCATGGTTTTATCATGTTCTTCTTTAATCCTGAAGATTCATTTGTTGTGAAGTGCTTTCTTTCCCTTTGGTAGCTCAGTGAGCTCCCAAGTCTGATTCAACGTCAAAGAGTCCATCTCATCTTTCATCGCAGACTCCCACTTAACCGATTCATCAGATTGTATTGCTTCCTCATAGCATTCAGGTTCACCTCTATCTGTCAACAATATATAGTTTAGAGATGGAGACCACCTCTTGATTGGTTTTCGATTCCTTGACGATCTTTTCAACTGTATAACCGATATTTGCTGATTTACCTCCAGGGCCACGTTCTCAACAGTTTCATCTTTAACAACACATTATTCTTCTTCGACAGTCGGTATATATTTAGTTGAAAATTCTCTCAAATCGACAGTACCAGTCTCTTCCAACTTGGATTCACCATCTGATGTCTTCCCAACACAATCTTTGTAGAGAACCTGTTAATTGAAGATAATATTTCTGCTACGAATGATCTTCCGATTTTGATTATCCCAGAAATGATAACCAAACTCGATATCACCATAACCAATAAAAAAACATTTATTAGACTTTGGATCAAGCTTGCTCCTATAACATTCATTAATATGAACATATGATAAACAACCAAACACTTTCAAATAAGAAAGGTTTACCTTTTTATTGTTCTAGGCTTCTTCAGGAATTCTGAATTCAAGAGGAACAGAGGGTCCCCTGTTTATCAAGTAGGCAACAGTATTTATAGCTTCTGCCCAGAAGGTTTTTGGCAGCCCTGCATGCAATCTCATTCTTCTAGCACGCTCGTTCAATGTTCGATTCATTCGTTCAGCTACTCCATTCTCTTGACGTGTTCGGGGAACAATCTTCATCATACTGATCCCATTTACAACACAATACTCTTTGAAATCTGAATTGATATATTCACCTCCGTTGTCGGATCTCAAGCACTTAACTTTCTGATTTGTTTCATTTTCAACTAAAGCCTTCTATTTCTTGAAAATAACAAATACTTCAAACTTGTGCTTCATAAAATATACTCATACCTTTCTTGTTGAATCATCTATAAACGTCACGTAGTATTATGATCCGCCAATAGAAGAAACATGTGCAAGTCCCCACACATCAGTGTGTACCAACTCTAGACTTTCTTTCTTGAACTCCTTCCCAATCTTTAAGAAACTCACCCGTTTCTATTTTCCAAGAATGCAATTTTCACATAACTGATGTTCAACAGACTTCAGTTCTGGAATCTGTCCATTCTTCAAAAGAATTTTCATCCCTTTTTCGCTCATATGGCCCAACCTGCAATGCCACAGCTCACTGTTCTTCGAGTCATCAACTACAACAACTGTTTCTCTGCAAGTTGAAGTAACGTTCCAGTTTTGTGACCTCGAGCAACAATTATTGCTCCTTTAGTCACCTTCCATGCACCATTTCCACAACTGAAATTGTGACCTTCTTCATCAAGTTGTGTAACAGAAATCAGATTGCGCATTAAACCTGGAATGTGTCTCACCTTATTAATCTTCCAAACAGAACCATTTTCCATCTTCAATTTGATGTCCCCCATGCCAACAATATCTAGTGGCTCACCATCTGCAAGATAAACTTTCCCACAGTTTTCAGCCACATAATTCTCCATTAATTCTTTGTGGACAGTGGTGTGGAAAGACGCTCCCGAGTCTAAAACGCATGAATCTATCGGGCTATCAACATAAAGAAGTAACGCATTAGTGACAGTTTCTGTAACAACGTTGGCTGCATCATTTTTATCATCATTGTTTCTCTTTGGTGCTTTGCAGTTCCTCTTCAAATGACTCTGTTTACCACAATTTTAACACTCAAATGTCCACCCAGACTTGGACTGGCTCCTCTTACTCCTCGACATAGATTTGCTCTTACCTTGGTTGAAATTTCTATCATTACCTCTGCCCCTATTTTCCACATTCATAGCAGAACCTTTGAACGTTTCACCAGAATCAATTTTACAAACCTCTTCAGAAAGAATACGATATATAACTTCAACAAATTTCAGTTTAGCATTTCCAACTGAATTACTAATTGCTGCCTTCATAGGTTCCCAGCTATTTGATAGAAATGATAACAAAATCAGGGCACTAACTTAATCCCCAAAATCAATCTCAACAGATAACAATTGATTCACAATTGTATTGAATTCATTCGAATGAGTAGCGACAGAAGTACCATCAACCATTCTTAAGTAAAAGAGTCTTTTTATTAAGTGTACCTTGTTGTTAGCAGATGATTTCTCATACATATTAGAAAGAGCTTTCATTAGACCCATGGTGGTCTTCTCTTTTGCTACATTGTGAGCAATTATCTTGGCTAGAGTCAATCGGACAACTCCCAAAACCTGTCTATCAAGGAGTTTCCATTCAGTTTCATTCATCTTCTTTAGTTTCTCACTCAAAGAAACATGAAGCTTCTTTCTATAGAGATAATCTTCAATCTGCATTCTCCAGAAGACATAATTTGTCCCATCAAATCTTCCAATCCCATGTCCTATACTGTTCTCACTTGTCATTGTTTCCAATGCTCAAATCTAACCTATCTGCTCTGATACCAGTTGTTAGGATTTGTATCTCCCAAATCCGACCAGCTTGAAATAATCAGTAAAAATACAAGAAAGAAGAACACAAGAAGACACAGATTTATAGTGGTTCACTCAAATTGAGCTACATCCACTTTAGCCACCACCAGATTTCACTATGAAGAATAAGAAGGAATACAAAGTTTTTGCCTCACACTTTATCTCTCTAGAATTCAGTCTCTTCAATGTAAACCCTTAATAATCACATATTTATAGGGTTAACATTCAGGTAATAAACCTAAATAACTTTGGTCAGGCCCAAGTCCAAAACCAAAAAAAGAAAACCCAATAAACTCTAATTAACAATGTATGGTGATATCATTTTAGAATGTATCTTAATGAAAATAGATGGCATGCGAAAATCCCAGACTGGGATGGTTAGGTTTGAATGTAGTCTTTTCTGTTTGTAATCTCTGTTTTTTAGAATGTATGAATGCTACTAATCAGTTTTTTTAGGGTCTTTTGATTGTCATCCTTAATCATAGCTAAGATTTGTCTAGCTTTGATTTCCGACCCTCCCACTTTTGGGATTTTAATGAAATCGTTTTCCCAAAAACAATGTAGAGTTTATTATAAGTGTAGGCTCCATAACTCAACAGTTTATAGAATTTTCAATTCAATAAGAACGACTTCCCCTCCATGCGCTAAGTTGGACAAAGCAGTTTCACAATGAGGACTTTTCCGATTAGAAAATTACTTTTTTATCCTTAACATCATTAGTCAATTCTCGAGACAGTGAAAAGAGATGGTCCCTATTTGACTAACGATGGTAGAGTTAGACCATCTGCAACCCACAAACTCATTCTCAAACCCAAAATGTAGTAAACGTCACATCAAATAGTAATTTGTTTTCAACCCAAAAACTCATTTTCAAACTCAAAAGAATATTCTTAAAATATTTTTTTCTTACACTAACTTTTTAACCTTATTAATATTATTTATATATTTATCAACTTTACATATTTAATCTCAATCTTTTCTCATTCATTTAATAAAATTAAAATAAAATTAATTATATATCAATAATTCATAAATAACAAAATAATTTAATAATACATTTAAATAAACAAAAATATTATATTAAAACAAACATTATTAATAAAAACACTTGGTACACGTACAAAATAATTTATAAAATTTAAGTTATCAAAAATAACGTAAAAATATAAAATAAATTAGAAAAAATTTAAGTATAATAATTTTAATGATTTAATTATACATTTAAAAATATTATAATTTTTTTTCTTAAAAGTAAAAAAATATAAATTAAAGAATTAGTTTAACTGTAAAGAAATTAAAAATTTTAAATAAAAAAAAAGTCTAAAGGCCATTTTTCAAAAATGGCCAAAATAAAAAATGGTAACGGTGATAATATACAGTCCATATGCATATTTGCGTTTGGGCTGACGAGGGAGGCATGAGAAAAAGACACGCATAATGAGTTTTACATGTGGACGCTCTTAGCTCTTAATTAACAAATTGACTTGTTTCCTCAGGCGATTCAATTGAGTTAGTGAATATATAATAATGACAACAACAACAAAAAATTATAAATGCAAAAGTTAAAAGGACATTACATTAAAAAATTAAATGATGTTTACAAGTATCCAAGACCAAAAGTTGAACCTTTGTGTTTTTAGGCCGCGCTTCCATTCGGTAATGTTTAACTAAGATAGTTTCATATAACTAATCAGATTTGTTATTTTCAATTTCTCAAGAAAAAATAACATCGATTACATACCTAAAGCTTAGTTGAGACATTTTTGGATTTACTAAATCTACAACTTCTTTCGACATAACCTCTAAAATCTCATGCTTCTCTTCTACACCGGAAGGAAGAAAATGCATTCTACTAACAAATAACCAACCAATTTAAAACAAAATAAAAGTATCATTAATTATAAATGGAAGATGATTTTGATCCAATGACTACATTTTTCTCTCAATCTGATCACTAAAAATATTCAAAAATGTGTCTAGGGCTCAATAATTTGACAGCAAAACATAAAAAAGAAATTAAAGATATGAAACCACAATGGTTCAATTATGATCAACAATATTTTCAATATATTCAAAATAGAGAAATCAGCCACTATAGCAAATTAACCTCCTAAGCTTGTTTTCCTAATTTTTGAAACAAATACACATATTTTAACTTAGTGTAAGGACTTATGAAAACTATATGGTATAAGAAACTTGACATTAACTTTCTTCTAAGCAATAATTTGTGTATAATTGTTCAATATTCTATTTAGTTGACAAATAGAAAGTTGAATATCAAAGAAAATATATTTATGAAAAAAAATAAATCTAACTAAATAAGTTCTCATATCCTTAATTCCATTTTTCATCAAGACTTGTCATTAGTAGTTTCACTCTTTGTTGAAAAAGATTTAAGAGTTTGGTTAAGTACATACTCATTTGCTTATACTGAATCATTACATCTAGAAAATTTCAAGTATCAAATGAAATATATTTACTAAAAGAAAATCAATGAAATAAATTCTCATTTCCTTCCATAATTGCATTTATTACTTTACATATTTTTATCGAGTACGTACAACATATAATTTTCATGATAATTTGTTTTTAAGAAATGATGTGCTTGGCTCTAAGTAGTTTTTTTCATTTTCCAAATGAATAAACTCATCTAAATACATGAATTCATGTTTTATCGTTGAAAGTTACTATCAAAAGTTATGAACAATAGGAAGAGATTTTATTAGTATGTCTCTTGTTCTATACGAGAAGAAGGATTTCAGAAGAGTATGACATGATGGATAGGGATAAAAAAATTAATACATTTAAATCAACCACGCAACAATCTAGATCAAAAAAGGGAAAGACCATTTGACCACTTTTGCGCGTGCATGAAGTAGAGGAGGTCTCTTATCGACTTCTTTGGTTTTGGTAGGAGGACTTGTTTTTGTTGAGATTACGTCGTGAAAAGCAAATAAGTCATTTTTTAGTTACCAACGGATGTGAAAGAGGAGGCCAGCTTGATCGGATGCATCAAATAGGGAGGTTTAAGGATTGTTGATTGTTCATGTCGCGAGCGAGTGAAAGAAAGAAGAATAAATCATTTAGCCTTTGTGAATCGCGGAATGTAGATAATGAAGAAGAAAATGACACAATTAATTTTTTTTTTACAAAATCGATTTTAGTTTTAAGAAAAAATGATATTATGCCACGCCGTGGTTTGTTATAACTCGAAAAAGTCATCCACTAATCATTTTCATTCCTGAAGTTGGAAATTCAGGAATTGGAAGAACGATAAAGAGATCGAAATAGAAGAAGAAAAATGAATAAATAGGTCAAACTAAGCAATAGGGAGAATGAACATTAATTAATGTTTTCTTTATATTGTATTATTTGAAAAAGTCCTGAAGAACGTTAATATATTATTGTAATAAATTATCTATCATCATTTACCGTTATATTTTTAATTGAAATCATAACAATTTTTTAATTTAAATAAAAATGAGAGTAAATAATAAAAATAATGTTAATTAATTTCCATTAATTAATTAATTAATATAGATCTGCTGCTTAATTAGCAATTGAGAATTATATATATATATAATAATAAAATAAATATTAAAGAATAGATAAAATTACAATAAATAATAGATAAATTTAGAATAATATATATAGAAATCATCCAAATTAAAGAAACATATATTCTAATTATAGGAGAACAAAATATCACAGCACATACCTTTAATTAATTAATTAATACAGCATAATCTAATCACCAGCTGGAGGCATAATAATAGCCGTTGTAAAATTTCTCGCCCCCTTTAACACCTGATCTTCATTTTCAAATTAATTCTGCATGTCAAAATTTGAAAATACAAAATTAAATATCGAAATGACAAGTGATTTCTTTCATCTTGAGGTATTAATTCAAACCCTAATTTCTTTTTCTTGATATTGTTATTTGTAATTGTTCTTATTTTGGTTCTTGATTTTTGGGTGCAGAGTGAATTGATTAGTGCATTAACATCATCGGTTTCATTTGGAAGATATGTAGTTTCAGAAGAATCATTGGAATGTAACAAATGTTCTTCGTCGTTGTCGGGGAATAAATACTTGGAAGAAGCTAAGAAAATATCAAAACCGGGGTCGGTGAAAGAGTTGAAAGATTATTTTGAATCATATTACAACAAAGTAGAACCGAAGAAAATTGTTGCTGTTGCTGCACCATTGCCGGTTCAATCAAGCCCCGAAGATAATAATAAAATTGTTGTTGTTGATGCACCATTGCCCGTTCAATCAAGCCCCGAAGATAATAATAAAATTGTTGTTGTTGCTGCACCATTGTCGGTTCAACCAAGTCCGGAAGATAATAATAATAATGACGATGAAGATGATGATGATAGTCGCATTTATATTAATCAAGACTTGGTCTTAGAAGGAACAAGAAGAAAGGTTACCCATGATCTTAATAGTAATGGAGAAGGAAGTAATGGATTGGTAAAAACAGAGCCAATAATTGACAAGGCTTGTTCAATTCCATTTAAGAAATTCAAGGATGTTACACTAGTCATACAACAACAACAACAAAAAACCTCAACAATCAAGGTACTAAATTATGCTTCTTTTCTTGTGTGTTCAATTGAGATTTTTCAAATAATCTTTGCAAAAATCAAGAACTTAACCTAACATGTTGGATTTTACTAAAGAAACAAGAACTTAGAGCTTATTAGGTAGTTTTTTCTTAAATAAACCTGAGTTTATTTAAAAAATATTGATAGACGATGATTTTGAGAAAATAATATGTATTTTTGATAAAAATAGATTTTTTTTTCTAAATATAAAAGTATTTTAATATTTTGAATGAATTGAGTTATGTGATTAATGAAAAGTGAGGTGAAATAATGTTTGATTTTGATTAATTCTTTTTTTAAATAAACCCATTTCAAACCTATTCTACAAAGCCAAACATGCCAATCTAATCAAGGAAAGTAAAAAAAGATAAATAAAGAAATAAATAAACCCTTTCCAAAAGAAATAAATAAAATTTTCAAAATTTGCTACTATTTTTGTTGTTAAAAAATGGGGTTAATTTTGGGTTTCTTTATATGGGTTATTTTCAAAATAATAAAATTTGTCATGAATAATCTTTTTAGTATTTACATTTAAATTAGTATAAATAATATAGTAAGTTTCTTTTGATATCTTTTTTATTGATTCAATTAAAATAATTCACATTAAACAAGATGTTCATTTTTACAACTTTTGTTTTGTTTAGGATGATGTTGTTGAACATAAATCATCATCTTCAAGAGAAAAGAAGAAAGAAAACATAAGTTCCTCCAAGCTTAATTCTTTCATTCATGGAAGATCATTCAATCCTAAACCAAGGCAGCCAACAATCAGTTCAACACCAATTGCTGCTAAACCTAAACCAAAACCAAGGCAGCCTACAACTAATTCAACACCAATTGCTGCTAAACGAGACATTCCTCCTCCTCCTCCTTCAAGACAATTCAAGAAAGACAACTTCATTTCTACTACACATTCCATCAAGAATTCTAGGACTACGAGTAACTTTGCGAGAAGTAAAAAAACAACTTCTTCCTTTTCACTTGAAGAAGTTGTCGGGTCTTGTAATAAGTCACGATCATCGCAACAAGGAAGCAAACAAAAACCAAGGTCGTCGGTAAATGTAGTTAGTCATCGACCGCCTTGGAGATAACGAAGTTAGTGTAGGCGGGAAATTATAAGTCATGATATACTTGATTTTTTATTGCAGTGTTAGCCATCTTCAAGAATTAGTTGAAGTGGACTAAAGTTGGTACAAATACTTTTGTAATCTACACAAGATGGATATGCCCATCTATACAAACAATACACATTTGTTATATGCACTAATAATATATAATGTATTACATGAAGGGCTATTAGTCCATTTATATGATACATGTAGTTTTTTTTAGTTAATAGTTTTTTTTCTTTTTATACCATAAAATTATTTTGAAATTTCTCCTTGTGTATTAGTTTGTTTAAAAGTTCTACTTATGCCCATAATCAATTTAATGAAAAGTAAAAAAAAATCTAACAAACCAATTTAAGGGCATGTTTGATTGAATAAGTAAGTTGAGAGAGGAGTAAAAATATGAAATGTTTTTTTTTTCCTTTTTCTTAACTTGGAGGTTTGAATAGAGTGATCACATTTCAAACTATTTTAAAACGATAAATCAAACATAGATATATTTTTAAATTTAGTTCATTAAGCAGTTTAAGTAACAAAAATCTTACCTAAGAGAACAATGATAACGGGCTGATTTCTATTCAGAAATCGTTAAGTTAAATTGAGATTCATAACTATGAAGCCGTGTTAGTTTCTAAAATTAAAAAAATAATAATATAAGTTTAAACAAACTAATCTGTAAAGAGATATTTTAAAATAGTTTCAAAAGATAGAGGATTGTATATATAACACTAACATATTATGAATGCATATAGTGATAAACATGGTCTAATAATCTCTATTATTAATGGCTTTTTCATTTCATAGATCTTTCTGTTTTTCTTTTTCTCTTAACAAGACAACAAGAACCATCATTCTTTCATCATCAGCCTAATCCATGGTTCAATGCTACATTTTCTCCAAGAAGAATACAAAGTAAATCTACCAATATATAACATGGTCTAATAATCTCTATTATTAATGGCTTTTTCATTTTTTTTTTCATTTCATAGATCTTTCTATTTTTTTTCTTTTTCTCTTAACTAGACAACAAGAACCATCATTCTCTCATCAGCCTAATCCATGGTTCAATGCTACATTTTCTCCAAGAAGAATACAAAGTAAATCTACCAATATATAACATGGTCTAATAATCTCTATTATTAATGGCTTTTTCAATTTTTTTTTCATTTCATAGATCTTTCTATTTTTTTTCTTTTTCTCTTAACAAGACAACAAGAACCATCATTCTCTCATCAGCCTAATCCATGGTTCAATGCTATATTTTCTCCAAGAAGAATACAAAGTAAATCTACCAATAAAAGCGATGAGGTTGACAATATTATACTTGATTGGTACGATCACATTACAAGAAAAATGACTTTTTATCATAAAATAAGGTTTTTTTGGCGCATATATGAGGACTAAGAGTGTCGATTGGAGTGAGACCATCTTATGTGTTTCACAATGTTTATTGTACACATTGTTTTTTTTTAAATGTTTTAAATTTGGTAACTTGTTAATAAGTATGATTTCTGATTGAACTCAACTACTCAAGAGACCTCGATGTAATGTGACAAATGAAAACTCATATAGAGCTAACAAAGAAGTCTTAATGAAACTCGATCGTGACAAAAAGTTTGAGATGTTTATAGTAAGTGAAGACGTCACAAGACTAAGTTGGTAGTTGTAATGGGTGGTTTGATTATTAGACTTTATACTTTTTAAAAAATATCCTTATTCTTAGATTTTGATAAAATAATTTTTTTTTTTTAAATATGTTCATATAAGAGTATATCTATATAGTTTAAGGATTTTCTCAACAAAAAAATAATTCTATACTTCAAATTAACCTATGATACACATAATTTCTAATGAATAAGTTTGATAAAATTATGTGTATTATAATATTGATTAAAATGATTTGAGAGTATAATTAAATTGTGTTTGTGAATAAAATTAAGTCATAGTATTATTTATTCTAAAACTACTATAATTTTTTTAATTTATTTTAAAACTTTTATTCTTTTTTAGAAAATTCACATTATTTTATTTTTATCTATCACAACTATTTTTTAAATTATTAAATTATATACAAAAGTGCTATTGAATTAGTATAAAATAGTTTTAGGTAAATTATATATTTTTTTTAAATATATTTTTTTAATTTTTAACCAGATTTTATTAAAAAAAATATATAGAAATGATTAAGATATGAAATTTGGGTGAGAGAATTTGATACAGAAGACTATTCTTGCTGAAAAATTAATAAATTTTTTATTTTTTTTTTCTTACTCTTTATTATTTTTTAATCAAGTCAGTGACATGTCATTTTTTTTTTTATTTTTTCTCACAAATTCCTTTTATTATCACTAATATTTAATAGAAAAATTATAAATTCAAAAAAAAAAATCAGCTAAAGTAAATCCACAAATCTACGTGTGACGTGACGTGACATGTGGGTAAGAGAGAAAATTATTTCAGGACATTAAATTATTTTTTCCCTGAAATAACCCGAAATAAATGTTTTCGGAAAATGGGTACAACATGACAAGCCACGTCTAATTAGTGGACTTATTTGAGTTGATTTTTTCGTTGTTGAGTTTATAGTTCCTTTAGGGCATTTGTATCGGCTTCCCTATTTTGTATCCCTGAAAATAATATAAAATAATAATATCTCTATTTTAGAGAATCAAAATATAAATTATTCTTCCTTATCCTTATCCTTATCCTTATCCTTATCCTTATCCATATATCATTTAAATATTTATTAAAACAACCAACTTTTCAACCACCACTTAATTATTTACTCATATATATTTAAATATTAATGAAAAAGAAAATATATTATTTTATTATTTAGGATTCTACAGTAATCCGAATTTGATAAAACATTTTTTTTATAACTTTTATATTATTTATCTTCATAATAGAGATAAACACATTTTAAAAATTCTGCTACGAATGCCCTTATTTTATAATATACTATTTTTTTTTTTAAATTGTACTTTTCTTTTTCTCAAACTTTTTTTTTTTCTAATTATCTTCTTCGATGATGCTACTCTGAAAGGCGTCCAAGGTTCCTCGCCGATGGACTTTCTCTCACTGAGTTTCCCGTCGACGGCTGAGTTTAAAATTCCATCTCATACTTTTCAAGGTTACTTCTCTCTCTTTTCCAAATCATTAATTTTCATATCAATTATCAGCTTCTAGATCAACATATGCTGATATCATTGAAACGATTACCTGCGTTAGGTTATTTTCTTTGAATTTTTTAGTTAATCCTATCAAACGATATTGCTAGTTTCTTCAATTGGTTTATGTTCATCACGTTATGAACTTATGATTAGGATGGAAATCTGTCAGTGGTTATTCAGGAAAGAGATCCGCTAAATCAAACTATGTGAGTTATTTGAACTAAATATTATCATTTGTTTCTTCATTGAATGCGTAGTACACCTTAAGCTAATTCATGGTTATGTTTATCAATTATCATCAGCCATGTGTTTTTGCATATAAGAAATCAGTTAAGAAGTTCAGAATGAAAAAGCAAACGCCAACTAGTGACGAGAATGCTTCATCTGCCCTTAATACTACAGGTTCTGTAAATGAATATAGTGATGGACAAGAGGATAAACCACGACTCGTATTAGAGGATGAGGAGATTATGAACAAAGATTCAATTCCAATTCAAATTCCAATTCCATCCAGGAATGTTGTGCTGAAAGCTTGCATAACTACTTCTGGTGCTATTGCTACTTTGGGTTTTATATTTAGACAGGTTTTTGTCTTATTAATTATCTTTTATAAGTTGTATTTCACATTGTTCTAGGATATATGTGTAACTTGTTTAGAAACATTGTTTTCCAAATCAGCCTAGGAACTTTTGTTTCTAAGGAGATAACCGATTGAAAACGTTGAAAATTTTGTAATCTAGAGCTCTGATACCATGTAGAATTTTGTAGTGTGGATGATTTTCTTGATACATTTGGATTATTAGGATAGTACAATGACACTACGGTATATTAACAAAAAATAAGCTAATTAAATGATAGAGAAGCTTCCTCATAAGCATAAATAAATTAACCTGTCTTGCGAAGATAAACAATCTCAACCACTTAGAGTAAATGTCTATTGGAAAGGTAAATGGGCCAATTTGGAAAAACTTTTTGTTGTGTCTAAGTATCTAATCTGAATGTTGATCCAGATCACGTTTGAAAATAGAACTTAGTAACACAAAGTCAGAAATTCATTGACATCTAGATTTGGATTCAGAGTTTCAGATAGACCCATATCGATAAAGGGTTTCCAGATGGGGCCATTATGTTTGTTTTGGAAAGGCCTATCAATAATATGCCTATGTTCTATATGTGAGGACTGAGGAGATAGTGATAGATTGAAGGACATTTGTACTTGCTTTCACAGTTGTCTTTCTGCAGTGAACCTTGTGGCACCTGAATGAGTAATTAATATATGGTTTCAAACAGTTATGAAATCAGACTGGATTCATTTTCACTAAATGGTCTTCTCATGCTTCATTTCTAACCTTTTATTTTGTTTTTCCTGTTCTTGCAGATTTCTCATGTCGCATCAGTGGAAGGATGGCCAGTATTTGATTCCTCTACTGAAGTATCATGTACTTATACAATTTTACTATTTGGTTTAACATATTCCAACATAGTAGTTGATCTAGATTTGTTCAAGTAGACAACAAACTGACTATCAAGATCATCAGATAATTTTAAGAAGGAAAAGGGGAGAAGAAGCCTTTTATTCCTGTTTCCTCACAAGAACTTAATAGATTGAATTGCTTGAATGAATTTCTATGAAAAAAGAGACATTTCTAATAGATCCTTTGGCTGTTCAACTTGTTGTTTGTTTGATTGCTCTAAATTTTCTGGACAGAAACATTTAATTTTTGGGAGAGTTCATTTATTTCTGAATACTGTTTTGATGTGTGTTTATTTGAAAATAATCTTGTTTGATAAAAAGTGGGATCCAAATGACTAAAATACATTGGTATTTGATATTTTAAAAATGTTATAAAGAATAAAAATAAGGGTATTTTTATATTTTGATTGATGATTCAAATAATTTGATGAAAAAATGATGGATTAATGGTATGTAAGTAATCCACATCAAACAAGCCCCAAAACTTTATAGTATGCTGAATTTTATTTTTGTTCTAGTGCAATGTGAATGCTGATGTTTGTGCATATGAATATGCAGTTAACTTTGAGATGTGGCATCTTGAGCTGATAACCGGGCTAGTCATCCTTGTATCGTCTTGTAGATACATACTGCTTAAAACATGGCCAGACTTTGCCGAATCTAGTGAAGCAGCAAACCGGCAGGTAAACTTACTGCTAGCACATTCCAGCATGTTTAAGGTTCAAAAATGTTAAAGGTTCTTTGTTATACAGTATATATGAAGTGCCATAATTTTCTTCATACCTTTTTTTTCCTTTGTTTTGTTTATTTTTATTAGTAACACACATTTTGATGTATGTTAGATCCTCACCTCTCTAGACCCATTAGATTACGCAGTTGTTGCATTTCTTCCTGGATTAAGTGAGGTGAGCAAACAGGCTTTTCCCCAATTACAAAATTACAGTTTTTTTCTTCCCAAATGATATGGTTGTTTGGATTAGGAACTCTTGTTTCGAGGTGCACTCTTACCACTCTTTGGAACCAGCTTGGGGAGTGTTTCAGCAGTGGCCCTGCTTTTTGGTGTGTTGCACTTGGGCAGCGGACGAAAATATTCTTTCGCACTATGGTATTCACTTTTTCTTGTCAAATGAAGGAATCTGTTATGAATTAGTAGGTTACGTGGTTAGGCCATTAAAGTTATTATATTAGTAATTATTACCCCAAAGTTGTTAAGAAGGTTATGATGGCTATAGTTTGTTAGAGTACCCACCCTAGGTAGATCAGATCGCAAGAGACTTGGATTAAGAGGCTTACTATCATCAAGTGTCATGTTCTTTGATTAAAGTTTGAGTAACAACGGTGGATTGTTGTGCTGGCTTCCCAAGGGATTAGTAGAGGTGACATCATAGAAGAGTATAAATTGAATCGAGTAGCCATGACTTCTCATCTCATAGTGTCTTCACATATTTATGAGTAAGTTAATTACCCACATCGGGTAGTTTAGTGGCAATAGTCTTGGACAAAAAGGCTAACCATCCAATGTTTTAGATTCGATACTCATTCATTGAAAGCACTAAATATTGGTGACGTTCAAAAAAAAAAAGCTTATGTGTAAGTTGATTAGAAGTTTCTATATATTTTTAAAACCAATATTTATTCCCTTGGAGGAGGTTAACAGATCATCCCATTTTCAGTGAGAATTGAATTGATATCAATATCTTAGTTTAAAACTTTTATCACTTGAATTACCTTAGGTAGAAAAGTACGAAGCTAGTTCCATCTATTTTATGTAGATAACTGAACTAGTAAATTTACTGCAGGGCAACATTTGTGGGGTTGGCTTATGGTTATGCGACAATCATTTCATCTAGTGTTATCGTGCCAATGGCTTCTCATGCAATTAACAATATGATTGGAGCCCTAATGTGGAGATACACATCAGCCACATCAAAGTAAAAGTATATGCTTGGACCTCGACACAAATTGGTTTGTTAAACAAACTCATGACCATGAAGACGTGAGTTGCGCATTCTACCACTGACCTATGTATGTCCACATTGGTTTATTTATATACACAAGTTTCCTCAAAATTATAAAAACTTTCAAATTTATCAATAAAAAAGGATTTCTATAGATTAATGTCCATTATCTTATAGTAAAACATAATTATACGTACTCACCCTCAAAATTATGGATTAAATACTATATTTTCAAATTACCTAGATTAAACTTGTCAAATTTACAAATCACTTAAAAACCTACCTTATAAAAAATACTTATATTGAACAATCTATATTAATTCAAGTATTGTGTTTCCTTTTTTTTTTTTGAAAGATTGCACTAATCCCAGCAGTATTATGTTTATCTTTTTTTTTAGATTGAATTTTATTGAAATGTTTTGCATTCTTCAGCCTATAAATTTGATCAAAAGGTTGAAAAAAATATCAACATGTCATAAATGTGAAATATAGTCTTCATTAGTGTTATTTTTGTTCTAGTTTTGCTAGCTTAATAATAGATTGAATTATATTATGGTTAAAATAGTAGTGAGCTGTTTTATTCTATAAATTAACATCTTAAATATGACAGTGAATTGAGAGACTTTTTTTTTTTTTTTTTAGATATTCAGCTCATATATTTATTTAATAATTTACCTTCAATATTTTTATTAATTAATTTTAAAATAATTAATCAAATAAAATTAAATACAAAACTAACAGATCAATTTTAAACAAATATTGTATTAAATAAATACATAAAGAGAAATAATAATTAAATATAATTGTGAAAATTAAAATTTTAACTATATAAATGTGATAATAAATGATAACTAAGATATAAAAAAGGTCATTTAGACTGTATAATTAAGCCTCTAACTTATTTACTTTATTTTATTACCTTATTACCGTTGTTAATATATATATATATATTTTAAATATATATTTTTTCACTTCTTTCAAGTTTGATCATATGTTTATTCAATTATTTATTTATTTACTTGGATCAAAATGAGTTTATAATATTTTTCAAATTTTTAATATAAACAAGAGAAATGATTGTGGAAGAAATTGGGGAGGGAATGATGTGTCGCAATTTGATTAACCATAAAATTTTTCTCTCTTCTCTCTACTCACCTTTTATCATTTTTTCCAATCAGTGATGTAGTGACACATCATTCCCTCTATGACTTCTCTATAAACAAAGTCTTATTTACTCAAATTATTTAAATTTAAATACATATAATTTTAATTATTCTTTTATTCAATATTATAATTTCACATATTAATATAACTTTTTTTATTAATTATTAAATTTTATACATTATAAATTAATAAATATATTTTAAAATTATATAACTTATGTGTTTATATATATATAATTTTAATTTTTTATATAATTGAAAAACTTAGTAATAAAAAATAGCTGAAAAGTTAATAATAATAAAATAATTACAAAAATTAACTAATAAGAGAAAATAATAAAATATATTTAAATTTAATAATTAATTATTATTTTTTATTTGAATGGTCATAAACTGTATTTTGAATAAAAAATTAGTTATTAATAATTTACTAAAATATTAAATAAAATAATATTTAAAAGTTAAATTATATATATATATATATATATATATATATATATGATTTAATATTTTTTTAATGAAAATATATAATTTTGTTTATATTATAAAAAAATCTAAATATATTATAAATTTATTTTAATAAAAATATAAAAGAAAGGAGAGGAGATGTGAAATTAAAACATTTAATAATAAGTATATGTACATAAATATTTAATAGTTAATACATGTAAATGAATTAGTTAAATAAATATTTATGTCTAAATAAACTTTTTTTATAATTAAAAGATAAAAAAAATGTTTAATAAATATAATAATCAATAACAATAAAATAATAATAATAATAATAATAATAATATCTGATTTTTATTCATATATACTCTTTTCAAAATTAAAACTAAAAAAAATAAAATAAAAAATAATCAACCAATTAAATATGATGAATATTAAAAAAAAACTTAAACATTTCAATATTTCAAGTTGGTTTATCTTTGAAATATTTTTCTCCTTGTTTTAGTTTTGAGAGGTGCAGTAAAGGAAGTTGCCCCACGTCACTTAATCACTAATTATTTGTAACGCTGTAAAGCTTAATAATGGAGTTTTTTATAATTTAAATTACTTTAAATTATTACTTTTTAAATGTTCTTTCGATAAAATAAATTAAACTTACAAACGTAAATTAATTATTTGTTTTATGAAAGATGAATAGTATTGAGGTGTGACTGAATGGGACGATTGTGGTGAGTTATAATAAGGTAGTGTTTGGTATGCGGTACTAGTTATGTAGATATAAGTTGTAAGGGGTATAAATTATAAAGCGGTATTAAAAGGTATAAATAGGTTGAAAAAAATTACCGATACTAAAAGTATATCGAAAATACCGTACCGCAATATATTGAAAATATCGATTTTTAAGGTAGACTGAATAAATGTAAGGTATGATACCGATATCGAAATTATTGGTACGGTAAAGATATGAGATTTTTAAAATTTTGGTATATAGAGATATATCGAAATATCGAATTTATTTATAAATTAATATATATATATATATTATATATATAATATTATATATATATATTATATATATATAATCCTTGAAAATAATTAAATATATTTGATATTAACTTAATTATATAAATATAATTTATTATAATTTATTATTATTTTTTTTAATTTTTTTAATTTTTTTTTTTTTTATAATATCAATTATAAGTATACTGAATTATTATTCCATATATGCAATCTCTACCTTATCGATGATATTAATTTTTTTAAGTTAATATGTTTTTTAGATATCAAAAGTATAATATCAATATCGTATCGAAATTAAGGTATATTGAAATCAAAGTAAGATAAATGTATAAATAAAAATTAATTTTGTATAAATTTTGTGTTTGATATATATAATATAAAAATGTAGTATAAGTTGTATAAATATTAATTTAAAATTTTAATAATTATTATTATTATTTTATATTTATTTATATTATAAATAATATTATTTATTATAATAAATTATTGTACTATTATTTAATAATTAGTGTAAATTTAATTAACATATAAAAAATTAATTATAATATAAACGATAAATTATGTTTATTTAATTTAAATATTATTATTAATTGTAATAAAATAAAATTAGTATTTAGAATTTAAGTAAATATATAAATTAATAAAATTATTATTATAAAAATAAATAAATATGTTTTAATTAAAATATTGAACTATTTAAAAATATATATTAAAAATAATTAAATTTAATAATAATAATATTAAAACTAAATAAAATATATTTAATATATTATATAATAATAAGTTATATATAATATTAATAAAGATTATAACGAGAAATTAAAAATTAAGTGATATAAGAAAAATATTGTACCTAAAATAACTAGTTACAATTTTATACCAAATATAAGGTATAAATTATATAAAACTAATAAAATTTTAACAAAACACTCTATTAAAACACTATTGACATAATTTATACTATACTTGTTATACCTTCTTGTACGCATACTAAACTACATTGTTATACTGCTCGTCCCAAACAGAGGTTTATAATAATAATTATTATTAGATGTGTTGTCTTATTTGAGACCATTTTTGTTTGATTTAACATGTAATAGAAGGAAGAGAGGGTATTTATGTCTTTAGTTACTTTTAAATTAAATAAAATATAATATTATAAATATATTTTTTTTATATTTGATAAGAGTTTTAAATTTATTCTTTTATAATAATATAAATTTTTAATATATTATATTATATTATATATACTATACAAAAATATAACTATATTAATTTAGTTTTAAAATTTTTGATAGTTAGTGTTATAAAATTGTCATGAAATCACGTAAAAAAAAAAAGATGAAATCAAAAAAATTTAAATAATGGGCGGAGGTACAATTTTCATCCTTAATTTATATTTGGAGACTACGATTAAATGAATAAATTTGAAACTTTTCAAAATAATTAAAAATACTTATTAATAAACAATAATATAGATTTAATTGTCTTTAGGTTCAATTTTTTTTAATTATTAAAACATTATAATATTTTCAAATCTCTCTCCAAGATATAAACAAAATTTAATTTACATAATCTAAATAATTATGAACAATTCCTATGTACCCCTTAAAATAATAAATGTTCATGATCTGCATTTTTTTTATAGCAAAAGTTACAGTTAGAATAACATACAAAATTATTGATAATTATCTCATAATATATTAATTAAATTTTATGAAAGATTACATTAATCCCAATATTACTTTTATCCCCTTTTTGACTAATTATTTTATTATAATTCCATAACATATTATTTTTACCCTTATCTTACAGATTACAGTAAGATTTCAATCTTAATTAATAATTATAGATAATGATTCTTCATCCTATAAATTTGATGACAAGTATGAAATAATCAACATACAACAAATATGAAAATATCATCTTCTTGGGTGTTTTTTGTCTTAGTTATACTAGCTTATACATCATCAGATTTCATTGTAGATGCGACGCCAAATCGTGTACCTTTGATGGTTGATACTCGACAGAATCTCAATCATAGACTCGATACTGTGGTGCATCGTACTGTATCGTCCAATATCGAATTAATTTTTTTATATAATTATTTTGTTTATACTACAATACAATTATATATTTGTCTAGTTTATGAAAATAAAGTATACTAATTATTAATGTGTTAATTTGAATAAACAGCATGCACGGGAGAACGATGCTTTAGGTTTTGTTGTTACTGCGATATAACGGTCATTCCGCCTGTATGTAAGAAGTGTTGTTGAAAAGAATGAACAAAGGAAAGGATAGACAAATGGTTCAAGTTCAAACATGAATGGAGAAGAAGTATAAGTTTATTTTGTTTTCAGCTTAACCTGTTAATGAAAATCATCAATAATTAATAATAATTATTTCAGCTCTTTTGCTCCATATAATTTAACTTTGTTTCTTTTCAATTATATTGTCAAGTTAGATTATCTATTATGAGAAGCTACAATATTTTAAAATTGAGAATTTGCTTAATTTGGTGTATTTATGTAAAATTTGGAGGAGTTATGCCTCTTAAAAACTCAAAGATTTTGAATTTTTTTGGAAGACTCAGAAAACATTAAGATAAACAAGTTATTTCAATCGGAAGAAATACCACCTTAATTATAAAGAGTTTGAAATTGAATCTCTAAAATAATGAATCAAAATGAAAACAATATTAAGATTAGAGGTAGTCAATGTTTTTTTTCTGAAATATTCAATAATTTTATTTTATTATTTCTTTTTAAAAATCATGATTTAAAAGGATTTCAAGAGTTATTTTTTTTTAAATTAAAAGAGAGCTAACATGACACCACAAATCAATGACTCACCGTTTAAATTCAAAGCACTTATAAATGAAATCGAACATGTGATATTTTGGTCTCTTAAGCCGACTCTTACCACTGTACAATCTTGGTGGAGTAAAAATATTGCCAAGGGGTTAAGCACATAATCCACAAATCATAATTTATTAGTATTTCAAGAGTTAATGATAACTAGCAAAATTATGTACCTTTGCACTTTGCACGGGTAAGAATATAAATAAAATATTATTTATTTATAAATATTTTATATTAAATTAATATTATTCAAATTTAATTAATTTAAAATTAATTTTAGTTTTTAAAAATTAAGTTTAATCTAAAATTTAAATATTAACATATATTTTAAAATTCATTAAATATCTAAAATTTTAAAAAAAATTATGAGTTTAGAAAACACTTAAAAGAAATGTAAATTTATTTTTAGTAAGAATCAAGTCAATTACACCATTTATCTTGTTAGTTACTACAGATCGATCTAGAAATTTTACTTAAAGTTTTATCATACACGTTTTACTCTTATCTAAAGTAATGTTGGATGTGCTTTACACTATAAACCGACCTCTTATCCATTACCACGACCTTTTTACCACCACTTCGACAAATTAACCACCAATCACAAAATTCACATGTCATATCATGACCTTACACACTTTCACACACCTATTATCTTTTGTCAAATCAACCACCAATCTCAATTGACCTCTCATATCATGACCTCACATTTTTCACATATCTCTTATCACACTCGACAAACCAACCTCCAATCTTAATCGACCTCTAGTATCGTGAGCTCACATATTTTTATATTTCGGTCAATTAAAATTTCATTCATATTATTTGTAACCACTGATATCTCATTTTATTATCAGTCTCTTATCCCCATAAATCCCACCTCTCATCTCATAATTTTTACCCTTACCGTGACCTTTTTTACCACTAATCGACCTCTTATCTTGTGACTCACACTTTTTTCATATTCCTCTTTATCTACTTGGAAAATTACCCACAAATCTCAATCAATCTTTAATCTCATAACCTCATACACTTTTACAATTCGATTAATCAACATCTCATTCATATATTTTACCCACTAATATCTCATTTATTTCCATCCTCTTTTATATTTACCACGACCTATTTTTTTACCCCAACTTCGTTAAACAAACCACCAAATCTCAATCGACATCTCATCTTGTGACCTCACACACTTTTACACACCTCTTATCCTCGTTAAACCAACATCAATCCCTCAATCGACCTCTCATTTTGTGGCTCACATTTTTTCATATGTCTCTTTGTCCCCTTGACAAATAACTCATCAATCACAATCGACCTCTAATCTCGTGACCTCACACATTTTTATATTTCGGTTAATCAACATCTCATTCATATATTTTTAACCAATAATATCTCATTTGTTACCAACATCTTAAATTATTCTCCATTTCCGACAAACCAACTACCAAATCTCAATCGATATCTCATCTCACTAATGGACCTTACACATACTTTCACACACCTCTTATAACTCGTCAAACCAAACATCAATCGACCTCTCACCTTGTGACTCAAACTTTTTCATATGCCTCTTTATCTCATTAGAAAACCACTCACTAATCCTAATTTCGACCTCTAATCTCATGACCACACACACGTTTATACTTCGGTCAATCAACATCTTATTTATATATTTTTAACCATCTATATCTCCTTTTATTATCGACTTCTTATCTCGATAAATCAACCATAAATTCCAATCGATCACACACCTCTTTTCCATCGCCAAACCAACCACTAATCCCTCAATTGACCATCATCTTGTGACTCACATTTTTTCACATTCCTCTGTATTCCCTCATATGCCTATTTACTCCCTTAGAAAATAACCCACCAATCTTAGACGACCTCTTTTACCCCCACTTCACAAAATCAAAAACCAATACCAATTGATCACACACTTCTTATACCTCGTTAAACCAACCACTAACCCTCAATTGATCATTATATTGTGACTCAACCAATACCAATTGATCACACACCTCTTATACCTCGTCAAACTAACCACTAACCCCAATTGATCATTATATTGCGACTCACACTTTTTTTATATGCCTCTTTATCCCCTCGATTGACAAATTACCCACCACCCGACCTCCATCTCGTGACCTCACAATTTCAAATGCTCGTAAAATCAACCAATAACTCTGACTTCTCACTTTCACATACCTCTTATCCCTTGTTTTAAAGTTGTGCCACCATATATTATACGCAAGAATGCATTCTTTAACATCGATCTCTCAAATATTTATAATACTCACTTTTAAATTTATAGTTTTTAGGATCCGAACACTGATCATAAACATGAAATGTGAACACCTTAACCACTAGACCACTTGAGATTATTGAAATAATTTTATAATTTTGTGTATGTATATATATTTTGTATTTAATATTTATTACCAATTAGTTAATTATTAAACATCTTGTGACTCACACTTTTCATACGTCTCTTTATCAAATTTTCACACGTCTCTTATCCCTCGGTAAACCAACCACCAATCTCAATCACATTTTCAAACACCTTTTATTCCTTAGAAAACTAACCACCAATCTCAATTATAGTTTCACAAGCCTCTTATTCTTCAGTAAACCAACCACCAGTCTTAATCGACCTCTAATCTTGTGACTTCAGGATCCTCTACTACCTACCTCTTATACTTTGGAAAACCACATCCCAATCACACTTTCAAACATCTCTTATTCATAGAAAAAATAAGCCACCAATCTCAATCAATATTTAACCTCGTGACCTCACACTTTGGTCAATCAAATATTTGATTCATATTTTTAACCACTATCATTTGTTACCGACTTATTATCCCTTGGAAAACTATACCCCAATCACACTTAGTTAAATGATTATACTTGTTTTGTTAGTTTGCAAGTTTGAAACAAACATAGAACATTTTTAATTTTTTAACCGTTTCAAGTTTATGGGCGGATCAACCCATGATCCGACCCAAGTATCGATTTACTCTTAAAAAACCAAGCAAACTCAAATTAAACATTATTATATATATATATATATTAGTTAGTTAAAATGTTGAACTTATATTGCTAAGAATGTCACATGTTCATAAAATTTGATGTTGAATTTAAAATATAAAGTCTTATTAGCTTAGTTAGTTAAAGAGTTTTACTTGTTTTGTTAGGTTGTAAGTTTGAACATACATATATTATTTCTAATTTTATTTTTAACCGTTTTAAGTTTATGGATAGGTGAACCAAATATCGGACTGAATGCTCAATTTATTCTCACATATATATCTAAATCAACCACAAATTTGGACCCGGAAAACCAAAAAAAATCAAATTAGCATTATTATAATATATATATATATATATATTACTAAGTTAAAAAGTTTAACTTATATTGTTAGGAATGTCGCACGTTCATAAAATTTGGTGTTAAATTTAAATTATATAGTCTTATTAGCTTAGTTGGTTAAAGAGTTATACTTGTTTTGTTAGGTTGTAAATTCGAAACATACATAAATCATTTTTATTGTTTTTAATTGTTTCAAATTTATGGGCGGGTCAATCCATGATCAGACCCAAATATTCATTTATTCTCACATATATATTCAAATTAACCACAACTCTCGACCCGACAAATCAAGAAAATTCAAATTAAGCATTATTATATATATATAAAATGGGACAAAAAATAGGGAAAAAATGGGACAACTGATTAAGCATATAGCCCACAAACACACTTAACTATTTAACCAGGCGTAGACCTTACCGCCTAATGGGCTCGAACCTAGGATCTTAGAGTGATAATATCCACCTCTTGTTGCCGTTAGGATAGAAGATGGGATAATTATTATATATATAGATTAGTTGGTTAAAATGTTGTAGTTGTTTTGTTAGGTTGTAAGTTCGAAATATACATAGAGTATTTTAATTTTTTTTAACCGTTTTAAATTTTTGGACGGGCAAACCCACAATTTGACCCAAGTATCCATTTACTCTCACATATATATCAAAATTAACCACAACTCTCGACCCGACAAAACCAAGCAAATTCAAATTAAGCATTATTATATATAGTTTAGTTAGTTAAAGTGTTGAACTTATATTGTTAGAAATGTGGTAAGTTAATCAAATTTGATGTTGAATTTAAAATATAAAGTCTTATAATCTTTGTTGGTTAAAGGGTTGTACTTGTTTTGTTAGGTTGCAAGTTAAAAACATACATATATCATTTTTAATTTTATTTTTAACCGTTTCAAGTTTATGGGTAGATCAACCCACGATCCAATTGAAGTATTCGTTTACTCTTATATATATATATATATATATATATATATATATATATATATATATATATATATATATATATATGCAACTTAACCACAACTCTGGACCCGGAAAACCAAACAAATTCAAATTAAGATTATAATATATATAGATTAGTTAATTAAAAAGTTAAACTTATATTGTTAGGAATGTCGTACGTACATCAAATTTGATTTTGAATTTCAAATATAATAAAGTCTTAATAGCTTAGTTGGTTAAAAGGATATACTAGTTTTGTTAGGTTGCAAGTTCTAAACATACATAGCGTATTTTTTAATTTTTTTAACCATTTCAAATTTATGTGCGGGTCAACCCACGATTCGACCAAAATATCCATTACTCACACACACACATACACACACACACACACACACACATATATATATATATATATATATATATATATATATATATATATATATATATATATATATATATATATATATATATATATATATATATATATATATATATATATATATATATATATATATATATATATATATATATCCAAATTAACCACAACTCTTAATCCAACAACCATGCAAATTCAAATTAAGCATTATTATATATATATATATATATATTTTAGTTAGTTAAAATATTAAACTTATATTGTTAGAAATGTTGCACGTTCATGAAATTTGGTGTTTAATTTAAAATATAGTCTTATTAGCTTAGTTTTATTTTGTTAGGTTGCAAGTTCAAAACAACATATATCATTTTTAATTTTATTTTTAACCGTTTCAAGTTTATGGGCGGGTCAACCCACGATCCGACCAAAGTATCCATTTATTCTCACATATTCAAATTAACCACAGCTCTGGACCTAGAAAACTAAACAAATTCAAATTAACATTATAATATTTATATATATATATATTTATATATTAGTTAGTTAAAAAGTTGAATTTATATTGTTAGGAATGTTGTAAGTTTATATATTTTGGTGTTGAATTTAAAATATATAATCTTATTAGATTAGTTGGTTAATGGGTTGTATTTCTTTTGTTAGGTTACAAGTTCGAAACATACCTATAACATTTTTAATTTTATTTTTATTCGTTTTAAATTTATGGGTATGTCAACCCACGATCCGATCGAAGTATCAATTTACTATCACATATATTTTCAAATTAACCACAACTCTAAATCTGGAAAACCAAACAAATTCTAAATAATATTATTATATATATAAATATATAGATTAGTTAGTTAAAAAATTGAACTGATATTGTTAGAAATGTTGCACGTTCATTAAATTTGGTGTTGAATTTAAAATATAAAGTCTTATTAGTTTAGTTGGTTAAAGAGTTGTACTTATTTTGTTATTTTTCAAGTTCGAAACATACATAAAACATTTTTAATTTTTTTAACCGTTTCAAGTTTATGGGTGGGTCAACCCACGATCCGACCCAAGTATCTATTTACTATCATATATATATATTCAAATTAACCACATTTCTCGATCCGCAAACCAAACAAATTCAAATGAAACTTTATTATATATATATAAATATATAGATTATTTAGTTAAAAAACTGAGTTTATATTGTTTGGAATGTCGCACGTCAATCAAATTTGGTGTTGAATTTAAAATATGTCTTATTAGCTTTGTTGGTTAAAGGGTTGTATTTGTTTTATTAGGTTTCAAATTCGAAACAAACATATAATAGTTTTATTTTTTTTAATAGTTTCAAGTTTATGGGCGGGTTAACCCACAATCCGACCCAAGTATCCATTTATTCTCACATATAAATTCAAATTAACCATAGCTCTCGATATGACAAACCAATCAAATTCAAATTAAGCATTATTATATATATATATATATTAGTTAGATAAAATGTTGAACTTATATTGTTAGGAATGTCACACGTTCATCAAATTTTGTGTTGAATTTAAAATATAAAGTCTTATTAACTTAGTTGGTTAAAGAGTTGTACTTGTTTTGTTAGGTTGCAAGTTCAAAACATACATATATCATTTTAATTTTATTTTTAACCGTTTCAAGTTTATGGGCAGGTCAACCCATGATCCGACCGAAGTATCCATTACTCTCACATATATATCCAAATTAATCACACCTCAAAACCCGGAAAACCAAACAAATTCAAATTAGCATTATATATATATATTAGTTAGTTAAAAATTTGAACTTATATTGTTAAAAATGTCGTACATTAATTATTTTGTTAGGTAGCAAGATCGAAACATATATATATAATATTTTTATTTTTATTTTTAACCGTTTCAAGTTTATGGGCGGTTTTACCCACGATCCGACCCAAGTATCAATCTACTCTCACATATATATCCAAATTAATCACAACTCTTGACTCGACAAATCAAACAATTAGACAATGTGTAAGCACATAACCCACAAACACACTTAACCATTTAAGTAGGCACAGAACTTGCCGTCTAACGAGCTCGAACCCATGATTTCAAGAGTCTGAGAATATCCACATCTTGTTGCCGCTAGGCTAGAATAGGGATGCATTATTATATATATATATATATATATTAGTTACTTAAAAAGTCGAACTTATATTATTAGGAATGTCGCACATTCATAAAATTTGGTGTTAAATTTAAAATATAAAGTTTTATTAGTTTAGTTGGTTAAAGATTTGTACTTTTTTTGTTTGGTTGCAAGTTTGAAACATGCATATAGGATTCTTAATTTCATTTTAATCTCTTACAAGTTTATGGACGGGTCAACCCACGATCCGACCCAAATATGCTTTTACTCTCACATATATATCCAAATTAATCACAACTCTCGACTCGACAAATCAAACAAATTCAAATTAAGCATTATATATATATATACATGTCAACACAAAAGACTCGTGATTATGGTCTACACAAAAGACTCGTGATTATGGTCTGCATAAAAGACTCGTGATTATGGTCTACCCAAAGGACTCGTGATTCGGGTAATAAACATTGGAAAGACATTGTATGATTACTTAGGCATTTAAGAAATACTCGTGATTATGATCTGCACTACACGAGACATCCTACTATTATCAAAGTGTACACTAATGCTAATTGGATTTCAGATATGAAAAACTCTTAGTCAACAAGATTATATGTATTTACACTTGGAGGTGCGACTAAATCTTAGAAATATTTAAACAAACTGTTATTTCTAGATCCACGATGAAATCTAAATTTATAGCTCTTGACAAGTGTGGTGAATAAGCTGAATGGCGACGTCTATTCTTAGAAGATATTCCAATATGGTCTAAGACCGTACTAGTATTTTCTATTCATTGTGATAATCAATCTACGATCGGTCGAGCTAAGAGTCATATGTATAATGTTGATATAATACCATTAAACAATTACTCTCTACTGGAATTATCTCAATTGATTACAAAAAATCAAAAGATAATATTGTGGATCCGCTATTCAAATGGTTAAATTTAGAGTGGGTGCTAAAGTCCTCACATGGAATGAAACTTAATCCTATAATAAGTTAGTATGAAGGGAAATCCAACTTATGATGACTAGAGATCCCAAGAACTAAGTTCAACAGGACAACCTAATTGTACTAAACTTGGTAGATTATTATGTGTAAAAAAATCCTACAATAAAATAGTATTTCAAGAAAGGATAAGCATACATGCTTTTAATGATTCTTTGTGAACAAATATATCACCTATGTGACAGAGAAGTGGGGTCGCTTCGAAAAATTGCACAACTCAATTCTAGACCCTCTCACTAAACCAAACGAGTGTTCATGGCCAAAACGAACACAATCATGAGAACTGACATGTATCAAGAAGAATTATATGTGAAATTGTGTAATAAACTACACAAAAGACAAAATAGTTTAAGGACATCGAGTCTACTAATCGACTAGTAAAGTTATATACTTTTATAAGGGAATGTTCAAAGGGTTACACCTACTTATCCTATGTATGATTCAACTGTTGAACATTTCACCTAGTTAATTTTTCAATTTCCATTAATGTGAGGGATTATTGGAATTAAACTATTACATTAATTAAATGAAAATTATATTGGGGCAAATGAAATTCACACCAAATTCAAATGTGAATTAATGGTGAAATTTAATCCAAATATAATTCACACTAAATTCGAATATGAATTAATGGTGAAATTTAATTTAAATGAAATTCTCACCCAATTTAAATATGAATTAATGGTGAAATTTAATCCAAATGAATTTCATACCAAATTCTAATGTGAATTAATGGTAAAAATTAATTCAAATGAAATTCACACCATATTTATGTGAATTAATGTAAAATTAATCCAAATGAAATTCACACCAATTCAATGTGAATTAAAGTAAAATTTATTACAAATGAAAATGAATTTGTTAATTGTTATAATTAACATTAATGCCTTGAATGATACAATTAACAAATGTTGTTAATTGCTATTGTAACTATAAAATACTTATTGATGGATGTAACTTTCAAGGATAATGAAAATGCAAGCAAGGATAACCATTTGATGGATGGATGATGAATTAGTGGTCATTGGATTAAAGAATTGATTAATGATTTTAGGGTTTAATTTCCAACTATATATATTCCTTAACCTTGTATTCTTTTCCACACATCATCTTATTATTTCTCACTTTAAAATTCCAAAAGTCTTTCTATATCTTTGTGAGTGCTTCTTCGAGTTCTTGACTCGACTAATTTTCTTGAAACCCGGTGATTGCAAATTATGTATTTTTGTCTAGTTCGTTGTTGTAGTGGTTTTTCTATGCTAAACCATTGCAAATTCTGTTGTACCATAGGAAGCAACCACCGACGAATCTCTCAACCACAAACGGGAGACGGTGAAACTGATTTAAGGGAATTATGATTTTCATAGGCCTCAGAGCAAACAAGAAGATTCTTCTTGGTTTAATTTAATAATCTATTGTATTTATTCTATTAAGATTTTGATGTATTAATATAATATTGAAGTGTAATTGTTACGAGAAAAGATAACCAACCATCTTAAAATAGTTAAAATATTACTTATCTTGGATTTTTACACGTCTCTGGTTTTGTTTCAGAAATAACAACAGAAACACCTACTTCCCACATGAGGATGCCGGTTCCCGCTAACCATCTGGATAAGTCATAAAAGTTTGATGGCTCAAACTTTAAGAGATGTCAACATAAAATATTTGTCCACCTCACGACCTTGAGTCTCGCACGATTCCTCATGGAGGATCCTCTTACTCCTAAGAGTGATGAGTCATATGTGGCTTCATCATCGTATGCAAACATGCATCCGAAAGTTGATGTGCAAGTGGCTTCGACCATTGATGCTTGACACCATTCATATTTCTTGTGTAGAAATTACGCATTGAATGGGTTGTTAGATTCATTGTACAATGTGTAAAGTAAAAATAATACGGCCAAAGAACTATGGAAATCTTTTGGACATAAATACAAAACTGAATATGCGAGTGCAAAATTTTTTTATGGTCGGTCATTTTTTGGACTACAAAATGTAAGATTCAAAACCGGCCATTAAACAAGTTCTAGATATCCAAGTTACTTTGCATGAAATTCATGCTGAGGGAATGAATTTGGGAGAAACTTTCAAAGTGGCAGCTATTATTAAGAAACTTCCACCATCTTAGAACGATTTCAAAACTACATTAAGTACAAACGAAAGGAGATGAACATAGAAAAATTGTTGATTCGTCTACACATTAGATGAAAATAAAAGTGCCTAAATGAAATACTTTAATCACCATGTGGCTACAGCAAATATGGTGGAACATGTTAAAGACAAGAAGAAACATAATTATATTATCAAAAATTAAAACCTTAATCCTAAAGGTGGAAGGAATTTCTAAGGAGTTCATAGGAAAGTGTTTAAATTGCAATGGCATGTCCATAGATTTTCCGATTTCAAGAAGTAGAGAAGAGTTCGAGAGACTAACTTAACTCAAGAATTATCGGAAATAGATCTATGCGCGGTGATATCCGAGGTTAACTTGATGGGGGGGTCTAATCCACGAGAATGGTGGATTGACATAGGAGCTACAAGACATGTTTGCTCCAATAAAGAATTATTTTCAACCTTCGAAGAAGTGAGAAATGGTGAAAAGTTGTTCATGGGGAATTCTGCCACCTCCGACATACCAGGTGAAGGAAAAGTGGTGTTAAGGTTGTCTTCAGAGAAAGACTAACTTTGACTAATATGTTTTATGTTTTAAAGATCCGAAAAATTTTGATATACTCTCTTAAGTAAGCATGGTTTTAGAATTATGATTGAGTCGGATAAAATTATTTTATCCAAATGTGGAATGTTTGTAGGTAGAGGTTACGTTACTAATGAGCTTTTTAATCTTAATGTAATGGTATTTAAGCCAAATATGAGTAATAAGAATAACTCTTTTATTTATTTGTTAGAGTCTTTCATTTTATAGCATGGTAGGCTATGTCATATTAATTATGATTCGATACATCAATTAATAAAATTGAAAGTATACCTACATTCGAAATAAATAAGAAACACAAGTGTGAAATTTGTGGTGAAGCGAAATTGATGAGATCATCATTTTGAAATGTTGAAAGAAATAATAGACCACTTGATTTAATTCATACAAACATGTGTGATTTAAAAGGAACACCAACATGTGGTGGAGGAAAATACTTAATTATTTTTATTGATGATAACACAAAATATTGTTATGTGTATATTCTTAAAAATAAGATGAAGCCATAGATAAATTCATTTTTTATAAAAATATGGTTGAAAACCAACTTGGTAAAAAGATTAATGTGTTAAGAAGTGATAGAGAAGGTGAATATGAATCACATTTTATCGAGCTATGTGATCAACATGGTATAATCCATGAGACGAAAAAACCATATTCATCTCAACAAAATGATACGATTGAGAGCAAAAATAGAACATTAAAAGAAATGATGAACTCACTTCTATTAAGTTCTAGTCTAACACAAAACACGTGAGAGAAACTATTTTGATGGCTAATTACGTTTTAAATAAGGTTCCACGAAAGAAGCTTGATAAAAGTCCATATGAGTTACGGCATGAAATAAAACCATCATATGAATATTTACAAATGTGGGGGTAGATAAGGTAACCGTACAATTACCTAAAAATGTAAAAGTTGGACCGAAAACTACATGCACATAACAATAGTGCTTATCATTTTCTTGTGTTAAAATTGGACATTTCGGATATTCATAAGAATACGATAATAGAATTGAGAAATGTATCGTTATTTGAACATGTAATTCCATATAAGTCTAATGAAGAAAAACGTTCTCCAAAAAGATTTCTTGAACTAGATAAACAAGAAAAATATAATGAAGTTGAGGTTGAGGTTGAACTTAGACAAAGTAAACGGGCTATAACAGAAATATCATTTGGTCCAAATTTTATTACTTTCTTGATGGAAAGTGAACCTCAAACTTATAATGAGTCAATTACCTCATCTAAAGGGCCTCAATGGAAAGAGACAATTAATAGTGAGATAGAATCTATCTTGTAAAACCATACATGGGAACTAGTGGATCTGCCTCCGGGAAATAAACCACTAGGTTGTCGATGGATTTTCAAAAGGAAAATGAAAGTTGATGGATCAATTGATAAATATAAGGCAAGACTGATGGTAAAGGATATCGTCAACGAAAAAGTCTTGATTATTTTGATACATATTCTCTGGTTACAAGAATAACTTATAGTCAATTAATTCTTACAACTGCTTCTTTGCGCAATCTAGAAGTTCATTAAATGGAAACAACTTTATTAAAAGGAGACTTGGAAGAAGAAATTTATATAGATCAACCACAAGGGTTTCTACTCAAGGGCAAGCAAATAAAGTTTGTAAATTGGTTAAGTCTTTGTATGGATTAAAACAAGCTACAAAATAATGGCATGATAAATTTGATCATGCTACGATCTCAAGTGGATTCAATATCAATGAATGTGACAAATGTATTTATATTAAAGACACAAAAAATGGTTACGTCATTTTATGTCTTTATGTATATGACATACTTATCATTGGAAGTAATGATAAAATGGTTACATCCACTAAAGATATGTTAAATTCAAAATTTGACATGAAAGATTTGGGATTGGATGATGTGATTCTTAGAATTAAAGTGATTAGAACATCGGAAGGGATAGTTCTAAGTCAATCATATTATGTGGATAAGATCCTTAAAAAATTTAACAAGGATGATTATGCATTGGCTAAGACTCCGTTAGATACGAGTCAACATCTATATAAAAATTGTGGAGAGAGTGTTTCTTAATTAGAATATTCTCGAATAATTGGGAGTCAAATGTATTTAATGAGTTTTACAAGACCAGACATAGCCTATGCAGTTAGCAAACTAAGTAGACACGAGTAATTTACTTAGTTAGGGTTGTACTTTTTTGTTAGGTTGCAAGTTTGAAACATAAATATAAATTTCTTAATTTTATTTCTAACCATTTCAAATTTATGAGCGGGTCAACCAACGATTCGACTCAAGTATCAATTTACACTAGTAAAAAAGGGCAAATGACGACAAACTCCACTAACTGGTTTTAATAGCAATTCGATATTAAAAGAATAATACCGATTGGTAAAAAAATCAATTGGTATTATTCGGTTAATACCAATTGGTGTTACAACCAATTGGTAAAGTCCCATTAATACTACTGATTGGTAGAAAAATCAATCAATATAGCCCTAAACAAAGGCCAAGAAAAAGGGCAGCAATTTTGCCACATTTTTAGTCATATTACCGATTGGTTTTTCCACCAATCGGTATTTATTAAGTCATATTACCGATTGATTTTCTTACCAATCGGTATTTCCCTTTTAATTAGCAAATAAACTATTCTTTCTTTTCTCTTTCCCTAACCACAACCCATTATTTCACTAGTCTGTACCTTGCCACGCCCCCGCTTATCCCCTCTCTATCCCCAATTATCTTTATTCTATACACCACTAGGTAACTAGATTATGCTCCTGAAATGATATTGAAGAAAAGAAGAAATAATGAAGAGTGGGCAATCAAGAGAAAGTTTCAATTGCAGTAAAGAGTTAAGAAATCATAAGGAGATCGTTCGAACAGTTCATTTGGTTACATTCTTTCTGTTGTTTCTCAAAGTTAAACAGATTCACGATTAACTAACCCTATGTTCATTTTGATTTTAGGAATTGTATTTTATTCAGATGAAGATTATGTCTAAGCGTTAGAGACAAGCTCCTATTATGGATGAATCAAAGTTGATTTTCGTTACTCGTATTAAGGGGTAATCTAGATCTTAGTTGTTTTCTTTGTTTTTGATATTCCGATAACTATTACTCTATTAAGATGACTGATATGTATCCAATAACAAGGAAGATTCCGTACACACTTGGATTGAGGAAAATCTCTATTGGGGTATTTTTGAAGGCAAATGATAGGACTATGAATCTTTTGCTAAAGGTCCAACTTTTTATCACATTTGTATGACATACTTGTTATTTGATTACTTTCATTCTTCTTTTCTTTTAATGGCTTTGAAGATGAAGGTTTTATGGAAAATGTTTTCTGTTAGATTTTTCATTTAGAAACTGAATTTAGTCTACAATTTATTGGTGATATCTCATCCCTATCTCGATCTAGAAACAGATAAATGTAATCAACATGAATTCAATTTGCTTGTTAAATTATTTTTGAATTGTCACACTTTGGGCTCTCTTTTTTTGCCCTATTTTTATTACATTTCTTCAATACTTTTGAGCTTATATATTTTCTTTTCTTTTTGTGAAGTTATCCTAACCTGAGGAGAGTGAGATATTTAATCTTTAAGAAAGGTGAGGGGATATTTGAAAAGCCAAAGGTTCCTCTAATTGACAATAACATAATCGAACAGGTAGAGAAAATTCTTTCATCATCAACACTTGTTATTTACACATCTCCTTGTTGTTCTTATTCTCGATTTTTACTTGACAGACACTTGGGCAATACAACATGTTATCCATTAAGGATCTTGTACATGAAATTTCCTATGTTGGTAAACATTTCAAGATAAACGATTTTCTCTGTCCATTTGTGCTCAATAAGCCGAAAAAGACACTTACTGGAAAGAATCTATACAAAGATGGAGGAGACACTGGAAACCACGAGATTAAAAACAATGATCTAATTAGAAAAATGAATTAGTGTTTGTTAAATGCAGGTGAAAATGAACCTTAAGCTTGTGCTATTGTAAGTTTTGGGGTGGAGTTTATTTAGAACTCTTTATTATTGTTGGGGCTAAGAATTTTAAGATATTGAAAGTATGTGTTAATGAATTGTGTATATGAAAATGGAATTTTGATCCTTCCTAACTTGGTTCATTGTGTTTGAAATTTCATTATGACTAACTTTTGAAATGTTTAATACTTCCCTCTGATATGCTTGATGCAATGGTAATTAATAGTAATATTAAACACAACTAGACACCACTAGGCAATTAGATAAGACGATTCATCGTTTTTTATCTTTTTCTTTGAAAAAAGGTTTATACTGATTGGTTAAAATATCGATCGGTGTTACCCTGTACCAACTGGTTAAAATATCAATCGGTATTATCCTATACCGATTGGTTAGAGTTCTAATCAACATGCCTTGAATTTGTAACACCGAGAGAGCTTCTACCGATTGGTGATGATCAAATTACATCCAATCGGTATTACCCTTTCAATTGGTAATAAAGGTATTACCGATAGGTATAGATCTTTTTTTACTAGTGTTACTCTCCACATATATATCTAAATTAACCAGAGTTCTCAACCTGACAACCAAACATATTCAAATTAAGCATTATATATATATATATAGATATGTCAACACAAAAGACTCGTGATCCAGGTAATAAACATTGGAAAGCCATTGTATGATTACTTAGGTTTTTGAGAAACACTCGTGATTATGGTCTACTACACGAGACATCTTTTTGTTATCGAAGGGTACACTAATGCTAATTGGATTTCAGATATGAAAGACTCTAAGTCAATAAGTGGATATGTATTTACACTTGGAGGTGCGGTTGTATCTTAGAAATATTCAAATAAACTTTTATTGCTAGATTCATGATGGAATATGAATTTATAGCTCTTGACAAGTGTAGTGAAGAAGCTGAATGGCTACGTCTATTCTAAGAAGATATTTCAATGTGGTCTAAGACCGCACTAGTAATTTTTATTAATTGTGATAGTCAATCTGCGATCGGACGAGCTAATAGTCATATGTAAAATGGTAAGTCTAGACATATACGTCGTAGACATAATACCATTAAACAATGACTCTCTACTGGAATTATCTCAATTGATTACGTAAAATCAAAAGATAAGATTGTGGATCTGCTAACCAAATAGTTAAAGAGAGTTGGTGTTAAAGTCCTCACAAGGAATGAGACTTAAGCCTACAATAAATTATTATGAAAGGAACCCAACATATGATGATTGGAGATCCCAAAACTAGGTTCAATGAGACAACCTAATTGTACTAAACCTGGTAGATTGTTATGGGGAAAATTTCTACGATAAAAAGTATTTCGGAAAAGGATAAACATACATGCTTTTAATTATTCTTTGTGAACAAAGATATAACCTATGTGAGAGAGAAGTGGGGTCGCTTCGAAAGAATTAAATGGCTCAATTCTTGACTCTCTTACTGAACTAGACAAGTGTTCATGGGTAAAACGAACACAATAATGAGATCAGACATGAATCAAGAAGAATTTTATTTTTAAGTGTGTAATCGTTTACACAAAAGACAGAATAGTTCAATGACAGCAGTCTACTAATCGGCTAATAAAGTTATATACTTTCATAAGAGAAAGTTCAAAGGGTTACACATAACTATCCTATGTAGGATTCAACTATTGAACCTTTCACCGGGTTAATCTTTCAATTTTCATTAATACGCGGAATTTTTGGAATTAAACTAATTTCAATAATTAAATAGAAATTATATTTTGGCGAATAAAATCCACACCAAATTCAAATGTGAATTAATGGTGAAATTTAATCCAAATTAAATTCACACCAAATTCAAATTTGAATTAATGGTGAATTTAATTCAAATAAAATTCATACCAAATTAAAATTAAAATTTATGGTAAAATTTAATCCAAATGAAATTTACTCCAAATTTAAATGTGAATTAATGTTAAAATTTAATCCAAATGAAATTCACACCAAATTCAAATTTGAATTAATGTGAAATTAATCCAATTAAATTCACACCAAATTAATGTGAATTAAGGTAAAATTTAATTCAAATGAAAATGAATTTGTTAATTGTTATAAATAACAATAATGTCTTGAATGAGGCAATGAACAAATGTTGTTAATTACTATTGTAACTTCAAAATACTTATTGATGGATGTAATTTGTAAGGATAATGAAAAGGCAAATAAGGATAACCATTGGATGGAGGGATGGATTAGTGACCGTTGGATTAAAGAATTGGTTAATAGTTTTAAGGTTTAATTTTCAACTATATATATCCCTTCACCTTGTATTTATTTCCACACATCATCTTATCATTTCTCACTCTAGAATTCCAAAAGTATTTCTTTATCTTTGTGTGTGTGCTTTGTGAGCGTTCTTCGAGGTCTTGACTTGACTAGTTCTCTTTAAACCTAGTGATTGTGATTCATGTATTTTGGTCTAATTCTTTATTGTAGTGGTTTTTATATGCTAAACCATTAGAGGTTATATTTTATCTTGGGAAGCAGTCATCGGCAAAACTCTCCAACACAAATGAGAGAAGGTAAAAATATTCTGTGATTTTCACAAGTGTAAGCACTAAAAATATACATCCCAATTTATAATATTAAAATAGTTATTTTGAATTAGTTTTAAATAAATAAAGTCCAAATAATTAACCACATGGCCAAAAACCAATTAAAATAATTAATTTGGCTAATTATTGTGATAATTAAGACCTAATTAATTAAGAAAAATGGTCAAAATAATAAAACTAAAATTATTTGAGATAAATGTTGTATTCATTTATTTTAAAATAATTTTAGAAAAATTAAAGGACAAAAAATAATAATTTAGAATGAATTTTGTATCCAATTCACCTAAAAGAATTATTTATTTAAATCCTAAAAAATATACTAAAAAAATAAAATAAATTGGTAAAATAATTGCTATATTTATTTTAATATTTTGTGTATTTAAAAAGATCAAAATTAAAGAATCAATTTCAAACAAACTCTTAAGATTTTAAAATAAAAATAAATTCTTAATCGGTTATAGTCGAAACTGGGAGAAGAAGTTACAGCTGCAACTCTAAATTCGAAATACTTATTTGTATTGGATTGAGATCGATCGTCCAATCGGATTGAGTCCGGATTGGATTAAATTCAGATTGAATTAGTATTATCCATATTATCACAACCTTCTAAACAAAAAAAATATTTTTTTAGTTGTTTTTTAAATTACATTTAACCTTAATATAACATATTTTTATTTATTTATTTCTGAATCATTTAGTAAACAATTTTTTTTTAAATTTTCTTTTCAGATTTAAATTATAACTAAATAATTAGATTTTTTAATATAAGATGTGAGTATTTGACGTACTAATTTGAACCGAATCTGAATTACAAAATTAGATTAATTATTTTAGTTGGTAATAAAAGTTGAGCTTATTTCGGATTTGAATTTAATAATCCATTAATTTAAATTTTTTGAATAATTTTAAGTTGATATTTAAAAATATATACTATTTTTTGGTTTGAATTGTCCAAACCATTTCAATTTAATCCATATCCATATTTACGTATCGAACAAAACAGATTGATTTTATCCGTTTACTCACACCTAACCTTAATTGACAGTATTCAATTTTACTGCCAATAAAATATACGGAGAGACAGTATCAAAATAAGCCCCAAATTCAACCATGGCCTGCCTTATCACATTTAATAATTAAACTTATAGAAGATATTGTTACTATTTTTGTTTTGTTTTTCTAGGGTAAGGAATGTGATAGGAATCCCCAACCATAGGTTATAGAACAGGGATAACTATAAATATCTGAGTTTTTTTAAAGAATAAACTGAAGTTTTAGCTAAAAATGTGTTGAGTGACGTAATCTGATTGGCTGAAAAAATAAAATAATTTTTTTCTATTCTCTTTTTTCTCATATTTTTTTTCGATTTTTCTCGTCAATAAAATTCGATTGCATTGCCATTCTTCTCAACTAACTCCATAACTTTATTTTTTTATTTTGTAATTGATAGATAAGTTATCGAGATTATGGTCGGTCTATATACGTAAACCGCAATTTTTATTCATATGGTATATTTATCCAAAAGTTTCGATATAAGAAAAACCATATTTTTATAGTACTAATATTTCGGTAGGATACAAGTAACATAACAATCATACTAAATATTGACGATATACCGCAATTTATGTAAAATATCGGTATTATATCATTTATATTTAATAATGCTAGTTTTATTATGTTTTAATTTAATTTAAAAATATTAAGTCTTTGTAGTTAAATTAATTTAAATCGGTTTAGAGAAGTAATAAATATATTAAGATCAGAGAAAAAAATACTTTTAGAGTTGAGCTCAAATCTAATTTTTAAAAAATATTAAAATTGATTGATTCTTTGATTTTGCTAAAAAGTTTATAATAACTTATAAGCTGGATATAATTCTGAAAATAAAATTAAAATTTAATTAAAATTTCGGTATTATTATTTATATGTTTTTTTGGTTTATAAATATTATTTTGGTATATATTGATATACCGAAATTTAAAAATCTCATACATTAATTTCATTATTGGTATCATACCTTACCATTTACATACTTTACAATTTTTTTATACCAAAAATATCGATAATTTTCTCGATCCGACGAAACGATGACTATTTTCTCAATTAGGTATATCTACGAATAATCGTCCTTTTATGTCATTCTTTCCTTCATTTTTTTTGTCACTCAAAATTTTGTTTACAAATACTGCAATTCATAATTATTCATTAATGATTACTTAAAATTCATAATTATATTAATTGTTTGAAGAAAAAAAACAGTATATGAGAATAATGAACTTTCATTAGGATCATGTCATAAAATTGTCTTAATGTAATAATATGTGACGTATATGTGAAATGCATTAACAAGTAAGGAAAAGAAATTATCCTTAGTAAAAGAACACTTTTAATGTTGATATTAATATGGTAAATACAATGGAATCAAATAAAACTCAATCTAAAACCGCAGTAGCTCATTTTAAATATTATAGTTATTTATTGCTAAATAAGATTTCAAATTCGTTACATTTGATTGTTGGAAGAATCCATCACAAATTCACACTTTAACTTTTGAGAAAAATAAATAAATATAATTGAAAACTCAATTCATTCTAAACATCTTAATGTTTATAAGCTTGTTTAAAAGATTACAATTATTTGTTTCTATAAAAAATTATGTTTCAAAACGAGAATCAATAGTGCACCGACAAAGATCATGAAATAAGGTCTGAAGTCCAAAAATGTTGAAAAGAATTTTAATTGATGAGTGAAGTCATGATAAATTCACATTAATTAAGATGCTTTCAATATAAATCAAATCAAACTTCAAACCTTAAGTGGTTTAACACTTAATTCAAACATCTTCCCATTGAACTACCAAAGCTGGTTGTTTAAGTATTCGATTATTATAGGCAACATTCGTTTTGAATATTATTAATTTATTACAAATAAGAATAGCAATAATTTTGACCATCTTCTCATTTAGGAATATCCACAAAGTGGATAATTATCTTTCCTTTTCTTTTATGTCATTCTTTCTTTCATTCTTTCAAAAAAAAATTATTTACAAACTGTAGTTGCTCATATAAACCAACAAGATTATTGAAATAAGATCTCAAATTTGTTACATGTTGATTGTAGTGGGAATTCATCACACATTAACTATTGAGAAGGATAAATAAATATAATTAAAAAACTAATTCATTCTAAACATTTTAATGTTTATAAGCTCATTTTAAAAATCATAGTTATTTATTTTTATAAAAAAAATATGTTTAAAAACGAGAATCAATAGTACACAGACAAGAGACTTGAAATAAGATCTAAAGTTCGAGACATATTGAAAGCGTTTTGATTAAAGTGGGAATTCATTACAAATTCACAAATTAATTAAATGCTTTCAATATGAATCGAACCTCAAACCTTAAGTGGTTTAACTACCACTTAATTCAAGCCTCTTGCCACTGAACTATTAAGTCCGGTTGTTTAAATTTTAATTATTAGACGTGCTATCGCTTTGAATATTAATACAAATACAAATAAATTGGATTTGATGGAGGTGAATAATAAAATCTTTTTCACAATAAAAATAAATAAATTTTAAGTTTTTAAGTGAGAATAAAAAATATATTCTAATTAAATGGTAACAAATTATATAAGTTAATATATAATTAAGTTTTTATTTAGCATATATTCTGATAATTAATTAAGCCTTCTGAATATCCCCATGAATTGAATCCTTTATTAAAATGGAGATTGATACACAATTTTCTTTTTAAATTATATAATTTAAAAACATAATTAATACAAAACTATATTTCTAAAAAATAAAAATCATCCCAAATTTCCAAACAAACCAGAGGATAAAGAGCATAAATGAAGAGTAATTGGAGGTAATATCAGTTCGAGTATTATTTATTTTATTTAATTTAAATTTAAAATTGTTAGGCGGAAGTGGTCTAATCATTAATTTTCAACAGTCCGGCTCGGCTTTTCTTTAACTCTCTCCGACCCGGTCTAGTCTACAAAACCACCAGCCAGTCAACGTTTCAACACAGCTCGGCTTTCACAGCTTCTGTTGGTCAATAAATAATCTATTTTATTGTTTTCCAAATTTATTACTTTTCATTTAATTTGTTTGTTTATGTAAATATATAATAAAAAATGTAAGAATTTTAAAAATAACAAATCAAAAACCTTATATCCACTCACCTAAAAAATAGTTCTTAAGAAACTAAAAATTACCACAAAATTATATTGTTTAAGATCTTTCAGAATTTTGATTTATTTACAATATTAATGGGTGAAAAATAGATCTTTTAATAAAAGATTTAAAATATTATTATATAATGATAATTTATATTTTATAAAAATAAAGGACATTTAAGTCATTAAAAATACTAAGAAGATTCTCAGTGCGATGCATACAGAAAAGTATAAACAAAATAAATTGAATAAAAACAAATTATAATAATATGTATTCAATGTTAAATTATTTAATAAATCACGAATAATATATTTGTAACTCCGGATTGGTCCCTCCGTAGCTTAGCACGTTTCGGGCAACACGTGGCAATATGGAGAATCTTGGTGTTGGTCGAGGTTCGATGCGTTTCAATCTTCGTTTGCGTGTTATACATTTTTTAAAATAAAACATTTATTTTAATAGATTTTGATAGTACATAGCTAGCTGCTTTTAAAATTAATTAATTTTATTCAAATTTTAATACTCTACGGATAAAGATGAATCACATCAATGATTCATAAGTTAGATCGCCACACGATCATTTGTTGGTTGAATCTTATATGGGGATAGACTATCACAATAGTCTCAAGTATGTTGGTGAGTAAATAGTACTCTAGTATGAGATGTATTATTGCGATAATCCTATCAAAATAATGATTGATAATGTCTATCAACATATAGGGCTTGACTGGGGAATATACTTATGCGAGTAAGACTTCTTTTGGATATCTACCAACAAATAGGACTCTCTAAGGGAATATTCTCCCGGGGAATAATGATAATAATCAGCTATGTCCATCACGTGATGAAATTTTCCGTTGGAGAGTGGTCATAATAATGACTTTCATGGATGTGTATCATGAGATAAGGCTATTCTTTAGGAACTATGATAACAATCACTCTTTAAGGGGATAAGTCATGACAATGACCTTTATAGGCTCTTATTTAAAATAGGACTTTATGAATCATAACAATGACCTATTGTACCTATTAATAGATAGGCTTTGGAGAGATCATAACAATGATCGTGGGTGCCTATTACAAGATAGGACTTTGGAGAGGTCTCGTACAAAATGACCTTCACAACTGGTTGAAAAATCATAATTTAGCTGGGGATTGGTTATGAGAGGAGTTGTTCTGATCAACAACTTATCTTTTTTTGGTCCGAAAAATGTCATTCGCAATTGGGTGAAATATAAATCAGTCGTGTTGAAGGGAGCTTTGGTTTTAACGTGACAAAATGTCCTTTGCAACTAGATTAAAACCTTCGACTTTCAAGGGACTCTTATCGTTTAAGGAATATTTCAACATAATATTTTTCCCTTTTTCTTTACAAAGTGAGCTTCACAGTTGGGTAAACATCGACCAAGCACTTTGTTGTCATAAGGGGGATGAATGTTACTTTTTCCATGCTTTATGGTGCCTTTATTTGTTTGTGACATGGGGAGCTTTAATAAAAGCTATTTGGAGACAGGCTAATCCCAATTATGTTTTAAATAAGGTTTAAAAATAGAAGAAACCTTGATCCTATCCACGAATTATGGTAACTTAGATTCGAAATGTGTCCGGGGTTTAAGTTTTGAGCATTCTACAATTGGTAGAGATTATCTCACTTAAAGAGCCCCGGGTTCCTTTTTCTTCTATGTTAAAATATATATTATAAATTCAATCTTGTGTAGATGATTATCCAAACTCTTAACTCGCAAGGAAGGTGACCGAGATATAAGGTCTCGTTGAACTATATTTTTCGTTGCTTTTGCCATGGACCGTAATCCTTCAAAAGTTTAATTATTCTTGGTATAGTTATAAAGAGAGTTTCAACTTTTTGACTTCGAAAAATTTCCATTTATTTTTTGCTTTCGGGGGGTGTATATGAGGGAATCAATATATATTTCTCTTGTGATAGTCATCGGGGCAGCCGCCCGACTGAGCATAAATGGTGATTTCAACGCGTTAACATGCACGAGAGCGTATTGATTTTTGGGTTCTCGGGGTATATATGGGGAATCAATACATTTTACTCTCGTGATAGTCATCAGGACAACTGCTTTAGTGAGCATAAACGGTGATTTCAACACCTCAACCTGCACAGGAGCATATTAATTTTTGGGTTCCTAAGGTATATTTGGGGGAATCGATATGTTTTTCTCTTATGATGGTCATCGGTATAGCCGCCCAAGTGAGTGTAAACGATAATTTCTCCTCAACCTACGGGAGCATATATAATTATACATATATGTTAGATTAAGTTAACGAAAGAAAAATGGGGAAATCATTAAATTAAGATTAAAAGGGAAATCATTAATTAAGATGAATTATGAAAAACGCCTCAATTGATTAAAATGAACTTAGAATAATTAAAATCAATACGATATAGTTTTGATGATGCGTTGATAAATGAATAAAACTAAGTTCTACAAATGTTTTAATGCGCATGTAAATCTGAAGAAGCGCTGGTAGCATTGTTGACGTCAGAAGAGCTGAAGAAGCATTGGCAGCAGGGATGCCAACAACAGAGTTGACTTCAGCACGCTGGCAGCATGCTTGCTTCAACAACAGAGTTGAAGAGGTGCTGGCAGTAGCCTTGCTCCAACAGAAGGGTTGAATAAGAGTTGGCAACAGACTTTCCTTAACAGCAGAGTTGAAGAGTCATTGGAAGCAGCCTTGCTCCAACAACAGAGTTGAAGAAGCGCTGATAGCAGCCTTACTTCAACAACAGTCTGAAGAAGCGCTAACAGCCGAGTAACGAACAGCAGTTTTGCACCAACAGTTGTGTTGCGCTAAGAGTAGAGTAACGAACAACAGTGTTACACCAATAGTTGTGTTGCGCAAACATTGTTGCTCCAACAACTATGTTGCGCTAACAACATAGTAGCCAATAGCAGTGTTGCGCCAACAGTTGTGTTGCGCTAACAGCAGAGTAACGAACAATAGTGTTGCACCAACAATAGCGTTCTCTATCAGGAGTCTTCCATAACCAGCTTAATACGCCAAAATGTACAACTACATCGTACACGATTATTCTACTAGCCCGCATAGTACTATCTAGTACACCACGTTCTACCGAATATTCTGTGCACTACAATCCCGTACGCCACACACCAACAAATATTATTCTTATGCGCACTACCCCATACGCCAAGTGTACAACAAACGGAAAGTTGCCATGTATCTATGAGATAGATTCGACCGTTGTCGTGCATCAAATATAAAGGAATCATAGTACAACGACAAATCTTTTTGCTTGCCCTCAATCTCACTATTCTTTAGCTTTTCTCTGGTTCTCCCTAACTCATTCAAGTCATTCTATAAATCATTAAGTTAAGATGAGCGATAATTTCCTATATTACTTGATAGTAATTTTAGTGTTGTAAGTGGAATAGAACGTTGTCTGTTCATCAGAGAGTGTGATAGCTAGGAGTTTAGAACAGGCAGTTGTTAAGACTTGTGATCTGAGTGGGTTTGTGTAGAATTTATACAAATCAAAGTATTCTAGTGGAATCTTTCTGGAAATAGAAGAAGGGGTGACGTAGGAGTTTTATCTCCAAACATCCATAAAATCTTGTGTTATTTCCTTACTACTTCTTTCGGTCTTATATTTTCCGCTTCAAATCTCGCAAGCATTTTCTGCACTTGAAACTGTTTAAGAGCATGCTACGATTTGTCGAAGAATAGAAATAGATTTTCAATCTCTAACATGATTAAAATCGCATAAAAGTGAAAAATACAACAATAATATTCAACTCTTCTTCTATTGTTGTAACTGATCCTAACAATATATGTATAGATTTGTTTTGTTTTTGAAGTCTTGAGTCAGGCTCTCTTTGTTTTCTTGTACAAAGGGGAATGAACCGTTCTTTCTCAAATTACGGCTTTGACATGGCTTTTGGGGTTTATTCCAATTCTTTTTTCAAAAGCCTTTCATGGAGGGTTAATTTTCTAAATAATCACAGAGCACGAAAACGATCTTATTAAGGATATCTATTAATTATAGTTTTTTGGAAAACTCAGGGTCATATTCGGGAGATTAATCACTATTTGATTAACAAATCTGCTCTTAGATTTTGTCTCTACTTCTTTCTTAAAATTCTTGTCACCGGTTGGTGGAAAGAACCAAGGTTTCTAATATCTTTAGACTTTATTTGAAACAAAGCTAGGAATTATCGATAAATTTTATTTTATTTATTTATTATTGAGACCGGACCTATATATAGGCTTCCTACGTATCTTTCTTTTTTCCTTAATATATATTTTTTTATTCCTTTAGAAGAATTAGGTCTCACGTAGTTCTCCCTTATGATGATGTAGTTATACAAAGCTAAAGGTTAATTAGTCCATTCGAGGTTGGAGACTAAATCCATTTTAATCCTGGTAACGCTGGATTGTGAGTTGTTTTAATCTTGGGAAGGCTGGATTGGGAGTCGTTATAGTTCTGGTAAAGATGGATTGTGAGCCACCATAGTCCTAGTAAAACTAGATTGTGAGCCGTCATAGTCCTAGTAAGGCTGAGTTGTGAGTCGTCATAGTCCTAGTAAGGCTAGATTGTGAGTCATTATTTGCACGGGTTGATATTACACATAATATCGTTTTAGTGCGTCTAGATTGCTTGGAGCAATAAACTCTTCACCTTCAAATATAGATAGACGAAGTATACCTCTAGAGAGGAGTTTCTTAATTAGAAAGGGTCCTTCCTATCGTGGTCGGAACTTTCCCCTAGGGTCTAATAGTTCTTAGGTTCGTTTGATCACAAAGTCACATTCTTTTAGGTTCTTGGCCTAACCTTTCTATTAAAGGTATCGACCATTCGTTTATGGTAAACCTGGATTTTACATAATGCATCTGTATTGAAGGTATCTTCCATTAACGTCAACTAGTCATATCGAGATTTTACCCAATCTTCTTCAATGACTTAGGATCCAAAAAGACTCTCAATGTATGGGTTTCAATTTCAATAGGTTGTACGACATCAATACCGTATACTAGAGAATAGGGAGTTTCGTTTGTCAATGTCTGAGAAGTCATACGATATCCCCATAAGGTAAATGACAACTTTTCATGTCAATCCATGTATGTGATGGTCATCTTCTTGATGATTCTATTCATATTTTTGTTAGCCGCTTCGACCACACCGTTAGTTTGGGTCGATAGGGTGATGATTTTTGGTGTTCAATTTTGAACTCCTTGACTAAGGATAAAAAATTTCCCTGGAAATGTCTTCCATAATCTAAAATAATGGAATGAAGTACCCCGTATTTAGAGATGACATTGATGCAAATGAACTTTGCCAAGTAGATTTTAGAACTTTGAAAGACGCTGCTCCAACCCATTTAGAGAAATAGTCAATAGCTACGAGTATGAACTCATGTCCATTTGACGCATGTGGATAAATTTTCCCAATGACATCAATGCTCCATGTAGAAAAGGGCCATGGTGATGTCATACTATACAACAAAGATGATGGGGTATGTTTTAAATTAGCATAGATCTGACACTAGTGACAACTTTTTACATAGTTAAAACATTTTTGTTCCATATTTTTCCAATAATATCTGAGATAGAGTATTTTCTTGGCAAAAGCTAGTCCATTCATATGTGGACCACATACTCCCATGCGTACTTCCTCTATGATACGTTGTGCTCCAGGACCATCGACGCATAGCATGTTTTGACCATCAAAAGATCGGTTGTATAACTTGTTAACTATCCAAGAATAATTAGTGAAATAATAGCACAGGGATGTTCGTTCTTTAGCTCGAAAATGCGACGGATATTCTCCATACTCAATGTATTTTTAGAGAATGTCGAACCATGTTTTGGTGGGCGGATTTTCAGAGGTTTAACCTTAGTTCCAACAGAGATTTAGTTCATGGCTGCTAGCGTAGCCAAAGCATCAACAAAAAGATTTTGGTTTCTTGGCGCGTGAACAAAACACACGTGATCGAACTTGTCGATAAAATTGGAGTAGGCATGTATGATAGGGTTTAAGATTTTCTCCTCGTACTTGCCATGTTCCATTAACCTAGGATATAACCAAGTTAGAGTCGCCAACTACATCTAGTTTAGATGCTCCTCGTTCATATGCGATTTTGAGACCTGAGAGGCATTCCACATACTCGACCTCATTGTTGGTTACATAATATTATACTTTAATAGATGTGATTATATGTTCCCTTGGGATCTATCAAGAGAATTCCAATTACATAGTCATGCTTATATGAAGCTCCGTCAAACATTAACTTCGATGTGTCTAAAGTGACAATCATGATGTTGTCATCCGGAAAGTTGAGTTCATAGGAAGGCTCAATCGTGATGGGTTGATTGGCCAGGAAGTCTGCAACAACGCTTCCTTTAAAAGATTTCTGAACCGTATATGTGATATCCTATTTAGAAATTATCATCATCCATTTAACGATTATGGGCGACAATATTGTTTTCAGCACTGAAATAAATAATGGATTGGATCCAACGTGGATACCAGCTTGATTGAGTGGGCTTGCATATAATGTCTCAATATTTTGGTGACCCATGCATGTGCCCAACACACTTTTTTAGGGTTTCAAATAGTTTAATTTGTATCTAGTCATTCTCTTGCTTAGATAGTAAACAACGATCTCGAGTTTATTCTTGTTTTTTTGAGCCAACATGCTGCCCATAGCCAAATCTATTACTTGAGGTAGAGAACTAAGGGAACATCGGGCTTTGGTGGTAAAACAATTGGTGGTGACTTTATATAGTATTTTATTTTTTCAAATGCTTGTTGACAAGTTTCGTCCCACTAAAACTTTTGATCCATTTTTGACAACTTAAAGAGGGGATCACAAGTAAGAGTCAGATTGTTAATGAACCAACTAATGAACTGGATTTTGTCAAGGAAGCCTACAGGCATAGTCGTAATTGCCTTGATTTTGGATTGATCGATTTCTATTCCTCGTTGGGTAATAAGAAAGCCTAGTGTATTACTATCGGTGACTCTGAATGCACACTTCTCCAGGTTTAACCGAAGTCGGTATTTTCTAATTCTTTGCAAGAATTTTCCAAGTTGGGAATATGTCCCTGGTGATTTTTAGATTTCACGATCATATCATCAATGTAGACTTCTACTTCCTTGTTGATCATGTCGTGCAAGATCATACTGACTGCTCTTTGGTAAGTAGCCCCGATATTTTTGAGACCGAAGGGCATGACCCTAAAATGGAACGTGGCTACCTCTATGATAAATGTAGTCTTCTCTCTGTCTTCTTCGGGGATTAATACAATCTGAGGATCATCTGCCGTGTTGAGGTTTATTTCTATTGTTGTTTCAGTTGCGGAAACGATTTCGTCCTCATGTTTCAAATAGTTTTTCATCTCAAAATTAATATTGGACTGAAAGGAAACATCATCATCTGAAATGCATTCGAAATTATCTGGTATTTTATTGGATACTTTATTACAAAAAGCAGAGGACATCCCATCAGGATTGTCATTACATACTTCATTATTTATTACATAATTAGACACTTTTTCACAATGAGAAAAGGGGGTGTTGTTGTCATCAACTCTCAAGTTAATCACATGAGCTTTATCAGCTGCTGGTAGGTTTACATAGTATATCTTACAAGAGCTTCCATCATCTTGGCCTTCTTCGATCACAGAGGGATCATCTCAGACCAACTTCTCCAGAGTTTCGTGCAAATAAGCAGTCATTTTCCTAATTATTTTAACTGATGAATTAGGATTCTAAGAACAATCTATAAAGATTTTGTAATCTGGAGAGCGGGTTTGCAAAACTTGATTGAAGAATGGCTTAGGGAAATCAAAACACAATGTGGTTTCCCCTTCTCGCACAAACTGTCCATTTTGGGTTGGAGGAATATATATATATATATATATATATATATATATTACTTAGATATTTTACCATTTCTAGATCCTTCATATCCTGTCGGAGTATATCTGATACCAAAATTATTCGAGTCATAATAAGACCAAGGAAAAGAAGGCATGCTAGTAGCATTTGGTCCTATGCCCATTCCTGAGAAATATCTCATTTTCTGTGTGAGACGCATTGACATGATACTGTATGGTGTAAAGTTAAGAACGTGAGATAAATTTTGGCATTGCCTAACTATAGGACATATATCAAATCCACTTAACTCAACCTCTGGGTTACCGGAATGTATTGAAATAATGATGGTCGTGACGTACTTCTCGCCTTCTATGGTGAGGAGTTTACCGTTAGCCATGAACCGTATTTTCTGATATAAGGTAGAGGCCATAGCCTTAGCCTGATGCAACCACCACGACCTTCCCAAGATTATTTTGTATGACAGTCGCATATTTATTACACAAGATTCTACCTCAAAAGGTATATCGACTACTTAAATCTTTGTTTAAAAGCTACCCATAATTTCTTGACGAGGATTATAAAAGCCTCGGACACACAAGTCTGATAGAATGATTTTATCAGCAAAGATTTTGATTTCTTGGAGGGTCTTCCATGGACATATGTTCACTGCTGAACCATTATCGATTAGAGTCATGGAGATGACTTTATCAGTCATCTTTACAAAAATGTAAAGTGACTTAACATGGGTTTCGTCATGAGTAGGTAGATCTTTGTCCTTGAATCTTATCATGTTGATTTGCAAAGTTACTAAAATGATTCTAACTAACTCTTGAGGGGTTGTGTTGGCTAGTATACTAGTCTTGCTTAGCTCATTTAACACAGCCTGTCTGTGTTCTATAGAATACATCAGAATTTCCTAGATGAAAATATTAGCCTTCGTCTTTTTTAATTGAGTAAGAAGACTATCGCATGGGTTTTGAGCTCTGGCTCGTCTTCCTTCTTTAGGTCATCAAATGGTCCAGGAAGATTAGTTGTATTGATGGGGGTTGTTTTCATGAAATTGGGATAGAAGTAAGATCCACTTTGGGTTGCAAAGACTTCATGTTGCACATTTCTTCTTGAAGAATTTGTGCTAGGATTATTAGGGATCCACCAATTTCGAGACACTATCGGCGGATGTGGAATTCTTTGATCCTCCTTTTTAGGCTATGGATTGACCATATTGACTTCAAGATTTTCAATAGGTTCATCCACGAAGATCATATTTACCTGATGATCGGGTAAAGGATTTTTCACGATGTTGGGTTTAGGGATGATCTTCTAATAAATCAGGTCTTGACATTGATGCTTAAGGCCATTATAGTTATCAGTAGAGTAACCTTTCATTTGATGGTATACACACTATGTACTTTCGAATTTTCCGAGGAACTCTTTACCCTCTCTTGGAGTTAAGGGTTTGATTAAATTCCTTTGTTGGAGGAGAGTAAGAGCTTAACTTAGGTCATACTCAAATCATCAAAAGTTCTAGGAGGCCTTGGGGACTTTGGTATTGGCAGTTTATATATTGCCAGGACATTTGTTTTAACCAACACATGTTTGGTTGGACTCGGCTTAGGATAGGCCGAAGCTTGCTTGGTAGTTTTGACCTGATGAACCTCGGTTTTATCCTTCCTCTAAGATCATGCAAGAGCAATGTATATCTTTATGGCTTTACCCTCCTTTATTTCCCTTTCAAAGGCTTCGTCGAGGTTATTACCAGTCTTGAGGAGTTTCTTCATGTTTTGGAAGGTTTTAACGACAAATCCAACATAATATTGGTCGTTATATTATCCAAAATCATATCGATTTGTCTTTGTTCGATGGGTAACGAATTAATTTAGTCAACAACAACATTCCACCTTTCAATAACTACCTATATATTTATTAATTTTACAAATTAAACCCAATATTTTTTTAAAGCCACAAATTAAAAATATTTATGATAAAATTAATTATATAAAAATTAATTGTTTTTTCATTTTTGTAGATTGTAATCAATTATTATTTTTTTTATTTGAACAAAATTGTTTTAGTTAATTTTTAGATTTTTATCAATTATTTTTATTATTAAAAATTTTTGATAGGTAAAAACATATTATGAAATATATATATATATATATATATAAATTATATAAAAAACTAAATTTATAAATATATAAATCATATTAAATCATAAAAAAATTAACTAAATATATAAATCATATAAAAGGTTAAATAAAAAATTAACTAAATATATAAATTATATGAAATATTAAACATAAAAAGTTGAAGGATCAAATTATAATTTAAGAAAAATAGAGTTTTGTGAATAGTAAAATCGCAAGTATGTGTTTTTATAAGAGAGAAATTGGTGAAATGCTCAAAATAAGTTTGCGAATCAGGAGGGTTGAAGTCCCAGGGGCGGAGCCACCTAGGGGCGAAGCCACCCATGTGCTAGGGTGGGCTCCAGCCCCACCTAAATTAAATTCCTAAAAGAAATATTTTTTATATATGTGTTTCACATGTTGGTCATAGCCAACTTGGCTATGTTATTGAAATGTGAATATTAGGTCAGGTGATCAAATCCTGGCCTCACCTTTAATATATAAATAAGATTATTAAAATAATTAATATTTTATATTAATATATAAATAAGATTTATTTATATATAAAATTTTGTAAATCATATAATAATATTATTTATTTTAAAATTATATTTATATAATAATTATACAAATTATTTATAAGGGTAAAATATAAAAATAATAATAATAGTGTTTTATATTTCTTAATTTTAAACTATTTCAAAATTTTATAAGAAAATATAAATTAATATTAATAAACAAGTTAAAATAAAGAATTTGATATCCCTACTCAAGAACTTAACAAATCTCCTAAAATTGATGTTGATGTAAGTTCTCTTAAACTTGATCCAATATTACGTATTCCGATATGGAAATATCCTTTTAATTAAAGGGATGAAATTAGACGAGCTTATATCAAGATGGGGTCATATCAACCTATTAAGGATGAGTACCCGCCGACCAAATTTGGAAATCAAAATCGACGGTTCCAAAGTCATTGGTTTAAGGAATTTACTTGGTTAGAATACTCTCATTTGAAAGATGCTGCTTTTTGTTTCCCATGTTTCTTGTTTTAACATAAACAACCCAAAAACCTACATTTACAATAGATGGATTCAAATATTGAAAGCGAGTTAATGATGAGGATAGATGCTCTTTTGTTATGCATATAGAATATAATATTTCACCACATAATAGGGCAGTTGAATATCTTGATAATCTAATAAATATCATTGTCATATTGACAAAGTATTAAATGCACAGTCTTCAGATGAAAAACAAAATAACAGATTACGGTTTACAGCAACTATTGAAAGCACTCGGTGGCTCACTTTTCAAGCGTGTGCATTGAGAGGGCATGACGAGTTTCCATCTTCTAATAATCGTGGAAATTTTATTGAAAAAAAAGCGGAACATAGAAAGTTAAATCTGATATGCAAGTTGGAGTCAGCCCCAGGTAATTTTTCATCCTGGCTCCGCCCCTGCCTACACCTATTTTGAATTTTAATTTGCGTTTGCAGTTCTATTGGAAATGGTATAGTTCTATTGGAAATGGTATAAGAACTTACTAACACACAAGTCTTTCAAACAATAATTATTTATACACTTTATTTACTTTACAGTGAGAGTTTATTCAATCACATGAGCATTGTCATACACAATTTATTTTACGATAATACTACAATATTATTTAGTTAGTGAGTACCTTAAGATAAAATATAATAGAAATGATTGGAGAGAGAATTTGAGAAAAATGACGTGGGCATAATCTGATTCGTTGAAAAAATAATAAATTTTATTTTTCTTCTTTCTCTCTTCACTTCTTTTCTTTTTTCCGGTTAGTAATATTGTGACACATCAATCCCTTTCCATTCTCATTCCTTCTCCCAAATTCTCTCCCAAATCGCTTCTCAAAATATAATTATAAATAATATAGAGAAAGAAAAAGTTAAAAATTGATGTTTGAATGCACAAAGAGTAAGCAACCAAATTAGATTTTAAGCAATTTAGTTATTTGGACAGAGAAAATATATATCATGTGAGAAAATGTTTGTTCGTTTGATCCATTGAATTTGCCTATACAATTTTGAATTTTCTTTTAGCAATAATAATAATAATAAATATAAATATAGTTATAATTTTGTAATTATAGAAATATTTTCACTTATTCGTCAATGTAATTATTATAATGAAAATACTTGAAAAAGATGTTTTTCAATTTGTTTTCTATCTACATCACATATTGCACATTTCAATAGTTTGTCAAACACTTCAATCGTTTGTCAATATGTCATGGAAACATTTTTTTAAGTCTTAATCTTAAATGCATTTAAATATGACCATTCATCTTCTTTGTTTAGATTGGACACAAAAAAATTTAAAAAGAAAACCATACAAAATATAAACAAATAAAATTGAAATATAATTTAGCTTCTATTTTTAGTTACCAATTAAATGGAATGAAACAAAAATAGAGGTTAAATTTTATAATTTGTTGTTTCATAGATTGAATGCAACTTGGAGATGTAGGTGTCTATTCATGGATATTGTTTATATATTGAAAAAAACTAGATTGGTCTTTAATTAGTATGAAGGAATAAAATAAATGTTTTTATGTGTGAAACTAGCCTGAATCCGTGCAAATAAGAATATATATAAAATATTATTTATTTATAAATATTTTAGATAACATTATGTTTAATCTTAAACTTAATTAATATTAATATATATATATATATATATATTATTTCTTTGGGCATCCACTTAATCCATCAATTGACCTTCATCTTTTGACTCACACTTTTTCATATGTATTTTTTATCCCTTCAGCAAACTAACATCAATCTTAGTCAACCTCAATTGATGACATACCTCAAACTCAACAACTAACTCTTCAATTGACTATCATCTTGTGACTCGAACTTTTTCATATGCTTCTTTATCCCCTCGACAAACCACTCACTGACCATAATCTTGTGACTCATACTTTTTCATATGTCTCTATCGCTCGACAATCCACTCACCAATCTTAGTCAACATCTCTTTTACTCCCACTTCAACAAATTAACAACCAATCCCTCAATTGATCACAGACCTCTTATCCAACATCAAACCAAACACTAACCACCACCCAACATTCATCTCGTGACCTCACACTTTCAAATGCTCGACAAACCAACCATTAATTCCAACTTCACACTCGACAAACCACACACCATTCGACAAACCACCCACCACTCGACCTCCATCTCGTGACCTCACACTTTCAAATGATCACCAAACCAACCACTAATTCCGACCTCTCACTTGACAAACCAACCACTACTCGACCTCCATCTCGTGACCTCACATTTTCAAATGCTCGTCATACCAACCACTAATTCTGACCTCACACTCGACAAACCACCCACCACCCGACATCCATCTCGTGACCTCACACTTTTAAATGCTCGTCAAACCAACCATTAATTTTAACCTCACACTCGACAAACCACCCACCACCCGACCTCCATCTCGTGGCCACACTTTTAAATGCTCGTTAAACCAACCAATAATTTTAACCTCACACTCGACAAACCACCCACCACCCGAATTTCATCTCGTGACCTCATACTTTCAAATGATCGTCAAACCAACCACTAACTCCGTCCTCACACTCGACAAACCATCCACCACCCGACCTCCATCTCATGATCTCACATTTTCAAATACTTGTCATACCAACCACTAATTCCGACTTCACACTCAACAAGCCACCCACCACTCGACCTCCATCTCGAGACCTCAGACTTTCAAATGTTCGTCAAACCAACCATTAATTCCGAATTCACAATCGACAAATCACCCATCACCCGAACTCCATCTCGTGACCTCGCATTTTCAAATGCTCTCCAAACCAACCACTAATTATGATCTCACACTCGACAAACCAACCACCACCCCTCCATCTCGTGACATCACATTTTCAAATACTCGTCATACCAATCACTAATTTTGACTTCACACTCAACAAACCACCCACCACTCGACCTCAATCTCGAGACCTCATACTTTCAAATGTTCACCAAACCAACCACTAATTCCGACCTCACATTTGACAAATTACCCATCACCCGACATCCATCTCGTGACCTCACATTTTCAAATGTTTGCCAAACCAACCACTAATTACGACCTCACACTCGACAAATCGCCCACCACCCGACCTCTCTATCTCGTGACCTCACACTTTTAAATGCCCGTCAAACCAACCATTGCAACAAGAGGTGGATATCCCCCAGGCCTCCATGAGGTCCTGGGTTCGAGCCCGTCAGGCGGCAAGTTCTGTGCCTGGTTAATTGGTTAAGTATGTTTGCGGGTTATGTACTTAACCCGCGGGGATTAGTCGCACTCCATAGGAGTAGCGGAACCCAGCGTTCTAAAAAAAAAATCTAACCTCACACACGACAAACCACCCACCACCCGATCTCACATTTTCAAATGCTTGCCAAACTAACCATTAATTCCGACCTTACACTCGACAAACCACCCACCACCCAACCTCCATCTCGTGACCTCACATTTTCAAATGCTCGTCATATCAACCACTAATTCCGACCTCACACTCGACAAACCAACCATTACCCGACCTCCATCTCGTGACCTCACATTTTCAAATGCTCGTCATACCAACCACTAATTTTGACCTCACACTCGACAAACTACCCACCACCCGACCTCTCTATTTCGTGACCTCACAATTTTAAATGTGCTTGTCAAACCAACCATTAAATCTACCTCACACTCGACAAACCACCCACCATCGACCTTCATCTCGTGACCTCGCATTTTCAAATGTTCGCTAAACTAAACACTAATTCCGACCACACTGACAAACCACCCACCACCCAACCTTAATCTCGTGACCTCACATTTTCAAATGCTCGTCATACCAACCACTAATTTCGACCTCACACTCGACAAACTACCCACCACCCGACCTCCATCTCGAGACCACAGACTTTTAAATGCTCGCCAAACCAACCACTAATTCCGACCTCCATTCCCTGACCTCACATTTTCAAATGCTCGTTAAACGAACCACTAATTTCGACCTCAATATATAAAAATTAATATGTTATGTAATATTATATATTTTAATTTAAAAGTTATTGTTAAAAAAATATTTTATATTATTAGTGTGAAAAATATATAAATATCTATATATGGTAAGGGAAAGAGAAAATAATAATTAAGATAATTCAATTAGGAGAGAGAAAATAATTAAGATAATTAAATTAGGAAAGAGAAATTATATTTATTTGTGGATAATTGTGGAGGAATGGTTTCTCAAAGTAACCTTGTTCTTGTTTGATGTTCATTTTCTCAAACTAACATAATTTACTATTTAAACTCAATTTTTTTTTATTTCTTTTTTTATATTTAAAATTCATTATATATAAACTAAATTATTTATATTTTGATATATATTTTAAATTATTATTTATATAAACTAAATTATTTATATTTTGATATATATTTTAAATTATTATTTTTTATAAATTTGATTATTTATATTTTGATATATAATTTAAATTTAATTATTTTTTATAAATTTGATTAGTTATATTTTAATATATATATATATATATATATTTATATATTTACATTTCAATTATTATTTATATAGTGTAATAAATATTAAATCATTTTAATAAATAATTGATAAATACTAATAAATTTAAAATATATTAATTATAACAATATAATAATTAAATATTTATAAAAACTTTTTTTAATTTATCAATTATTTATTAAATATAATAATAAGATTACCATATATTTCTGATTAAAATATGATAATCTTATTATATTTAATTAAAAATGTTATTATATTTAATAAATAATTGATAATTAAAAACGTTTTTATAAATATTTAATTATTATATTGTTATGATTAAAATATTTTAATTTTATTAGTATTTATCAATTATTTATTAGAATGCTAATGAAAATATTTATTACACTATATAAATAATAATTGAAATATAAATATATATATAAATATATATATATATATATTAAAATATAAATAATCAAATTTATAAAAAATAATTAAATTTAAATTATATATCAAAATATAAATAATCAAATTTATAAAAATAATAATTTAAAATATGTACCAAAATATAATTAATCAAATTTATTAAAATACTAATTTAAAATATATATCAAAATATAAATAATTTAATTTATATAAATAATAATTTAAAATATATATCAAAATATAAATAATTTAGTTTATATACAATGAATTTTATATGTAAAAATAAAAATAAACTAAGTTTGAATAGTAAATTATGTTAGTTTGGGAAAGTGAATGTCAAACAAGGTTACTTTGGAAAACCATCCGATTGTGGAGAGAGTTGTACACCTCCAACATTTTAAATTAAGCGTTATTATATATATATATATTATTTAACAAAAAAAAATTTATTTGTATTTTTTCTACTAAATTTCAATTAGTTTTTTTTATTTATGGAAGACATATATATAAATTAATTAGTTTTTTTAATAATGCTTAATATAAAATTATTTTATCAAGATTTATGTTATTAAGATAATTCAACCTCGTAGTAATGGAAATTTGTAAATTAACCTATTTTATTATCTCTAACAAATATATATATATATATATATATATATATATTTTTTTTTTTTTTTTTTGAATATTCTATTAAAATCGTGCAACACACTGACTAAAATAAAAGTTAAGATATATATATATATTTTTTTTATATTTGGAAGGAATCAATGTAAAATTATTGTAAAATTAGGATATATATATATATTTGGAGCCACTGATGTTCAACCTTCTTCCGGTAGTTCTCTAACTAGTTCTAGTTCCATTTGCGATTGATCTGTGCCCTTGACTTGACGAGGACACCTTGTTATGATAATAGTGAGGCGCTATTTCAAGGAGACATTCAGGTTTAAGCTCTGTAACCTGTCGCATATACTCTTTAGTTGTCAGTACTAACTCATGGTAGATCACCCATCTCGGAAGAAACTGTGTTATACCAGAGCTGCTAGGATGGATATAAACTGTTTGGGGATGTTTAAGGGTCTTAAAAGTTCCATTCTTTTGCAGTTTTGCAGAATTAGGGAAGAAACCCGCGGTTATACTTTTGTTTATTGCTTCAAAATCATCATTGTTGTTGGATGTAAGTTCAATTTCAACCCGCTCTAGTAGTCTCTCTAACTGGTCTCTTATATCTCTTGCACGCCTCATGCTTCTGACCTGGATGTAGTTTTCATAGCACCATTGAGTTGAATAATTGTTTTCTTTCCATGAACTATAAACCTTAAGCAATGCTATATGATCTCCAACATTTCCATTGTAGAAGTTCATCCGTGCATTGTCAGCATGAATCTGCTTGTCCTTGGGTCGATAAAAGATGTTGGAATTCCCAACAGAAAGCATAGCACCGATTGAAATAATCTCATCTGAGCATTTATGTTTTTCTGATGCTACAATCATCTTAGATAGCATTGGATCAAGTGGAAATTCCGCCATTCTTCTACCCACTTTAGTTAACTCACCCAACTTATTTAGTGCGCCCAAGGCAAATAGCAGCTCCAAGGCTTTCAGTAATGCTTCAGATGGTGGTGGATCCATGAAATCAAAATTCAAAAGATCATGGATGCCTAAACTTTTAAGAGTAAGCACAACATTTGCAAGATTTGTGCGTTGTATTTCTGGAACTGTATTATCTTCCAATTCGTGATTATAGTTGTAAGCTGTATACAATCGAAAACATTTTCCAGGACCAGTTCTTCCAGATCGACCAGCCCGTTGATTTGCTGATGCTTTTGAAATGGGTGTCACTAGCAATGACTCCATACCAGTTCCTCTCGGGTTGTAAGACTTCATCTTCACAAATCCTGGGTCAATAACATACTTGATTCCATCAATAGTTAGAGATGTTTCAGCTATGTTTGTGGCTAAAACAACCTTACGTGCACCTTCTGGAGTCGGTTCAAATATTTTTGCCTGCAACTCTGTCGGAAGATTTGCATATATGGGACATATGATAAGTTCAGGTATCTTACTTCCCAACCCCTTTGTTCGAAACTTAAGTATCTCCTCAGCTGTTTCAATTTCCTCTTGACCAGTGAGAAAGACCAATATATCATGATCAACCCAAGCTGGCTGAGTAACATGTATCTGAAGAACTGTGACAATTGCTGCATCTAAGTAGTCAACTTGAGGCGCTTTCGTATAGTGTATCTCAACAGGATACCTTCTCCCGGGAATTATAAAAATTGGGGCTGAATCAAAGTATTTACTGAACTTCTCAGCATCAAGAGTTGCACTTGATATAAGCAGCTTCAGATCAGGACGAAATCGAGTAACATCCTTTAATAAACCAAACAAAATGTCAGTTGTGAGTGTCCTCTCATGAGCCTCATCCACCATTACTACACTATAACTTGCAAGATCAGGTTCACCCAGAAATTCTCGAAGAAGCATCCCATCAGTCATATATTTCAGCATTGTTTTTTCAGATGTACAATCTTCGAATCGAATAGAATATCCAACCTCATGCCCGAGTTTAGCACCCATTTCTTGAGAAACTCTGGCAGCAACACTCATTGCAGCAACACGACGTGGCTGAGTACAACCAATCTTTCCACGCTTTGTGTATCCAGCTTCGTGAAGGTATTGAGGTATTTGTGTTGTTTTTCCTGACCCTGTTTCTCCTACAATAATAAGTACCTGATAGTCATTAACAGCTTTAAGTAATTTTTCCTTGTATAGGTAAATAGGCAAGGTTTTTCTATCTGCCTGAAACTGCTGCCTCTCTATGGCTGACTTTGTCATTGATGATGATTCCTTCTCTAGTTGTTCATATTCCACATTTGTAAAATCAATCTGGTCCTCAAAAACTAACTGAAAGCTTTCAGATAATGTTTGCTTTCTTTCTTTTGAGCAGCCAAACTTAGGAGTTGCTTTTCTGATTTGATTCTCCTCCCATGCTTCCTGTTCTGTAAAATGATTTATCTTCTTTCCAGCACTTGAAGAATCTCTGTAACGCTTCATGGCAACATCGAATCTCTTTTTTTGATCTACTTGTCCTTCTTCATCATATGCATCAGGCATCCTATATTCATTTCCTAATTCATCAGCTTCCTGAACAGTCTTATTTTTAACAAGATCGTATATCTCTTTTTTGTATCTCATATCTCGATAATTTTCTTCCTCGTATAAATATTGCTCGTCCTCTATCTCATCTCGAAGCTCTTCCAGTTTCTTCTGCTCCCTTTTTTTCAGGTATGCTTGCCTTGAAACTTTTCTCAAAATTTCAATCCCATCTTCTTCATTCCTCTTTGATAGCCTTAGCTTTTTCGATGATGCAGCATCTCGCATTCTAAGGTGGCACTCTAACTCCTCTCTTTCTCTTTGGTCCTTTTTCCTTTCCTGCTGCTCTGCCTCAGAATCATCACTTCCTTCTTTAGAAGTTTGTATTTTGACTTGTTTATCATGTTCTTCAACTTTTGCATCATCATCATCAGTTTTTTCCCTTAACCTTTTAAGACTGTGAAGCATGTCCTCCTTTTGTCTACTGACTTGCAGACTTGGGTTCATCTTGCTTCTGGTAAGAACTTAAACCAGACGCCTTGCTGGGAATATTTGGGCAAATGATTGGGTTTTACTGACAAAATGGGATGGAGATAAAATAATGGTGTAAGTTGATGGTATATGTCCTATCTTAACTTGTTCTTAAAAAGAGGGGATGTAGAACACATAATTGACATACTTGGACTAAACAAATTTATTAAAATTAAATGATTTAAACATGATTATTATATTAATTCATAATATTTACTTTAAGATTAGATGGAAAAACAAGGGAGAATACTTGGGTGTCAAGAAATTATAGTATAAACAAATTTATTAAAATAAATGACTTAAACGTGATCATTATATTATTAATTTATGATACAATACTTGGGTGTAAAGAAACTCTAGTCTTTGAAAATTCAACAAATTATCTTCAAAACATTATAAAATAATGTAGTCCGGCGGCCCTAAGTTAATATATAAAAAATAACCTTAATTTTCTTTGAGGAACAATAACTAAATAGCTGCTGACATGTAATTTTGATTATTTCGTTTATAGATCCTTAAATATGTTTAAAATAATTTTTACAGTAGAGAAGAAAAACGAATAAATATTAGTAAATATATATATATATATATATATATATATATATATATATATATATATATAATTAAAGTATAATTGAAAATATTATTAAATTAACACTTTAATAAAATATTAAAATTTTAAATTTTTTTAAAAAAAATCAGCAAACCCAACTCCAGTTTCATTGTTAGGACCAATGGCACAACTGGTAATTTGAATTATATTAGATTGAGCGAAAATTTTGATCAAATGACCTTAAAAAGGACATTTTCAAAAATAAACTCCAAAATTCAATTTTTATTTTTAACATTTTTTATATAATTTTGGACAACTTTACCTTTACTAACATTTTTTTTCTTCTTTTTCTTTTTCCCCCATTTTTGCCCGTTTTCTTTCCCCCTCTCTTCCCTCGCGACGGTTGCTCTCCCCCTCCCTACGATCTCATGCCCAATGCCGACTCCCCCACGACGGTTCCAGCCCCAACCGACTCCCCCACGATCACTAGACGCCTACCCCTCGAGCCCGACTACCCGTTGATCGCCAAACGCTTCCATGCTGACTCCCGACGATCGCCAAGCCCCGGAGACGTTGAGCCCGACGTTCGCCCAGCATTACTAAGGTTAGTTCGACTACTCCCCGATGATTTTACTGTTTTTACATGTTGAGTATGAATGTTTTATGATTTTAGGGTTTTAGTTTAGGGTTTAGGCTTTAGTTAGTTATATTGTTTTGGTTTGAAATACTTTGATCCGAGAAATGTATAGTCTTTCCTTATACTGAATGGTTTGTGAATATTTTCACGTGGGTAATTGAAATGCGTGGTATTGAAGAATACATTAGTTATCTCTCGGATCATCAAATTTGGTGTTGAATTTAAAATATAAAGTGTTATTAGCATAGTTGGTTAAAATGTTGTACTTGTTTTGTTATGTTGTAAGTTTGAATCATACCTATAGTATTTTTAATTTTATAAACTAATTAATAAGCTTATTAAATTAGTTTTACATATTGCGTGGTACGCAATTTAATTGCAATTGAATCCATGCAGCACCCACGCCCCACCCACGTCCAATCCCAAGCCCCACACACCACTCCCACGCCCCACGCCTCACGCCCCACGCACCACTCCCACGCCCCACCCATTTCAATTACCCACGTGAAAATGTTCACAAACCATTCAATATAAGGAAAAACTATACATTTCTCGGATTAAAGTATTTCAAACCAAAACAATAGAACTAACTAAAGCCTAAACCCTAAACTAAAACCCTAAAATCATAAAACCTTTCATACTCAACATGCAAAAACAGTAAAATCATCGGGGAGTAGTCGAACTAACCTTAGTAATGCTGGGCGAACGTCGGGCTCAGCGTCTCCGGGGCTTGGCGATCGTCGGGAGTCAGCCTGGAAGCGTTTGGCGATCAACGGGTAGTCGGGTTCGAGGGGTAGGTGTCCGACGATCGTGGGAGAGTCGGCTGGGGCTGGAACCGTCGTGGGAAAGTCGACTTGGGGCGTGGGATCGTAGGGAAGGGGGAGAGTAACCGTCGCGTGGGAAGAGAGGGAGAAAGAAAACGGGCAGAAATGAGGGGAAAAGGAAAAGGAAGAAGAAGAATAATAAAATGTTAGTAAGGGTAAAGTCGTCCGAAATTATAAAAAAATGTCAAAAATAAAAATTGAAATTTTGGAGGTTATTTTTGAGGATGAAACTCTTTTGAGGGTCATTTGATCAAATTTCTCGATTGAGCTCCTCAAAATTTTAATTATTTGAGATTTTATTTTTTAATTTTTATGTAATACTTCTTTATCATTAATTTATCATATCGATGAAAAATAAATTTTTTCATGACTTATTTTCAATTTTCTTTCAATATTACTTTAAGTTCTAGTAGTCTTATTGTTTTGATGATCGCCGGAGTTTGTAAATATTATTAGGGCACTGTTTAGTCCATTTGTTAAAAAAAATTATTTGACTTTTAGAATCACAATAAAAAGATAAAAAAATATAATATCAGATGAAAAATAAAAGAAAAAAATATATCAAAATAGTTTCACAACAAAACATAACAAATACCATCAGCTAACAAATTCTAATTTTTAAGTAGATACAAAGATTTTTCCATCACAAAAACATTTGGATCCCTCTTATCATAGACCAATATCATCGTCGGGAAAGAATTTTCAATCAACTAAAAATGACATAATTGTTGGGTTTTTTGTTTTCCTTAGTCCATGAGGAAAAACCTAGTAAATATGCCCATTTTAGGACCTACTTAATTCACTTATTTAGGAGAAAGATAAAAATGGGAGAAAGCTTCTTTTGCAAGAAATAAGAGCAAGAGAAAGAGAGAAAACTCAAGAAAGAAAAGAGGGAAAAACTTTAAGTTCCAGTAGTCTTATTGTTTTGATGATCGCCGGAGTTTGCACCGTTGGATCGTCCTAATTTTTGGACAGCAGCTTCACAACTTCTGGGCCAACATTCTGGATGGTGGAATTTGGATTCTGAGTTCTGCATGTCGAGGTTTCGTTGCCAGAACAGTAACAGTTATTTCTGTGATATTCTTCATTTCTTGTTCTTTGATTGTTTCCATATCCTTGATGTGCATGTTTCCAAGGGTATTATGAATTTGTATGCCTCTAGTATTGTCTAGAGAAGACTTTTTTGTATTACTCTCTTGCTGGTGATAGTGGATTTTAAGAGGCACTAGGTGTCCCGTGGTTTTTACCCATTAAGGGGTTTTCCACGCTAAAATTTTGTGTTGTTTGTGTGTGTGCTTGCTTGGTGTGTTAATCACTGTTTTAGGGGTTGTGTTGATTGCATTTTTCATACCTATTTGTTAGCTTACTCACAGGTTTAAACGGTTTGGAAAAGTGTTGTCAAACGAAGAATAAATTCCGCATTTTGTTGTTACCATTGTGATGCATTATTCCTCTTATATGAAGTCTTTCATCATTTGTATAAGTTTTTCATTTTTTGCTATATATTTAGATTGTCAATTAATATTGTTGAACATTGTTCAAGTTAAAGACAATTTATATAATCGATCAGAATATTGTAAAAATTATTAGGACACTGTTTAGTCCATTTGTTAAAAAAAATTATTTTGACTTTTAGAATCACACTAAAAAGATAAAAAAAAATATAATATCAGATGAAAAATAAAAGAAAAATACATCAAAATAGTTTCACAACAAAACATAATAAAATACATCAAAATAGTTTCACAACAAAACATAATAAATACCATCAGTTAACAAGTTCTAAATTTTAAGTAGATACATAGATTTTTCCATCACAAAAACATTTGGATCCCTCTTATCATAGACCAAGATCATCGTCGGGAAAGAATTTTCAATCAACTAAAAATGATATAATTGTTGGGTTTTTTGCTTTCCTTAGTCCATGAGGAAAAGCCCAGTAAATATGTCCATCTTAGGACCTACTTAATTCACTTATTTAGGAGAAAGATAAAAATGGGAGAAAGCTTCTTTTGCAAGAAATAAGAGCAAGAGAAAGAGAGAAAACTCAAGAAAGAAAAGAGGGAAAAACTTTAAGTTCCAGTAGTCTTATTGTTTTGATGATCGCCGGAGTTTGCACCGTTGGATCGTCCTAATTTTTGGACAGCAGCTTCACAACTTCTGGGCCAACATTCTGGATGGTGGAATTTGGATTCCGGGGTCTGCATATTGGGGTTTCGTTGCCAGAACAGTAACAGTTATTTCTGTGATATTCTTCATTTCTTGTTCTTTGATTGTTTCCATATCCTTGATGTGCATGTTTCCAAGGGTATTATGAATTTGTATGCCTCTAGTATTGTCTAGAGAAGACTTTTTTGTATTACTCTCTTGCTGGTGATAGTGGATTTTAAGAGGCACTAGGTGTCCCGTGGTTTTTACCCATTAAGGGGTTTTCCACGCTAAAATTTTGTGTTGTTTGTGTGTGTGCTTGCTTGGTGTGTTAATCACTGTTTTAGGGGCTGTGTTGATTGCATTTTTCATACCTATTTGTTAGCTTACTCACAGGTTTAAACGGTTTGGAAAAGTGTTGCCAAACGAAGGATAAATTCCGCATTTTGTTGTTACCATTGTGATGCATTATTCCTCTTATATGAAGTCTTTCATCATTTGTATAAGTTTTTCATTTTTTGCTATATATTTAGATTGTCAATTAATATTGTTGAACATTGTTTAAGTTATAGACAATTTATATAATCGATCAAAATATTGTAAAAAATATTAGGGCACTTTTTAGTCCATTTGTTAAAAAAAAATTATTTGACTTTTAGAATCACAATAAAACGATAAAAAATATAATATCAGATTAAAAATAAAAGAAAAATACATTAAAATAGTTTCACAACGAAACATAACAAATACCATCCCTAACAAGTTCTAATTTTTAAGTAGATCCATAGATTTTTCCATCCGAAAAACATTTGGATCCCTCCTATCATAGATGAAGATCATCGTCAGTTAAAAACAGTAAGATTGTTGGATCATAGTTTTAATTTATTTTAGATTTAATGTCTAGATTATCATTTAACTAGTTAATTTCTTAAACATTATATTGTATTATTTACATATTATTTTTACACATGCAACTCTTCTTTTAATTAATGAGAATTCACTCTTTATCAAACAAATAAAAATAATATAATAATAATAATTAAAAATAAATCTTATTAATTTAATTTTTATTTTCTCAATTATCATATATATATATATATATATATATATATATATATATATATATATATATATATATATATATATATATATATATATATATATATATATATATATATATATATATATATATATATATATATCATTAATTTTATATAAATATTTTTTTCTGCTAAAAGTATAAAATAAACATGTTTCATCATTCATTTATATATAATATTACATATTTATTTATTTTAATATAAATATAATATATATATATATAAATAAACTTTTATAAATCTTTATATCCCACCTAACTTATTTAACCACTAAATATAACTATATATATATATATATATATATATATATATATATATATATATATATATATATATATATATATATATATATATATATATATATATATATATATATTAGTATTTGGTAGTGATATTAAGAGTATAACATAGTAGGAATTATACAAATAATATTTTAACATGGTGTTGGTTAGGTTTTTCTATTAATATGAATTTATACTCATAATCCTTGTATCTATATTTATATAAATATATATATAATAAACACTTATTATTTTAATATAAATAAATTTACTTTTTATTTTTAAAATTTATTAATTCTTTATCTTGTTAATGTTGATTGTATATTTTATGGCTTCGATCTGCTTTCCCAAAATATGTTCCACTTGCTGTGTTATAGGAGAGAGAAGAGTGTGGAAAGAGGAAAAAGAAAATTAAATATTAAAATAAAATGTCATATGTATATAATTTTTTAGGGTTTAGAATTTAGGATTTAAGATTTAGGGTTTAAGGTTTAGAATTTAGGGTTTAGGGTTTAGAATTTAGGTTTTATTTCATATATATAATTTTTTATTTGTCTAATTTATCAAAATTATGTTGTTTTGATGAATGATACAACAAGTGGAACATATTTTGGGACAGCAGATCCTTACCCATATTTTATTTAGTTATAAATATTTAATTTTTTATATTATTTAAATATATATATTTGTATTTTAAAATTAATATATAATAAATATTTATTATTTTAATATAATTAAAATTATATTTATAAATATATATATATATATATATATATTAGTAGAGAGAAAATAATTAAGATTGAGAAATTACTTGATAATTAGTGGTATTCATCGGAATGATTTTCGGTTTATTCGAGTTTCTGAATTCGATTTATTCCAAATTTTAAGGAACAATGTAGCCGTACATAACTGATCAAAAAACCGAGAGTGAGTCTCATCATAATTTTATAAAAATATAAAAATATAATTTATCTTGTATAATAATAATAATAAAAATTAATGATTAGTTATAAAAGGAACCAAATTAAAATTTCCAAAGATGGGAATATAAGGAGTCAAAGTTAAACACGTGTTGTAGACTTTGATGAGACTCGGAAATTGCGATGCCGACCAATTACCAAAGAAAGCAAACTAGTCAGTCATCATCATATGATAGCTCTTCTTCTTCTTCGTTCCTTTTCTATTACATTTCTTTATGGGTTTGTAAATTTGTGTGTTTTTGTTAATTAATAGGTGTTTCTTACTTCAGTCGGCTTCAATGGCCGCCGGTTGTGCTGTTCAAGGTGGCTGTCCGACTGATTACATAGCCATCTCAATCTCCATTTTGTCTTTCCTACTGTGAGTTCTTTCCACCCCAACCCATCTCTTGTTTCTTTAAATATCATCAATGATTTCTTCAGGCTTCAATCAATACTAGCTAGGTTCTTCTAGCTAGCTAGTTTGTCGATTCCAAAATGTTTTCTTTGTGATTTGTATGTGTAAGATCTTATTATGCTTCTTTTAATCAAACAGGTGGTTCTTAAGGATCTGTATTAATGGGTTCTTAATTGATTTCTTCTCACAGTCTACTTTCCTGGTCATCTTTACCTTTCCTTATTCACAAGGTTCCTCGTTCCAAGGGCAGCAGCTTTTGGCTCCCAGCAATTCAAGTTCTTGCTAGCTTTAACCTTCTCTTATCCATTGTGGTATGGAAAAGGTTTCCTTTCCTTTCTAGCTTCTTTTTTCTTTCTAAATTCAAGTTAGAGGTATATATGAATGTTACATTCAACACAAGATCCAAAACCTGATCAGTTTGATTACATGTGGGCAAACAATAACTCATCAAATAAACAAAGGATTTAGATCTGGACCCTTAATTCCATTCGAACTAAACATAGCGTAAATGGCATGTAGCGAAAAGAAATGGTTTCATTTATATAGGAAACATCATATAGTCTTATTATTTGCGCAGATGTCCCTAAATTTTGTGAAATTTAAAAGGCATCACTGGTGGCAATCTTGCTATTTGTGGGCAGGTATCTCATGTTATCTTCTGTTTGATGATCACTAGTACTAAGTACTTCTCTGCAATATTTTGGTTTTTAATTGAAGTACAAACATGGTTTCAGGTTGGATTGAAGGTCCTTTTGGATTTGGATTGTTACTTAGTTGTCGCCTTGTGCAGGCCTTCCATTTGTATTATATATTTGTTAGGTAATACCTCTTTGAGTATAAAGAACGTGGTTATTTCAGAAAACAAAAGAATTATTGTTCTAATGAAAAAGAATATCAATTCCAGAGTTTTCGTCTCATTAATTTCTGTTGGATATTTCAGGAGGCGCTTACCGCCTATTAGGTCATATGCTCTTCTTCCATCAATTCTTTTGCCTTGGGTGGTTGTAGCAACATGTAAGAATTAAATAAAGCATTCTTTTATTGAAAACATATTTTGAATACCTTATTACTGATTTGTTCTGTATTATGTTGTCTATGCTTCATTTGGTGTCAGCAAACCAATATCATTTCCATGTTTTCATTAATTCCTAATAAAACTACAATAACATAGTCTATCATTATTTGTCATAATTTTCCTCGTACTTCAAAATTTGTAGTTTGGTACTGCAAAATGATGTGTTTTTTCTAATTACCATTAGATGTAAATTTTAAACCATTTTTTGTATTGATGTGATGACGATTGTTAAAGAAGAAGCTGAGATGGGACATGTTCCTGAGCAAAGTGAAACAAAGTTAAGTCGAGTGATAATGCTGCAAGATAACACAATTGAAAACACCTATAATTTATGTTTATGTTTATGTATCTGGATCCAGATCTTGTGAGAAACAACAAATTGCTCACTAAGTTTAGTTTTCAATTATAATCTCATCCACCACATACGTTTCTGGATCCTGAAATTTTTGTATCCATTTTTTTCCACAATTAGCAGATAAAGATGATGTTTTTGATTCCACTTAGAGGAGTTTAACATAATCTATTAGGGAAATGTTAGGGAACGTCTTCATACATTACGGTGGAAAACATGCAATATATTATTTCCTAATTAGTCTTTCTAAGTTAGTATATTTTGTTCTTTTGTATTTTCTTAATCAGTCTTTCCTTCATGTGCCTATTTAAGCCATAGTTTCTTTACAATGTAAATGTTCAAGAAATATAACACACCTTCTTTGCTAAATTCTACACATATATTGAAACCATCAGCAAATCTGCTACTTTATTTATTTGTCTTCCCTTTTTTTCTGTAGTGATTCATATAAAGAAACCTTTGAATTATCATTGCCACATGAGGAACAGATGGATTATCCCAATTGTTTCTCTTCATGGACTTTACATTGTTGGGCTGATTGCTTTTACAAGAGCCATTCATCATGTAGAATTTAGGTTTCATGAACTCAAAGACCTATGGCGTGGAATACTTGTTTCAGCTTCATCCATCGGTATGCTTCTTTTTTGGACTTTCATATCCATTCGAGTTTAAGTTCTCCAATGTCGGCTGTAATGTTATGTTCTAGGGGATATAGTAGTAAAATAGTTCAAAGGGTAATATTGTAATCAGTATAGAAGGTTAAGATACAAATAGTCGAGTAGTGCATTGCGGTAGATAGAGATACAAATGAAATGATAGGATGTAATGTCACGAGTTTTCGTTTTCTCCTCTATCTGAATTTCTTCATTATATCTTCTCTAAATCCAAGATCTCTAATCTAGGTATGTGACAGTAATATCTTTGGGTTTTTGGTAATTCTTTTCTCATTTGAATTGCTTCACTTTATCTTTTTAAATCCTAAAACAAAATTTTTTTTTCTAAAACAATCTTGTTTGATTTAAAAAGTGGCTTATTTGAACCCACTGGTGTATCTCAAGTGGCAAAAGTTGGTGCCTAAGAGATCAAAAGTCACAAGTTTGTTTCTCATTTAAAACCCCTTAAGTTGATGTGGAGGTAATGACTGTGGGGGGTCATGCTATCTTCTTACAATAAAAAAAGTGTTTTATTTGGTCGATGAATTGAATGATATGATTGTTGTTGTTCGTTCTGCTGGTTGCAGGATTATGGGTTGTTGCTTATGTTTTGAATGAAATTCATGAAGAAATTACATGGCTTCAAGTTGCATCAAGATTTATGTTGTTAGTTATGGTATGCTATGATAGTTGATAGATAGTCAGTTTCTACTAGTTTTTTGTTGTCACTTTTCTTTTTTTCTTTTTTTCAGACAAGTATATTTGTTCTGGCGTTCTTCTCCATATCGATTTCTCAACCTTTACTCTCACAAATGAGCTTGAGGAGAAGGGAACATCCGGAATTGAAGACAATGGGGCAAGTTCTAGGTGTGCCTGATAGTGGCTTATTGGTACCTGTGGAATCGAATCTACAAATTGACCCAAACCAACCTTTGGATAAACTTCTTCTGAATAGAAGTTTCCGCCAATCTTTCATGGCATTTGCTGATAGGTATATTGATTTTCCCTTTTAAATGTTTAAATTTGCTAGGTTCGTCTTTGCCTATTTTATATTCTCCGTTGCAGTTGTTTGGCGGGAGAAAGTCTCCATTTTTATAATGAAGTTCATGAGCTTGATAAAATACCCATTGAAGATATTGTACGAAGAATTTACATGGCGCGTCATATTATTGAGAAATTTGTTGCTGCAGGTATGCCTTGTCAATTTCCTAAACACTGCACATTTAGAAACACTTTTTTTCTGTCAGATTTCTAGTCTAGATCTGAATCCAGAAATAGAAAAGTGCTATGATTTTATTTGATTAGTAACCTTGTAAACATTCTTTTTTTTTTTTTATCAATAGTGTTTCCAAATATGTTATAATGTTTTCCAAATAGACTCGGTTTGGTTTGATTTGATTTGTAATCTAGCAAACAATCGTTTATCTTAAGTAGGTGCCACGATGGAGGTTAATCTTTCGCACAGGATTCGTCAAGAAATCTTAACGACTGCTGATCTGACGGATCCTAACCTTTTCAAAAGTGCAGTAAATGAGTTGGTGCGGCTAATGCAAATGGTAACTTCTTTAATGATTGAAAATGGTAATGATTTCATTAATTAATGCTTACTAAGAATTTCATTTTGTTTTGAAGAACTTATTGAGGGATTATTGGTCATCAATGTATTTCCTAAAATTCAAAGAAGAAGATGTCATGAGAAGGGTTGGTTCCAATTTGGAGCAAATGAACAGTTGGAACTTCTCCCCGAGATTGAGCTCTGTTAGGGGCTCAGATGACCCTTTCCAGATAGAAGTTACCTCCACAGAAGTCATGAAATGAGATAGAAATTGCTTTAACTACCACATGAACTTCACTAGAAAAATCCTAATCCACTGTGACCTTGAGGAGCTCAGATGACCCTTTTCAGCTTAGATTCCCTGTGTTCTTCAAAATCCTTTAAGAAAAATGGTTGGTTCATAGCTATAGCTATAGCTTCTGCTGCTGCTTCTTTAGAGCTCAATCACTAGTGCAAGAATTGGGAAGGCTGGGGTTAAAAAGAAGTGTTAGGAATGGATTCATATGTGCAGGCAAGTAAATGATTTAATATTACTCAATTTTGCTATCTTATGGAGAAATCTTACTATACACTTAAATAGAATTTTATTATACAAAGTATGGTTGCAAAGTTATTCACATGTTTTTTTTTAAAAAAATATTCTGAATGTGAAAAACTCGAACTTTATGACCTTAAGAAAATGATATAATGAGTATTATTGGGAAAACAGTTTTTATGTTTTAACAAAATCTATAGTTCTATTTAGAAATGAAAGCTAGTTAAGTAGCCTTCACCGGTATGCAGTCGATCCACTTGAACTTGGGATTTTTTGTTGATAAATCTTAAAAAATCCACATCTAAGAGCTCTTAATGTTGATAAAAAGAGCTTATTTGTAGGATTTTTTGAAAAAATATTTGATAAAAAAGTATGTTATTTTAAAAATTTAATTAGATGAATTATTATAATATTTTTTTATTTATAATTTAAGAGTTTATTTGATGTTGAGATTTTTTTTTTTATATAAAAAGAAAGAAAGTAGGTTATTTTAAATTGGTTAGAATTATTATATATTTTTTTATTAGGTAGTGTAATGATAAGAATCTGTTTAAGATATCAAAGGCATCATACTGCCGTTCTTTAATTCAATATATATATTTTATAATTTTTAATTGATTAAAATTATTATGATCTTTTATTTATAACTTAAATTTTATGAAAATTAAATAATAATAATATATTAATTGATAAGTTAAATGATTTAGTTTGTTAAAAATAATAAAATATAATACATGTTTTTTTTATAGAAAAATATCAACCAAGTTATAATATAATAAATATGAGAATAATTATAATTTATTAACAATTTAAAAAAAAAATTTATGATGCCTCACATTTATTTTTATTTTTTATAAAAATGTAAATAGTGTAAACATAATATTAAATATGTAATCAATGGTTTTGGGTCATTTCCTAATGTGATTTTACCCATCCATCTCTAGACTTATAACCATTGGACAGGTATCCACAAATAAAGAGGTTAAAGATACATTGTCCTAATGAATTGGTACATAACTCTTAGGATAGTAGAGTAAACAAAATTAATTTGTAATTACCCAAGGTTTAAAAAGTGAGTGTCTATAACCCTTATCGATCGACAATTAATTGAGATGATATGTTTTAGTAAGAATTGACCAAAAAGTAGCAAACATATTTTATTTGATGACGAACAAAAAAAAATGTATCTAAAGCTTCAAAAAAATGTAGCAAAAAAAAACTTCAGTTATTGCTTGTTGCTTGACTGTATATCTGCTGAAATTCCGGCGTGATAAGAAAGTTTTGAATTCGATTGGAACATTTCTTTCGAGATCTGGACCAATGTGAGAAACATAATTGCATCGGGTCAATGTGAAAAATATAATTGTATCTATATCAATTTTTATATTCGCATTCACTAAACAAAATGCTTCATGCATGCAGTTTTCAGTGGGTAATTCCCTCTTTGCCAACCGGGGAGCATGAGAATTAGGTGTGGACAACGAGAAGAGTATAGTCTAAAAACCCTCAGTCAATGCCTTAGTATTATTGATGATATTTGTTGTCTGATCTATCAACACTCAACTAAATTATCATTTGATAGATCACTAAAGAATTTATACATTACATCAATTTCTGGACAATTTTACTGTCAAGACATTACCCGATTTAAAATATCCGAATCCGACCATTGTGTACCAACGGTATCGGGTACTCATTGTCAACACATTCTGCTTTAAACTGCCTCTCTTGTTGTCCTAGTCTCCCCATTTGGTCATTTAATCCATATATCTCAGCTTTGGAAATGAACAAACTGCAGTCTCATCAGCTGCATAATCAAATTTGCTTATATGTTCATTCAAAGTTTTCAGAATACCCAAAATCTCTGTATTTTGTAAGACATAATCATCATAACAAGGAAAAGACCATAACTGTCTCTTATCCTCAATCCAACTACATCCTTTTTCTTTTCTCGCTTTCCTTTCTTCAATCAACATCCTTGTCCTCTCGGCTTCGCACCATCTCCCAGCCTCGACTTGCAAACTCGACAAAAGCACAACATCCGAACCTTTACAAGGTTCAATTTCAGACAACTTTTTAGCAGCAACTTTTCCCAATTCTAAATTCTTATGCAATCGACAACCACTAAGTAAAGAACCCCATATTCCAACACTACCCTCGGTTTTCATTCTTCCCACCATTTCAAAAGCCTCCTCCAATCTTCCTGCTCTTCCAAGCAAGTCGATTACGCATGCATAATGCTCTTCCAATGGTTCCAGCCCGTAATTATTCAACATTGAATTGAATAATTTCAAACCCGAATCGATTAATCCAGAATGATTACATGCAGATAGTAGCCCGAGAAAAGTTACATGATCCGGTTTAACTCCTTCAATCAACATATCTTCTAATAACATTATCGCGTTCTCTCCACACCCGTTTAAAGCATACCCAAAAATCAAACTATTCCACGCTATTACATCGGTGACGGTTGTTCCGATGTCGTGGAACACGTTTCTAGCAGATACAGCCTGTCCACATTTAGCGTACATGGAGATTAACGAGTTGCTAACAAATCGATCGTTCGTATATCCAGTCTTCAAAGAAATCTGATGTAACTGTTTACCAAATTGTAAAAATGCAAGACTCGAGCAAGAACTCAAGGTCGAAACAAACGTGGACTGATCAGGCTTCATGTCATCACGAGCCATCAAAGAAAAGATTCGAAGAGCGTCTTCGCACAAACCGTTGTGGTTAAAACCAGAAATTAAGGAATTCCATGAAACTATATTCTTTCGCCCCATTTTCTCGAAAATTTCTATTGCTTTATTCATTTGCCCGGCTTGTGAATATCCTGCAATAATGGTATTCCATGTAACTATATCTTTACGATACATTTTCTCGAACAGGAAGACAGCTTCATCCATTCTTTTGTAATGAACGTAGCCGGCGATCATTGTGTTCCAACAGACGATATCTCGGGTATTTATGTTGTCAAATGTTTTTCGCGCCTGATCCAACATTCCATGTTGAATATATCCCGATAATAATGTGGTTTGAGCTTCAATATCTTTATATGGCATCATGTCTGATAGTTTCTCTGCTTCACAAATCTTTCCTATGCGAATGTACCCGTTAATCATAGTTGTCCACGAAATGACGTTTCTTTGAGGCATTTCGTCGAACAGACGAACTGCTTCGTCAATTTGGAAGTTATTTACATAGGCCGATAACATTGCATTCCAGGAAACTATGTTTTTACTTCTCATTTGATCGAAAAGCTTACGAGCTTCTGTTGTTTGATTGTTCTTCGCAAATCCACACATCATAGTCACGTAAGAAACCGCATTTGGATTTGGAATATTCTGAAAGAAATCCCAAGCTGAATTCAGGTCCCCGATATCAAGAAATCCATCCACCATTAAATTCCACGAAACAACATCCTTGTGTTGCATTTCATTGAAAAAATTTACAGCAAAGTTCATTTCTCCATTAGAGGTGTATCCAGAAAGCATGGAATTCCATGACATAAAGTCTTTATTAGGCATTTGATAGAGAATTCGTAATGCATCATCGTACATTTTGTTCTTCGAATACCCTGCAATCATCGCATTCCAACAAGCAATATTGTTCTTATCAGGAAGCAAATTGAACAAATCTTTAGCTTTGTTAAGTTCCATATTACGAGTGTAGCATGTGATCATTAAAGTCCAAGTATAGTTATCTCTCTGCGGCATTCTATCGAACAGTTCACGGGCATTGGTAACTTGGTTGTTATGTAAGTATCCTGCAATCATGGTGTTCCATGAAATTAGATTCTTGTGGCGCATTTTGTCAAACAGGTGGCGTGCATCTCCGATTCTGCTGTTCTTTGCGTATGCAGATATCATTGAATTGTAAGTTACAATATTTCTACAAGGCATTTGGATGAATACCTTGATCGCTTCTTCAATTTTACCCAGTTTACCCAGATGGGTTATCTTCGTGTTCTGCTGAAAAATATGGCTTGTTTGAACGCCGCCGATTTCACACAACGATTTAAGCGTTTGATTCATGATCGATCTCAAATTTACTATACAACACTCTCAAATCTCTTTACTGATATTATCAATGTCTTCCAGCCGTAAACAAGAATGCTTCTTTTTTTTCTTCTATCAATTACATATCAAACGAAAATGATCAATGATGAATGAATTTGAAGTTCCTTCACTTTAAATTTTTTTTTATTTTTTTTTTAAGAAATCTTAAAATTTTAATTATAATTAAAATAAAAATTGGAATTTTATAGAAATATAATTATTAAAAAATAAAAGCTTTATTGACATATTTTCAGTTAAATTAAAAAAATTTCTCATTGATTAGGTTCGAAAGTACGGCGTCAACGTCGAAATCCAAATCATCTCGAAAATCATGAGCTCCGAAATCAAAGAAAGTCGCAACGTTATTAAAGAAACAACCTTAAGGGAAACAACTCATACGCTCAACTCCAAACTCAAGTCCAAAAGGGGAAAAATGACAAAGAAAAGCTAGCAAAGACGAAGAAGTCGAAATTTTATCCGAAAATATATCCTTAAACGACCTAAGGATCACAAAAAAGAAAGAAAGAAAGAATAAGGGCAAAGACAAGAGAGACGAGTCCGAGGAGATTAACCTCTATCGTCTTGTTTTAGTTGATTGATTGTTAATTTCATCCTTATTCATTTTTGTACTTCGATTTCATGTTCGTTTGCGTTTCTTAGGTCAACTGTACATTTCTCGTGGGCATCGTGTGTTGACTTTGAACAAATGGTTGTAAACTCAATTTCAACTCTTATACCTTTTTTATCCCATTTATAAAAAAAAAATAATTATATTATATATATTTTTTTTACTAGTTTAACATAGATCCAATTTAGAAAGCTCGGGAATTCAATCTGAGTTTGAGAAATATATATATATATATATATATATATATATTAAATTTAATTAAAAACTGTTCCAAAATTCAAATTCAAAATCAAAATCAAAATCAAACTTAGTTCCACCAGACATTTTCAAACAAGATCTAACTTGTTTTAAATTATGTAAACTCAAGAACCAACTGATGTGTCAAGGCCCAGGGACATCGGGTCAGTTCTTGCTCAAGCTATGATCAAGTCATGATCCGAACCCCATTAATTTTTTTTTCTTTAAATTTGAAGGACTTATTTAATTTAATTAAACATTTAAAAATATTTTTTTACCAATTAAAGTTATCTGTTTTACTTAGAGATTCCAATTTGATAAGAACGTCCCCACCCCACTACCTTCTGACTTGATAATGACAACACCCATAAATATGTGATTTCAACTTGATAAGAACGTCCCTATCCCCACTACCTTCTGACTTGATAATGACAACACCCATACATAGAGATTCCAACTTGATAAGAACGTCCCCACCCCACTACCTTCTAACTTGATAATGACAACACCCATACATAGAGATTCCAACTTGATAAGAACGTCCCCACCCCCATTACCTTCTGACTTCATAATGACCACACCTATATTGAGAGATTTTCAATATAAAAATGGTATGCACATCATATGATTTCTCACTTAAAACTTTTCAACTTTAATCTTCTTCTTCATATCATCATATGAATATTCCCCAGACTCTTTCAATCTCAAAGAGATTCAACAACAATGGGAGTTGGAGCAATCTTTACACAAAAGGGAAAAAGAACTTCTCGAAGAGCTTCAAAGGCGAAACAATCGATCACGTAAAAGAAATTCTATAAACAGGGACCATGGAGCTGCCCATCAGAGCCTCATGGCCGACTATAATTGCCTCGTATTTTTTGTAAAACAATAATTGCCTTGTTTCAAGATGAATACTTAAGACGACCAAATGGGGAAGACTTGCAGAGGTTACTCCAAGTTGGACAAGACTTGATAATGACAACACTCATAAATAGAGATTCCAACTTGATAAGAACGTCCCCACCCCCACTACCTTCTGACTTGATAATGACAACACCATACATAGAGATTTCAACTTGATAAGAACGTCCCTACCCCCACTACCTTCTGACTTGATAATGACAACATCAATACATAGAGATTTCAACTTGATAAGAACGTCCTCACCCCCATTACCTTCTGACTTCATAATGACCACACCTATATTGAGAGATTTTCAATATAAAAATGGTATGCACATCATATGATTTCTCACTTCAAACTTTTCAACTTTAATCTTCTTCTTCATATCATCATATGGATATTCCCTCAGACCCTTTCAATCTCAAAGAGATTAAACAACAATGGGAGTTGGAGGAATCTTTACTCAAAAGGGAAAAAGAACTTCTCGAAGAGCTTCAAAGGCGAAACAATCGATCACGTAAAAGAAATTCTATAAATAGGGACCATGGAGCTGCCCATCAGAGGCTCATAGCCGACTATAATTGCCTCGTATTTTTTGCAAAACAATAATTGCCTTGTTTCAAGATGAATACTTAAGACGACCAAATGGGGAAGACTTACAAAGGTTACTCCAAGTTGGACAAGAGCGCGATTTTCCTGGAATGATTGGAAGTATTGATTGCATGCACTGGGAGTGGAAGAATTATCCTAAGGCTTGGCAAGGACAGTTATTAATGGACACAAGGGCACATCAACAATTATCTTCGAGGCAGTGGCATCTTATGATTTGTGGATATGGCATGCTTTTTTTGGCATGCCCGGAACATTGAACGATATTAATGTATTAGACAGGTCACCAATTTTTGACGACATTGAGTCTAGTGAAGCTCTTGCTGTGAACTTCACTGTGAATGGTCGACAATACAATCTTGCCTACTATCTTGCTAATGAAATCTATCCTAAATGGCCCATATTTGTCCAATCAATTCAAATGCCCCAAGGAGACAAAGCGCAGTTGTTTGCAAAACAACAAGAAGCATGTAGAAAGATGTAGAAAGTGTATCTAGGGTACTCCAAGCACAGTTTGCTATTATTCATACTAGGGCCGATCTACGTGACAAAGCACAACATATTCAATTGAAGAAAGATCTTGTCATGCACATTTGGAATAAATTTGGAACAACTCTCGATTAGAGTTTTAAAAACACTACTTAACAAATTACCAATGTTTAGAGTGTTTGTTTTCTTCTTCGTTTTAAATAATATTTGTATGTTTGATTTACAAAGTGATGAATAATATTATTTGTGGTTTAAAAAAATAAAATTATGTGTGTATATGCTTAAATGATGTGAAAGTGAGAAAAAGTGAAAAAAATAATTTTGATACTTTAAATAACACTCTGCTTAACACTCTGCTGTAAGACATGTCTAAAAGTGAGTGTTAAAATAAGTGTTAAGCTGATGTCATGGTATTAAATGAAAAAATTTAATACCCTATTGTGGAAAATCTTAGATATTTTTCAACTTCCACCTCCACCTCCACCTCCACCTCAACCTCAACCTCAACCTCAACCTCAACCTCAACCTCAACCTCAACCTCAACCTCAACCTCAACCTCAACCTCAACCTCAACCTCAACACTTATAATTTTTTAACTCTTTATGCATGTCTTTTACCACTTTTTATTATCAATGATTGCAAACTTTAGAAAGAAAAAAATTTATATTAAAATTTATAAAATCATGTTCATTTGAATTCCATTACAAAAATCAAATTTCTATTTTCAAACAAAAAGGAATTACCCAAATTCAATTCTCCCTTGGGAGTAAAAAATACATATACAAAAACATGATCCTTCAGAATAATTTTTTTTATTTTGACTGTTTAAATAATAGTTTAATTATTAATTTTGGTTAACACTATTTTTTGTTATGATTAAAGCCCTTTTATTTTATTTTTATCAAACACTACCTATTTAGCTAAATGAGTATAAGATTTAAAACAATCAAAATTAAAATTATTAGAATAGAAAATTAGCATCACCCACAATTATAATTACTTTCACTTCTATTTAAAAATATTAATCATATTATTATTATTATATATAATATAAAAATTATAAATACAAAATCAATTACTTGAATTCATTTAAAATAATAATTTTAAAAAATAAATATAAATTCACTTTATTTATGTAAAATCAAAATATTTTTTAACTAACAAAATTATAAATTCAAAATCATAAATATTTAACTAAGTTTAAAAAAATCACAATTTTAACTAAATTTACCTACCATGTAAAATTAAAATTATATTTATATACTGTGAAGCTACTACTAACTTCCTAAATAAATAAAAATTATGTTTGTCATCCTTCTTTTGGAAAAATAAATCAGATGATTAGAGAAACATTAAAATTAATCATTAAAACATAACAAACATTGCAAGAACATACAAAGCTTTATTTAAATAGTTATTAACTGAAAATTATATTTTCAAGTTTTTTTTTTCTCAAATCCCTCACTCACTTCTGAGATTTGAGTTCTTGCACATAATCTTCTGTTGCCTTCAATGCCTTCCCATAAATACTTATTAACTGAAAATCACATATAATAGAAAATTAGCTTCTTTTTTTTTATTTCCTTACAAATTGCATCAAAACATTACCTCCTCAGTTTCATCAGGAGACATTATGAATGGAGGAGACATCATAATGTTATCGCCAGCTACTCGCACCAACATCCCACGTTTCTGACATTCCGCTCCAAAATATGCACCAATTCCTGTTTTTTATTTACACGAAAATAAGCTTGGAATTCTAATGAAAAGAATGCAAAGACAACTTCTCATTACCCCATTTAGGTGGGAATGGATCGTTAGGGGACTTGTTATCGGTGAATTCTGTTCCAATAATCAAGCCAGTTCCACGGATCTATTAAAAGGAAAGATAATCTTATCACAGTTATCTTGCTGAACATATTGTGATTGTAAATAAATGGTCAAGATCATAAAAGTGTTACCTCCCCTATGATTGGGCTGTTTGAGAAGGCTTTTAACCCTTCTTGAAATCTCGGAGCAATGCTGTTTACTTGCTTGAGAATATTTCTATCCCTGAAATCAGTTAAAAAGACATTCCATTTCTTTGCTTCATATTAAAACTGTAAATCAGCAGACTGATAGACTTTCTATTCGTAGATATGATCTTTCCTCCTTAAAATTTTAAAGATGAAAGGGAACATACTTGTAGATCTTGAGAGCTTCTAGTGCTACTGCACAAGAGACTGGGTGGCCCGAATAGGTAAATCCATGAGAAAATGATCCTACAGAAGAAAACACGAATTAGAATATACAGAAAATAAAATCCAGACCTAAGTACAAGGATCATGGGGATACCAAGATCTTTGCTTTGAGAATTTATGACATCTGCAACTTCAGGGCTCACAAGAACTGCTCCAATAGGCATGTATGCAGAAGAAAGTGCCTTTGAAATTGAAAGATCGTTTACAGCAATCAACAAAACTGGATAATTAGACATTTTAATCCACAATAAGGAAATTCTACCTTTGCCAAGGAAACAAGATCTGGTTTGATATTGTACTTATCGCAGCCAAACATAGTCCCGAGCCTTCCAAAGGCACAAATCACCTTTCACACAAGTTTAAGAGTATCAAATACAGACGAACTTTTAAAGCCAGAAAAGGAAAATAATCAAAAACATACTGCTCAACAACCACCAAGAAAAGGATGCACAATACCTCATCAGCTATGAACAAAATGTCGTATTTCTTTACAACAGCTTGAATCTGAATAATATAAAGAGAAAAAATATCAATAATCCATCATAATCTTTTGATCATTTCTCGTAACAACAGATAATTATTTAATTGATTAGATTGCCTTATCAAAATAAGTTGCAGGTGGAGGTATGACACCTCCTGCCCCCATTACTGGTTCCGCAATGAATGCAGCAATCTGAAAGGGTTGTTAAGTAAAAAAGTTCAGCAAAATGAACCAACTCTGAAACAGAAATCCCCAATTATTTAAGCTACCGTCTCTGGTCCCTCTTTCAAGATAAGTGTCTCCAAATTATTTGCTAGTCTAGTTGAGAACTCCTCCTCTGACTCACCTGCCAACATGCAATAAATTCAATCAATCTTCTGAAAATAAACAAAATTTGACAGCAAATTATAGGCTGAGAATCAAATTTGCTGACCTGGAAGGTGAAATCGCCAGTAGTGAGGGCAGTCAGTATGCAACACAAAAGGAGCTGGGATATCAAATTTTTGGTGAAGTGGTGGAAGCCTGAAAAAAAGGGGAAATTCCCACTTAGCAAGAACTTATCTGAAATCAACGAGTTGAATGAAGTAAAGGTGAATCATATCTTACCCAGAAAGACTTGCTGATATAAGGGTTGAACCATGATATCTTTCACATCAACCAAAATTTTTTTAAGGATAATTATTAGTGAACTTTTAATGGAAAAAAAAAGATGATTAAATAAAAAAAATACTGAAATTTAAACAGAGAATTACGATTTTGATCTAGCAATAAACTTCTTCTTGTCTGGCCTTCCAAGCGCATTGTTATAGTACCAAACAAGCTTCACCTGTTTTGCCATATTAGTGTTCAGTTTTAACTTCCATCTATATTCTTATCTGTGTCAGAATGTAACAGAAAATAGTGAACCTGAGTATCATTGGCTTCAGATCCACTATTAGTGAAGAACACTTTTTCCATCTTGTTTGCTGTAAACATTTCTAGAAGTTCAGCTGCAAGGTCCTGGAACATTACAAACCAAAATCTATATATGTTAATTCAGTTTTATGCAACAGAATAACAGTGTTTATTGGGCTAAGATAAAATGATTAATACCAAAGATGGTTTTGTGGTCCGATTCCAGAAAGAATGATAGAATGGCAAAGTATTTAGTTGTTTCAGTGCGGCAGCAATAAGACGAGGTTCATTTCCTCCTATAGACACATATTTGAACATGTGACACATAAATTAGATAAATATATATATGTATTTTAAGATGCAAAAAGATCGGAGAGTATACTTATCATTTTGCCATTCTACATACCAGATAGTTTAATTCTTATACAGAACAAATTGAGCTGTCCAAATTTAGTTAGCGAATTGTTTAGTAGAATTTATATCTCTCTTCTATAGGTTGCTCTCTTCCCATTCTATCTTCTCATCTCAAACTCAATTCATTGTTCAATTTGAAGTTCTTCATCTAATTCATGTATTGTTTCAGTTCGGTTTAAGCCTAATTCTAGTTAAATGCTTATCATTATGTTGAGTCACGCTATGATCACAGAACCAACCACACATTCATACCAATGGAAAATGTACTTGTTTCTTAAACTGAGTCTATGATCTCAACCACACTTTTATACCAAATGAAAATGTATACATTTTCCAAAATAAATCAGTGATTTCTTAACCGGACCAAGCCACAACTACAAATTTATTGTCCATATCAATACCAATAAAGAATAGTCTGAGTCTGCAAAGGGCACCATACCTAAAGCTGTACACCACAGACCAGCAAGGGAGTCAAGGTACTTTTTTCCATTAGAGTCGTAGACATAGGACCCCTAAGATATAATAGATACAGAAACAAGGTCAAATAAGCTCATCAGGTAAGTACAAGAAATGTAATGTAAAAGGAACAAACAAGCAGACACAACCCATCAAGAGACAGGGGAGGATAACAAGAATACAAGATTACATTTGCTACTTAACAGCATAAAACTCAGCTAAAATTTACCTCAGATCTTTCTATTATTAAGGGATTCGTCGATGACTGCCCACCAGCAGTGAATGGTGCCAACATCCCATGCCCCTTTGACCTGTAATTCAAAAGGGAAAGTATGCAAATTGTAAATGCATCAGATGTAGAAACAACATAAGTAAAGATAGAAAAAACAAATCAAATACTCTTTATCAGTTGAGACATCTCTTTGAGAAGATGCTTGTGAAGTACTACATCTGGTTAGTAAAGGAATCTGGAATAAATCTCTCCTTGAACTCCCAACATTATTCCACGAATTAGCCTGCAATAATTAAAGGAGAAGCATTACAAGTTTAGAACCAAAGTTCACCTGAAAACAACAAAATGCAATCTGAATTCCATTTGTTTCAATAGGTAGAAGCAGAAACCAATATGTTTCGAATTGAACTTAAAAATTCAAGCTTGAGAAAGAACCCATCGAAAATCGAACATAACTATCCAACTCTAATACCCTTTATGGATTAATAGTGCATCGATTTGGCTAGAACTGAAACGGTTACAAAACAAAAAGGATTTGGAACATGATCCAGCAAATTCATTCATTTTATCTAACAGAAAATAAGCAAATCAAAGTGGAGATGAAGGATCTGAATGAAACCTGGTTATATCTACGGAGAGCGGATCGAAGGAGATGACGAGTGACCATTATTGGTTTTATCTTCTTTGAATCCTCGATCAAAAACTGGAATAGTCAGTGAGTGATTATAATGTTTATAAAGGGAAAAATATCAGTCAAATCCATGATTAGGAAAATGGGTCCATCTAGTTCCGTATGATTTTATTAAGGATTTAATAAATATATGCTTATCTTAAAATACTCATTTTTCTTATTATTGTTTTTGGATAAGGGCTTGTTCGGATTGCGGTTTTTTTAAAAACTTAAAGGGAGAAAATAATAATGATGGGTGATGATTTTGAGAAAGTGATGATTATTTTTGGTAAAATAATTTAAAGGGTATTAATATATATAAATAAAATAAAAAACAATAATTTAAAATAGAGGGTATTTTAATATTTTGGTTAATGAAATGAGTGATGTGATTGTTGAGAAGTGATTGATTGGAAAATTGATTTTGTTTGGGTTTTTTAAATAACCTAAGGAGAACAAGGCCTAAGAATAAGTACTTATTTGTTTCAAATTAGGGTTATTTTAATAACTTATATATTGAAAAAAAGTGAAATTTGAATGATTTTGAAAAAGTGATAATTATTTTTTATAAAAAAAATTAAAGAGTATTAATATATATATAAATAAAAATAATAATTTAAAATAAACGGTATTTTAGTATTTTAGTTAATGAATTTAGTTATGTGATTAATGAGAGAGTTAAATGATGTTTGATTTTATTTGGATTATTAAAATAATCCAAACCAAACCAGTATTCCGAACAAAGTTTTCACTTTCGTCTTAAAATATAAATAATATGATAGAGATTACGAAATATAAAATATGATTTCATAATATATTTGAATCGATCGACTACACATGACTTACACTAAAATTGTGGTTATCCCTTTGTGAGATTGAATTGAGAGTGGGTATGAATGTTATTTGATTTGGGGCTTGTTTGAGGAAAGAGTTTTTTGGGTTTTATCCTAAAAACCCTTGTTTGATAAAAACTAGGAAAAAACTAGTTTTTAAAATTTGAAGACTAATTTACTCTTTGACGTTAGAAGATATGGTGTAGGTGAGAGAATAATGGTTCAAAGAGAGAATAAAATTAGAGGACAATTTTGATATTTAAATAATAAAATTATTTGATTTAATGCTTGATAAGATTTGTGAGATTTGAAATAAAACGAATTTTATCTCAAAAACCATTTTATAAAATTGAGGCCTCGGAGAAGAAATGGTTGTAACATTAAATTAAATGAAGGTTTGTGATGATTTTTTTAGTAATGGTAATGATGAGTTTATAATATATTATAAGATGTACAAAGGTGGATGATGATGGTGACGGATAATAATAATAATAATGATAGTATATAATATATTATAAGAATATTTTATATGATATAATCTTGTATAAATTAGATAAAATATTTATAATATATATATATATATATATATATATATATATATATATATATATATATAATTATGCTTAATTTTTAAAGTGTCCAGTCGGTTCGAGAGCTGTGATTAATTTGGATATATATGTATGAGTAAATGGATACTTGGGTCGGATTGTGGATTGACCCGCCCATAAACTTAAAACGGTTAAAAATAAAATTAATTACAACATAACAAAAACAAGTACAACACTTTAACCAACTAGGCTAATAACACTTTATATTTTAAATTCAACATCAAATTTAATGAATGCAGTGGTTTATCAATAGTTTTTAATCGGTCATAATTCTCTTTTGACTCTGCGCTATAGATTTTACTATTATTAGTGAGATATAATGGAAAATTTTCGTCATATTTATAAAGATGGAGGACATAATTTATATGAATATAGTAAGTCTCGCATAGGCTACTTTAATGGTAATCTTTATATTTTCCTTTTCACTCGTAGTATGGGGAAGAAGTGGACTCTAGATGTCAAACTAATTGAGTTGTGGAATCAATCGGTATCAATTATTTTAGGGATCGTTCTATAATGTGAGGGTAATTGGATACTTGGGTCGGATTGTGGGTTGACCCACCCATAAACTTAAAACGGTTAAAAATAAAATTAAAAATGCTATAAGTATGGTTCAAATTTGCAACCTAACAAAACAAGTACAACCCTTTAACCAACTAGGCTAATAACACTTTATATTTTAAATCCAACACCAAATTTAATGAACGTGATGATTCATCAATAATTTTTAATCGGTCATAATTCTCTTTTGACTATGCGTTATAGATTTCACTATTATTAGTGAGATATAATGAAAGAATTTCGTCATATTTATAGAGATAGGGGACATAATTCATATGGATATAGTAAGTCTCGCCTAGGCTACTTTAATGGTAGTCTTTACATTTTCCCTTTCACTCGTAGTATGGGGAAGAGTGGACTCTAAATGTCAAACTAATTGAGTTGAGGAATCAAACTTTATCAATTGTTTTAGGGATCGTTCTATAATGTGAGGGTAAATGGATAATTGGGTCGGATTGTGGGTTGACCCGCCCATAAACTTAAAACGGTTAAAAAAAATTAAAAATGCTACAGGTATGGTTTGAACTTGCAACCTAACAAAACAAGTACAACTTTTTAACAAACTAAACTAATAACACTTTATATTTTAAATTCAACACCAAATTTGATGAAGGTGGTGGTTTATCAATAGTTTTTAATCGGTCATAATTCTCTTTTGACTCTGTGCTATAGATTTCACTATTATTATTGAGATATAATGTAAGAATTTCGTCATATTTATAGAGATGTGAGATATAATTCATATCAATATAATAAGTCTTGCCTAAGCTACTTTAATGATAGTCTTTACATTTTCCTTTTCACTCGTAGTATGAGGAAGAAGTGGACTCTAGATGTCAAACTAATTGAGTTGAGAAATCAAACTGTATCAATTGTTTTAAAGATCGTTCTATAATGTGAAGGTAAATGGATACTTGGGTCGGATTGTGGGTTGACCCGCCCATAAACTTAAAACGGTTAAAAATAAAAATAAAAATGTTATTACATTTTTACCGTAATATTTTTTTCACGGTTTTTTATATTATTACTCGTGTAAATGCACATGATACATACTAGTATATTTAATCTCAATATTAGATATAAAATACCAAATTTTTATTTTTATTATATATATAAAGTAAAATACATGATGATTAATTATAGATTTGGTAGGTTGGTAAATGGTAAGTGAACTATTGTTTTGACATGAGTCTATTGTTGAATAACTTTAATTCCAATTAGGGAAGATCAGTTCAATCTATATTTATAAATCTTTTTTTATTTATTCATATTATAAAAATAAATAAATAATAATATATCAATATATAAATATGTTATATATTATAAAATAAAAAAATTACCGGAAGAGGGAATTTGAGAGAACGATGGTGTAAATGACATGACGTGGCATAATTTGATTAACCGAAAAAATAATAAAATTACTCTATTTTTCCTATTTCTTCATTTTTTATCATTTTTTCAACTAGTGATATAGTGATACATTATTCTCTCGTTCCTTCTCCCAATTTCTCTTTTATATATATATATATTTTAGACTAATTTTTTTTTATAATATTTTCAAGTTTATCTAGTTCATTCATGCATATTTACATTAATTATATTTGAGCCTCAAATTTTATTTTTTTATATTCTACAATATTATAAACGTATGCACTAAAAACAGAATGATACAAAATTAGACACATACTTATGTTTGAATTACTTTTATACGCATATTCTAAGATTTGATAAATAAATAAGGTATAAAATAATATTTTTTTAAATAACCAAAAGTTTAAATAGAGACTGTAATATGACAGACACGTGAGATATAGCGCGTGAGCCCTTTCTCACGTGTAACTAAGCACCGAACCAAAAATATAATATCTAAAATACGTTTGAACACGCAAAATATTTTTCTTTCTTAATTTTTTAATAAGTAATTAGGTGGCGACTCTAAAAAAGTCAAAACTATTCTAAATCGACGTTTTAAATGCGTTCTAGTTAAGGCTATCATTTTGGTTTCCCGTCTCACTCGAGACTCGAGAGAAATTTGAGTTATAAAACACAAATATCGAGTAACGAAAATCCTTTCTCGAAAAGGGTCGATATTTGCGTTACAACTTTCTACTGCTGTGTGTTTGAAGCTTTGAGTGGTAAGATGTTTGAAATGATAATGATAATAATAGTATATAATATATTATAAGAATATTTAATATGGTATAATCTTGTATTAAATTATATAACATTTTATATAAAAATAATATATATATATATATATTTATTGATAATATATTTAATCTCAATATGAGATATAAAAAGCAAAAATTATTTTTTACTTTATTATATATATAAAGTAAAATACATGATTAATTATAGCTTTGGCAGGTTGGTAAATGGCAGTTCAGATCTTCTGCTACCGATTGCCGTGTTCCCCTGTGGCGGACCAATCAGATTGCAGCATTATTATTTTAATAATAAATCAAACTGGGTAGGGAGTATCCGAAATCCGGGTTTCGGCCCGGGTTCACACAAGACGCCGTTAACGGCAGCGCCTGTTAACGCCAGGAAATTATATAATATCCATATGACACCCAAATAAGATATCTTCGCTCAGGGCACCGTGTCAGAGTGAAGGGTGAGATGTGATGGGAGCGAAGATCTACACGCCCGTTGCCATGACCCTCATGTAAACCCCGCATACCCACCCATGAGAAGACCGCCTGCCGTTCATGAAAATACACTTACACGTCTATGTAAAGACCGAATTGACAGGGATATTATATTTACGTTTATTAAATATTAATTTAATTTATTGAAAAACACATGCAGCGATATAATATTCGCTTCAAGTAATTCATTCATTTATTTTCTATGAATTTTTATTTAATTTTTGTATTTAATTTTTTTTGCCTCGAGACTCTCTGGAGCGAAGATATATTTGCTTCAATTAATTTTAATTAAAACCTCATGTAAAACCCCCATACCCACCCATGAGAAGACCGCTTGCCTACCATGTAAAGACACTTACCCGTCTATGTAAAGACCAAAATGACATGGATTTTATATTTCCGTTTATTAAATATTAATTCAATTAATTGAAGATGACATGACATGCAGCAACCGAACAATTCTTCGCCTCAATTACTTTGCTATTTTTATTTATTTTTTATTTTATTTCATTTTTTTTGGCTGGAGACCTTCATGAGCGAAGATATATTTGCTTAAATTAATTCTAATAAAAACCTCATGTAAAACCCCCCTACCCACCCATGAGAAGACCGCTTGCCTACCATGTAAAGACACTTACCCGTCTATGTAAAGACCAAAATGACATGGATTTTATATTTCCGTTTATTAAATATTAATTCAATTAATTGAAGATGACATGACATGCAGCAACCGAACAATTCTTCGCCTCAATTACTTTGCTATTTTTATTTATTTTTTATTTTATTTTATTTTTTTTGGCTGGAGACCCTCATGAGCGAAGATATATTTGCTTAAATTAATTCTAATAAAAACCTCATGTAAAACCCCCCTACCCACCCATGAGAAGACCGCTTGCCTACCATGTAAAGACACTTACCCGTCTATGTAAAGACCAAAATGACATGGATTTTATATTTCCGTTTATTAAATATTAATTCAATTAATTGAAGATGACATGACATGCAGCAACCGAACAATTCTTCGCCTCAATTACTTTGCTATTTTTATTTATTTTTTATTTTATTTTATTTTTTTTGGCTGGAGACCCTCATGAGCGAAGATATATTTGCTTAAATTAATTCTAATAAAAACCTCATGTAAAACCCCCCTACCCACCCATGAGAAGACCGCTTGCCTACCATGTAAAGACACTTACCCGTCTATGTAAAGACCAAAATGACATGGATTTTATATTTCCGTTTATTAAATATTAATTCAATTAATTGAAGATGACATGACATGCAGCAACCGAACAATTCTTCGCCTCAATTACTTGTTTGTTTTTTTCTTTGTTCTTTTATTTCCGTTTAATAATAAATGTTAATTCAATTAATTTAAAATGACATGCAGCGATATAATATTCGCTTCAATTAATTCATGAATATTTTTTTTTATTTAAATTTTTTTGCTGGAAGAGAATATTTGTTCGCCTAGACCATGTTCAATGTAAAATGGATTGAATAGTCGCTTCTCGAAAGAACACTTATTCGCCCCTGGTCCCTGTGTCATGTTACATGGATTGAATAGTCGCTTTTCGAAAGAAGACATGTTCGCCCCGGTTACATGAATATATATACCCCCTAATATGATTATTTTATAATCATTTCCGCCCGATTCATCTCTCTCTCTTCCTGCCTCCTTTTCACGGCGATTCGTAACCGGCTCCCCGTCGACCGAACCTGAATCCACATCTTCACGACTCCACAATGGTACGTATTCCTGAATAGTAACTTTTCATATTTAGGATTATGGAACTACTACACTAGATTCTGTTATGTGATGTTGTTGTCTCTTTAATTTTTAGGAAACCCTACTCTCAAAATGTCACCTTCACTGTAAATCAATGTTATTTAGGAAAAATGACCTAGAGTTATGTTTTGGGATATTATTTCCATGAAACCCTAGTACATACTAACAAAGACCTTTTTTTTTTCATGCACGTGCAGGCATCCGCCTCAGCATCCGTCCAAAACTTTGGCAAAGACTGGATTTTATGCCCAAATCAATTAACAAGTGAAGAGATAGTACTCTTCGTGACATTTCTCCCTTTTTTTTCCATATTGTTTAAGTTTTCATCCTGTTTAACTGAAATATTTATGATTGTTCTTAAACAGCACTTGATGCAACAATATGCTAACACATGTGGTGCCACGGTGACAATGAGGTGGCGAGACGATGTGACCCACGTCATAGCATCCACCGATTCTAATGGTGGATGCGGTCGCACTATCAAAGTATTGAAGGGCATATTGAACGGGAGTTGGGTCCTTACCATTGATTGTGAGACTCTGATATTCTTAACCCTTTACTGTTAACTCAATATTCATTTTCACATATATGAAACTAAAAACACCTATTGCTTTTATACAGGGATAAAATCATCAATCAGATTTAACTGTTACGTGGACGAGGAACCATACGAGGTGCAGCGAGATAATCATGGGACTGTGGGCGGTCCAAGAGCTGGCAGAATGCGGTATTTGAACAATGTAAGTTTTGTCTTATTCCTACTCCTCCATATGATATTCAATTGTCCATGATTACTAATAATGTTTTGTATTTTCTTTCAGCTGCCGAAACTCTTCGACAGTTACACCTTCATATTTGCAGGGGAATTCATCCCGGCTTACAAACTGGATCTTATGGGGTTTGTAATTGCTGGAGGAGGTACAACTAAAGAAATGGAGAATCCATTTGTCGAGCCCGAGGACGACAAAACTATAGTTGTATACGACAAGTCTCGGCACGATGTTAATGAACTTGTTTGGGTATTTGAGGCAGAGAATCCTCTGAAGACATATTTGGATGTGTTTGGTGTTCCTCACACAAGCTTGCTAGAATCCATTGCTGCTTGTGATTTGCAGCCTTTGTTTTTGTAATAGACATGTGTTGGTTTAATTTGTTACCTAATATTTGAATATTTTGCATTCTTGAAAATTCAATGTCATATTTGATTTCAGATTTATCTTTTTTGTTCTTCGAATTGTTTTTTTTTTAAAACATCAGCCTTATATTTAACTAAATCTTGAAACATTAAGAAATAATGTATAACTTGAAGTATAAATTTGATAAATAATTAATATTTTTTAAAACTACTGTCAAAATAATATTTCTAAAACAATTGTCAAAATAATAATGTGAAGAAATCTTCGCTTACTGATTGATTGATTGATTTATTAATTTTATTTCATAATAATTTTTGTCATTTAATTATTAAAATGAAATAATTTTTTTAACAAGTCACCTCACCGCCACCTAACACCTGCCACCTTTTCATTAAATGCTGCATGCAGCAAGCCATGCTGCTAGACAAAGTTTGTACTATTCTCTCTCTCACCTGTACGACCATTTCTTCGCCGGAGTTATACTACATTGTCTACCATCGACCTCTCCTTCGCCGGAGACTTCATTATAATATCAATCCATCTTCCTAAATTATAAAATGGTATGTTTTTGAATGTCATCTATACCTTCTTTACTTTTCGTCCCAACCTTTTCTATGTTTTTTGAATACTCGACATGAAATATTCTGTTCTGTTTGATTATCAGGAAGGAACACATATCAGCGAGAATGATATGGACGAGAATGATATTAATGATTTAAGGTAACATTGTTTAACTTCTCCAATATTTTTAGTGCACATGTAAGCGAAGATCTCTTCACTAATATATTTTTAGATAATATCTTATAAAGCGAAACTATATTCGCCTAATATTACAATCTTCATACTGTTGAAGTGAAGCTTTCTTCGCTTATATTGTTTTCATTTTCCAATAATCTACAAGTTCTGGTTAGTTGAACCTTTATTTTCCACGTGTTCAAACTGAACAGCGAATCTGCTACTTGTCGTCGTCAATTGAATTTCGATGGAAACGGCCAACCTTTGGAGGATATCGAAGCCAACTTAATTCCACTTTTAGGTAGAGAATTTGAGAGTGAAGAAGAAGGCTACGTATTCTACTTAGCATACGCTAAACTAATAGGATTTGGTATAAGGCGCAGTTCAAAACATGTAGACAAGGAGGGTAAAATACTGGATAGAGTTTTTTGTTGTAGTGCACAGGGTGAACGGGGAAAGGACAAACGTGATGTCTATGTGAAACGTAGACGTTCTGTGACTCGGTTCTGTTGTGAAGCGAAATTGAGGATAAAGAGGGCAGACAATGGAAAGTTCCAAGTGGTAAATTTTATTAGTGATCATAGTCATCCTCTTGCAAGTCCAAAGAAAACTCACCTGTATAGATGCCATAGGAATATTTCTGCAGTTGCAGGCTTACATATCGAGATGGCCACTAACGTGGGAATTCCTCCTAAGTCATCACATGCTCTAATGTCTAAACAAATCGGTGGAAGGGAGAATCTAGGTTTTCTTCCTGAGGATTACAAAAATTACCTGCGCACGAAAAGAACCAGAGAGTGTAATTTTGGGGAAACAGGGGGTGTATTAGAGTATTTGCAGAAAAAACAATCCAATGATCCTGGTTTTTATAATGCTTTTCAACTTGATGCGGACGATTTGATAACGAATATTTTTTGGTGTGATTCCAACATGCGGTCCGATTATTCATACTTCGGAGACGTGGTCAGTTTTGACACCACATACAAGAAGAAGAATGAAGGTCGTCCAGTTGCGCTTTTTGTAGGTGTCAATCATCACAAACAATCAATTATTTTTGGAGCAGCTCTATTATACGATGAAACTGCGATGACTTTTGATTGGTTGTTTGAGACTTTCACCAAACCTATGCATGGGAAAAAACCAAAAACCATTCTTACAGATCAAGACGCGGCCATGGCTAAGGCCTTGGCGTCTACATGGCCCGAAACAAATCATCGTCTCTGTATTTGGCACATATTTCAAAATGCAGCCATACATCTTAGCTCGGTGTTCCATAATTTCAGAGATTTTTCTAAGGATTTTTCTTCGTGTATATATGATTTTGAAGAAGAGATAGAGTTTGTTGAAGCTTGGAATCAAATGTTGACAAACTACGGGCTTGAAAACAACGATTGGTTGAAACGCATGTTTAGCATCAGGCGAAAGTGGGCATTAGTCTATGGACGACAAATGTTTTGTGCTGATATGACGACAACACAGAGAAGTGAGAGTATGAACCACTGGTAAAAAAAGGATCTTTACCGACGGTTTTTCCCGAAGGTTTTCTAAACCTCTCCTAAATACTCCCGAGAGGAACAAATCCTTCGGAATTAAAAATAGATTCCGAGTGGGGTGTAAAACCTTCGGGTTTATTAATTATTACCGAAAGTTCTACAAAGAACTTTCGGTTTTTAACTTCCCCAAAAACCCAAAAAAATTCTAAGTCTTGGGTTTGAGTTATATGCGAAGGTTTTAGGAAAAACCTTCGGTTTTGAAATCCCTTGGTTTTTTAAATGCGAAGGTTATTCAAAGACCCTTCGGTTTTGCCTTTTTTGAAAATTTCATTTCCGAAAGTTTTACAAAGAACCTTCGGTTTTGCTAATAAAAAAAAATTCAAATTTTTGAAATTGGTTTTTCCGAAGGGTCTTTAATAAACCCTCGGTTTTGACTAATATCAAAACCGAAAGTTTTATGAAAACCTTCGGCCTCAACCTCTATAAATACAAACCCTAACCCTTCTCTTTTTCATTCCGCTTCTCTCCTTTCTCTCTCTTCCGCCGCCGCCGCCGCCGCCTGCCTCCTCCAAGCCGCGGGTTCTTCTCCTCTCTTCAGGTAATTTGTTTGATTTGGTTTTTTTGTTTTGTTTATTGTAAGATTTAGATTTTTCTTAAGTTTGTATATATATATATATTATAGATCTAGATTTATGTTAGTTTTACGTTATTTTGTTTGATGAATATATATATATATACATATATCTGAAATGCATTTAGGATATGGGTGATGATTCGACATGGAAGAGACTTCGGCGTACACTGGAGAAACTGCATCCGTGTTACCAGAATCTGATAACACAATCTGAAATTGCGGCACGTGAGGAAGAGGTCAGAAAGATGACGCTGGAAATGGAAGAAATCCGACTAAGGGATGCCGAAAGAGGTCGTTTGCTTAGTGAAATCAAAGCGGACTGGGCCGAAATGTCTCAGAGATTAGAGAATCTCGAACAGGAACTTGTCTTGTTGAGGAGTCGACTGAATCAACCACCCCCTCCTTCCACCCCATCTAATAATTAATTTGTAGATTTATTATGGATTTATGACAGTTATGTTTTAATATTTATGAATTATTGTTATTATGTTTGTTTTGTTTGGTTTAATATGTTTTTATTAAATAATTCTGTTTTGTTGACTTTTCACAATTTTTTTAAAAAAAAACCGCATCGCCTAAACCGAGGGGTTTATTTGAAAACCTTCGGTTTTGACCAATTTTTTTTTTTAAATTGGGGTAAAAACCGAAGGTTTTCAAATAAACCTTCGGTTTTTACCTTACATTAAAAAAAATCAGATTTTTTTCTAAGTATGGGGAAGGGTAAAAACCGAAGGTTTTCAAATAAACCTTCGGTTTTTACCTTTCTAAGTATGGGGAAGGGTAAAAACCGAAGGTTTTCAAATAAACCTTCGGTTTTTACCTTTCTAAGTATGGGTAAGGGTAAAAACCGAAGGTTTTCAAATAAACCTTCGGTTTTTACCTTACATTAAAAATTTCAGATTTTTTTCTAAGTATGGGGAAGTGTAAAAACCGAAGGTTTTCAAATAAACCTTCGGTTTTGTCCTTACATTAAAAAAATCAGATTTTTTTCTAAGTATGGGGAAGGGTAAAAACCGAAGGTTTTCAAATAAACCTTCGGTTTTTACCTTACATTAAAAATTTCAGATTTTTTTCTAAGTATGGGGAAGGGTAAAAACCGAAGGTTTTCAAATAAACCTTCGGTTTTTACCTTACATTAAAAATTTCAGATTTTTTTCTAAGTATGGGGAAGGGTAAAAACCGAAGGTTTTCAAATAAACCTTCGGTTTTGTCCTTACATTAAAAAAATCAGATTTTTTTCTAAGTATGGGGAAGGGTAAAAACCGAAGGTTTTCAAATAAACCTTCGGTTTTGTCCTTACATTAAAAAAATCAGATTTTTTTCTAAGTATGGGGAAGGGTAAAAACCGAAGGTTTTCAAATAAACCTTCGGTTTTTACCTTACATTAAAAATTTCAGATTTTTTTCTAAGTATGGGGAAGGGTAAAAACCGAAGGTTTTCAAATAAACCTTCAGTTTTTACCTTACATTAAAAATTTCAGATTTTTTTCTAAGTATGGGGAAGGGTAAAAACCGAAGGTTTTCAAATAAACCTTCGGTTTTGTCCTTACATTAAAAAAATCAGATTTTTTTCTAAGTATGGGGAAGGGTAAAAACCGAAGGTTTTCAAATAAACCTTCGGTTTTGTCCTTACATTAAAAAAATCAGATTTTTTTCTAAGTATGGGGAAGGGTAAAAACCGAAGGTTTTCAAATAAACCTTCGGTTTTGTCCTTGGTAAAACCGAAGGTTTTCAAATAAACCTTCGGTTTTGTCCTTTCATTAAAAAAATCAGATTTTTTTCTAAGTATGGGGAAGTGTAAAAACCGAAGGTTTTCAAATAAACCTTCGGTTTTAACATTACAAAAACCGAGAGATATATTTAAAACCTTCGCAAATACACATCAAAAACGAAAGTTCATTTTATAACTTTCGGTTTTAACACTACCTAGTTTGTTCAATTATTTTGTTTTTAACCCACTAATCTTAACTTCTAACTAATATAATCATTTTCGTGTTCTATTTTAAAAATTAATATTGTGTTTCATGTTCAAATATTTATGATTGTGTTTGATTATTATAGAGAAGTCTATATGAATGTTCATGCATGTTTGATTATCTTATGAATGTAGGTAATGTTTGATCATATGGATTGTGCAATTTTTTAAAGACATCAAATGTGGTAAATTAATATTGTTATAGGTCATTAGAAGGTGAAAAACCAAAGAATTTAACAATTTGTCAAGTGCTAATTCCGAAAGTTATATAATTAACTTTCGGAAATAACCATCAAAACCGAAAGTTTTCTATAAACTTTCGGATTTTACATTTCTCAAGAACGAGGGTTTTAAATAAACCCTTCGGTTTTGATGTATATTTCCGAAAGTTAATTATATAACTTTCGGAATTAGCAAAATAAACCCTTGACAAATTGTTAAATTCTTTGGTTTTCTACCTTCCAATCTAGACTCCTAAGTGATATAATCAAGTGTGTGTTTTTATTTTAAAAATTTAAATTGTTTTTAATGTTAAAATGTTTATGAATGTGTTTGATTATATATAGAAGTGTATATGAATGTTTATGTTTAATCCTATGTATTTGTGTAATGTTTGATCATATGGATTGAGAAATGTTTTAAGGATATCAAATGTGCTAAATTAATGTTGTTCAACGTTATTAGAAAGTGAGAATTCAAATAATTTAACAAGTTCTCATGTTGTAAAACCGAAAGTTAAATATATAACTTTCAGAAATATGCATAAAAAACGAAAGATTTACCAAAGCCTCTCGTTTTTGTGTATTTAAATTTAATTGTAAAAATGTACTTAAACATTACAAACCGAGAGTTATATTAAAACTCTCGGAATTTGAATATTATAAAAACCGAGAGTTATAGCAAAACTCTCGGTTTTTGAATATAATAAAAACCGAGAGTTTTCATATAACTCTCGGTTTTTATTATATTCAAAAACCGAGAGTTTTGCTATAACTCTCGGTAACCAAGTATTTAATTAAAAAAACCCTCTTTCTCTTTTCCCCGTTTCTTCTCTGCTTTCTTCCTCTCCAGCCGCGCGCCCTCTCCAGCCACTCCTCTTCTCCAGCGCCGCCAAGACTCCGTCCGGTTGAAGAAGACGACGCCGCCCGGTTGTAGAAGACTACGCCGCCAAGACCCCGGCGCCCCTGTTGAAGCCTCGAAGACTCCCTCCGGTTGAAGATCTGCCGCGGATCCGGTTGAAGAACTGCCGCCGCACCTCCGCCGCTCTCAGCCGTGCCTCCGCCGTCCACCTGATTGAAGGTAAGTTTCTTAATTTAGGGTTAGTTATTAGTATTTGTTAGATGTAGGGTTAGTTTTTAGGATTTGTTAGATTTAGGGTTAGTTCTTACAATAATAAATTGATTCAAAATATTTGAAGCCTGCCAAGTGTTTGACAAAATGTCTGTGAGAGCATTTGGTTATGTATATGTTAGATTCATGTTATATATGTTATATTTGGTTTGTAATTGTTAGATTTAGGTTGAATTATGTTAGATTTTGTTTAGATTGTTATTTATTAGTTTAGATTGGCTTGATTTTGGTTATTTTGAGGTTTGATTGAGGTTTGATTTTGGTTTGATTAATGTGAAAAATTGGTTTACATTGGATTTGATTTAGGTTTGGTTAATTGTTTTGATTGATGTTTATTGATTTTGATTTAGGTTTGGTTATTAGGTTTGATTGATGTTTATTGATTTTGATTTAGGTTTGGTTATTAGGTTTGATTGATGTTTATTGATTTTGATTTAGGTTTGGTTATTAGGTTTGATTGATGTTTATTGATTTTGATTTAGGTTTGGTTATTAGGTTTGATTAATGTACAAAATTGGTTTATATTGAGTTTGTTTTTAGGTTTGGATATTTGGTTTCATTGATATTTATTGAGATTATGTTAGAATTGAATTGTTTGGATTAGATTGGGATTTTGGTTATTAGATTTGGTTTGAAATTGTTTGATTAATGTTAGATTTAGGTTATATGTTCAATATTTTGGTTAGATTTGGTTTTTATATAGGTTTGTTAGATTATATTTTGTTTGGTCTATGATTTAGTTTGAACTTTGGTGGATTTAGTTTGAACTTTGGTGGATTTATGTCAAATTTAAGTTTGACATTATGGTTTGATTTTGTCTGATTTTGGATTAGGACCGTACGTCTCTTGAAGATCGCCGAGGTTATTCCACCTTCAGCTGCCTCCTCCACCGTCGCCGCCACAACTGCTGAAAAAGGTCAGTTTTTAAGGATTTTCATGTTGTTAGGATTATATTGGATTTTAGGTATGAATTGAATTGTTTGAATTAGATTTTATTATGTTAGATTTGGTTTATGTATGAATAAATTAGATTTTAAGTTAGAATTGCATTGTTTGCAATATATTGAATTTTAGGTATGAATTGGTTATTTGAATTAGGCAAGATTGAAGAATGCCGTGCTAGATTGGTTAGATTAGTTATTTGAATTGTTTATGATGAAAAATTGTTTGTTTAGGTGGAATTTGGCTTGGATAATGTTAGATATTGTTGAAATGTATATGAATGAAATATTGTTTGTTTAGGTTGAATTGGGCTTCGATAATGTTAGATGAAATTGATTATTGGTTGGATAATGATAGATTAGATATAAATTATGTTAGCATTATGTAAGCCTAATTAATTTAGTGAAATATAAGTAAATAATAATGCGGGTTGTGTTCCATTTTATTAGAAATATGGAAGTACCCGATAAAAGCTGGATGACCTTACGTCGAGATCATCCAGATTACGAGGAAGGCGTTGACAAATTCCTCGAGTATGCTGTTAGGAGTACATCCCGACAAACCGTGAAATGTCCCTACGTGAAATGCTTGAACACGCCGTTCATGGAAATAGACGAAGTGAAGACTCACCTCATTGTTTATAGAATAAATGTGCATTATCAGTATTGGTATTTTCATGGAGAAAAAAGACGTACTACTCAAGTGGTGAATGACGATGTCGATGAAGATGCCGATGACTTCGATGATGATGATGATGACGATGATCAGTCGGAGGATGCCGTGCCGGAATTCAACGATGCGAGACCGGAGATGAATAATACAGTTAATGAAGAGGTCAACGAAGAACGTTATATGCACGAATTTATAAACGATATGTTCCCCAACGTTAATGACGGTCCGGATAACGATGAACCAGTCGAAGATGCGCATAGATTTTATAAATTGCTTGATGATTGCAAACGGCCATTGTATGAAGGTGCTCGAATAACGAAATCATCGGCACTACTGAAACTACTTCACATAAAAAATGTATGTCAATGGACGAATTCTTCGTTCGATATGTTGCTGCGTCTGCTTAAAGACTACATATTACCGATTGACGCTCAATTGCCAAACTCGTACTACGAAAGTAAAAAATTCATTACTGATATCGGGCTAAAATATGACAAGATAGACGCATGTAAGAACAACTGTATGCTATTTTGGAAGGACGACATAAATGAAGATTCTTGCAGAGTTTGCGGTCTTTCAAGATGGAAAGTCGACCAAACAAGTGGGACAGTTCGGGAGAAGCAAAACGGGAAATTCATTCCAAAAAAGGTGTTGAGATATTTCCCTTTAATACCAAGACTGCAAAGACTATACATGTCCTCAAAAACGGCTCCAATGATGAGATGGCATAAAGAAGGAAGAGTTGACAGTGATACGTTGAGACACCCCGCTGATTCCTTAACTTGGAAGACGTTTGATGAAAATTATACAGATTTTGCTTCAGAATCCCGAAACGTAAGACTTGGTTTATCAAGCGATGGATTTCAACCATTTGCAAATGGGAAAAAATCATACAGTGTTTGGCCGGTAATTCTCGTCCCTTATAATGTGTCACCCACGACTTGCATGGATTCTAGCAATTTCATTTTATCTATGTTAATTCCGGGTCCAAAGAGTCCGGGAGATGCAATTGACATATTTGTCCAGCCATTGATCGATGAGTTGCATGAACTGTGGCAAACAGGTGTGAAAACGTTTGATGCACACACCTCGCAATACTTTAACATGCGAGCGGCATTGTTGTGGACCATTAACGACTTTCCCGCATACGCGAATTTATCAGGCTGGAGTACGAAAGGTAAATTTGCTTGTCCTTGTTGTAACAACGACACGGTATCCCTTCGATTGGTCCATGGTTCCAAACAATGTTACTTAGGTCACAGACGTTTCCTTCCACCGAAGCACAAATACAGAAGGGATAAAGAGTCGTTTGATGGTCGAACTGATTATAGGGATCCCCCTAGATTGTTAACGGGCCAAGAAAGTTATGAGCAAGCACGAGACCTAGAAGACATTATTCTTAGTGCGGATATGAGCAAGAGAACCAAGATATATCATGAAACGCGGGGCGACAATTGGAACAAACTAAGCATTTTCTTCCGTCTACCTTATTGGAAATCGCTATTATTGAGACATAATTTGGATGTGATGCATATTGAGAAAAATATCTGTGATAGCGTGTTGGGAACAATAATGAATGTGAAAGAGAAGACTAAGGATGGTCCTAAAGCTCGTAAAGACTTAGAACTCTTGGGCATAAAATCATGGTTACATCCTATAAATGATGAAGGAGTTGTTCATTATCCAGAAGCGCCTTTCACTTTGACATCCGAAAATAAAATACGTCTTTGTAACTTCTTGAAAGATCTCAAGTTGCCTGATAGGTTTTGCTCAAATATCGGGGGTTGTGTAAATTTGGAAGAGAAAAAACTTTCGGGATTAAAGAGTCATGATTGTCACATTTTGTTGGAATATCTAATTCCTTTAGCAACTCGTGGATTGCTTCCAGAGTATGTGTATGATGCGTTAGTAAATTTGTCTCGTTTCTTTCGGTTGTTGTGCTTCAAAGAGTTGATTCAAGAGGACCTGGAACAATTGTACATGGATATTACATTGACACTTTGCAAATTTGAAATGATTTTTCCGCCTTCAATCTTCGACATCATGATGCATCTCCCGGTTCACTTGTCATTTGAGGCTTTGCTTGGAGGACCTGTTCAGTATCGATGGATGTATCCCTTTGAACATTACATGGGTACAATGAAAAGATATTTGCGGAATAATAACCACCCCGAAGCCTCTATAAGCGAGAGTTATCTTGTTAACGAAAGTATTAGCTTATGTGCCAGGTATATGGAGGAACAAGATCAAGAAAATGCACAACCTGAAATCTCGGGGATTTCAATATTTGCATCATTGGAAGACCTATCCAACGGAAAAGTATACAACTTGGATTATATAGATCGAGTGACAGCTCATTCTTACATTTTGAAAAATTGTCCCGAAGCAGAACCTTTTTACATGTAAGTTTCAAAGTTGCTGTTACTAATTAGCATTAAAGAGTGTTACTAATTAGCATTCGATCTATTTGCAGAGATTATAACAACGAGTCCAGTGGAGAAACGTTTGCCGCATATTTCAAGCATCGAGTGAGTAAATTACAAACCATATATCCTAACTCTTTTTATTCATATTAACAACTACATTTCGGATACATATATAGGTCGCCCATTTAGCAGAAAGTAACGACATATCAAGAGACCTCAAGATCTTAGGAGAAGGTCCAAGTATGTACTCGTCTATGTATGTTTGGTGTAAAGTAAATGGATTCAAATTCTGTACAGAAAAACACGACGAAGGTTTGACAACTCAAAATAGTGGGGTGGTTGTTGAGGGATACAACGGATCTGAAACTATGTCATACTACGGAGTTTTGACGGATATAATCGAATTACAATACTATTCTCACAAACGAGTTGTTTTATTCAAGTGTAAGTGGTTTGATACACACTCGGGGGAACTAGGAGTGAAAGTGGATAAACATGGCTTCGTAAGTGTAAATGTAAACCGAATATTGAAAACGCAAAGTCAGGACCCGTATATATTGGCGAGTCAAGCAAAACAAGTATTCTACGCCCCTGATATGTCAGCCCGACCCGGTTGGAAGATTGTGACAAAAATAAAACCGCGGTTTACAAACATGTAGTTCAGATTAATTAATTAGGTAGATTTAATTATGTTTTTAACTTTATATTCATTTTTATTACTACTTTATTTCAAGTATTCACTCATTTTTATTAATGGTGTGAATTAAGAATGTCTGAAGGTCCTAAAACAACTTGGAAGAGTATGAGGAAGACACCCAAGAAATTGGATAAGAGTTACCAAAACCTACTTGCCCAATCCGAGTCGTTAAAGCAACGAGGATCGTCTTCGAGAGACCAACCACCGATTCCTGTGGTCCCGATAGCTACTGCACCTCCCCGAACATACGAGACTGAAGACGATATTGATGACATCGCAGAGTATATAGAGAGCACATTCGCTGATAACCTGCCTAGCGATGAGGCTGAAGACGAGGGTCTTGAGGAGCCTATCGAGGAGCAGGATGACGAGGAGGAGCACGGGACCACTCCCGACCCATCATCGACAGGTATTTCGTTTACAAATTAGTTAGTGTTTCAATTGATTGACATATTTAATTAAGATTTTGATAATTTTGAAGAATCTTCTGCCCGCAAGAGACGGGGGAAGAACAAGAATATTGCGCTGTCTAAGAGGCTAGCGGGGACGAGGATCCCTCTAACGTTTAGAGAGAAGGATGGGAGGCCAGGCGGTACAGACGTGGGAAGGACACGGTGGTCTAGACATGTGGGGTCGATTATCCAGAGCCCCGCAGCCGTCTCACACCGTCTTCTCAAGTGGAAGGCTTTAAGTGAAGACCAATTGGATTCACTGTGGACTGCTATCAAGGTTAATAATTATTACTTGATTATACATTACGTCATTAAATAATTATTTTTCACATTTGGATGTTATTTTTTTCAGGATCCGTTCGAAGCGACTAATGGTGACATTGAGTCTTTTCGAACGACGGGGTTGGGACACGCCAATCAGATATGGGATAGATGGCGGTCGGATTTGAACAAGAATTATATCCGCGTCCACAAAGGAGACGAGGCGGCGGTACTGGCTAATCCTCCACCGGACTACGATCGAGATGATTGGGAGTTTGTGTGTCGCAACCATTTCTTCACAGAAACGTTTAAGGTACGGTTTCATAATTCAAATAAGAGTTGATATTAATTAATCTAACTTCATTTGTTATTTCAAATACAGAGACACAGTACTACAAATATGAAGAATCGGAAGAATCTGAAATTCCCGCATCGAACGGGAAGTAGACCGTTTGCACAAATTGAAGACGAGTTGGTAAGTACATTATTTGTAATAACTTAATATAAAGATTGTTATTAATTATATAAATCATTTATTTCAACAGGCGATTGAAATGGGACGGCCACCGTCTGTAATTGAAGTATTCAAGAGGACCCGTACACCAAAACCGACACAAGAAAACCCAACACCCGTCCCGGACGAACACGTGCAAGAGAAAATTGTAAGTGAATTGAATATGCCTAGTTTTTTTATTATAGAAATGATATTTTATTTGAATTTTGCAGGCTGAGATGGAGGAGGTTGTTAGTAACGAACCGGGAATATCTGATTTTGAATTGACGGAGAGGGTGTTCGGACAACAAAAACACGGGGTCGTCTTCGGAATGGGATCAGGCGTCCGACCCACACACTTTCGTGAGGATCGTCGTTGTGGAAACAGTTCACAGCGAAACAATGAGCGATTGTTAGAAGAGAATCAAATGATGAAGCTCAAGCTGGAGGAACTGGAGAAGAGGGATGAAGAAAGAAGGCGCAGAATGGATGAAATGAAAGCGGAAAATGAAGAAATTGTGGAAAGAATGGAGAGGGAGAAGTCAGAGATGAACGCAAGAATGGAGAGAATAGAATTGTATATGAGGCAAGGACCACCTCCTCCCCCCACAAGCTAAGGTAGTTTCGATTAAAAACATTTTTTCATTAGTGGTTGGATTTAGAACAGATTGTTCGGAATATTAGTTTGGTGTCGAATTTTGTAATGTTCATGATCAATTAATGTGATCGTTTAATGTATGTTGAATTTCTTTTATCATTGATATATTGGTTTGGTGGCTGAACAGGTTTTGGTTGCAAAAAAAATAATCGGCACATTTTTAAAAATTTACATGAAAAAACCGAAAGTAAAAATGAAATCTCTCGGGTTTTCTCTTTGTGGAAAAACCGAGAGATATTAGAAAACTCTCGGTTTTTAGCCGAAGAGAAAACCGAGAGTTCTTTGTAAAACCCTCGGTTTTTCCACAAAGAGAAAAACCGAAAGTTCTTTATAAAACCCTCGGTTTTTCCACAAAGAGAAAAACCGAAGGTTCTTTGTAAAACCCTCGGTTTTTCCACAAAGAGAAAAACCGAAGGTTCTTTGTAAAACCCTCATTTTTTCCACAAAGAGAAAAACCGAAGGTTCTTTGTAAAACCCTCGGTTTTTCCACAAAGAGAAAAACCGAAAGTTCTTTGTAAAACCCTCGGTTTTTCCAAAAGAGAAAAACCGAAGGTTCTTTGTAAAACCCTCGGTTTTTCAACTAAAGAGAAAACCGAAAGTTCTACGTAAAACCCTCGGTTTTTCCAAAAGAGAAAAATCCGAAAGTTTTCATATAACTCTCGGTTTTTCTCTTTGTGGAAATCCCGAGAGAGTCAATACCGAGGGATGGCGAGAGTTACTAAAACCTTCGGTAAGGTCTCTTTACCGAGAGTTATATGCTCAAAACCGAGAGTTTTAACTCTCGGTTTTGACCACTTTTTCACCAGTGAACAGTATGTTGAAAAGGTACTGCTCCTACAAACACAAGTATTTAGAATTTTTCAAACACTTTGAAAGACTACTCGATGAAAGAAGGTATGATGTGTTGAAGGCTGATTTCAAATCAATTACCAGCCAACCAAGTCTTAACTATCCAGTTTTGATCTTAAAGGATGCCTGCAAAGTTTACACCCCAGAGGTCTTTAAGTGCTTTGAACAACAATGGTTTATGTCGCATGATTGTGGTGTTGAAATGTTAGAGGATGTCGACACACACAGAAAATACAAGGTAACACCCCACACTAGGAGATGCTCTCATACAGTTACAGTTCATAAGAATGACGATAAGAATATCGAGTGTAGCTGATGTAAATATGAATTTGGAGGGATTTTGTGTGCTCACATCCTAAAGATTTTCACAACGATTGACGTGTTGAAGATTCCTCCGGCGTTGATATTGAAGAGGTGGACAAGAACAGCCAAAGATGGAATATTTGGAACTGATCCAATCGTGGACAATACTAATGTTGATCCGAGTGAGCTTCATAACATAAGATACAGAGATTTGTGTGGGTTGTCCATGCATTTATTTACCAAGGCAGCCGAAAGAGATGACACTTACAATCATGTCAAAGAAATCATGCTGAGCCAGTGCACGTTTGTGGATAAAAAATTACAGGAGAGTATAAATATGCAAACTCCACCAACCGGTGTATCACGTTCTGCCGAGGGTGCCCCTGTTCAAGCAAAATGAATGAAAACTAAGAAGCCCACAAAGTCTGGTAAGAGAAGGAAAGGTGGACTGGAGAAGAACTCAAGAAAACGAAAATCAACAAGAATAACTAGTGAATCACATATTCCGGTATGAAATTGCTGACTTACCTTCTTTACTAATAATTGTGTTATTAATATTCATATAATAACATACTTTTAAATAAATTTAATATTCCTTTCCAGCCATCAAGTGCAATGCCAACGACAACTCCTCAGTTCTCAACTCCTCAACAATGGGACGAAAGTTTCAGCATGGACGCCAATACTCCGTTCACTGTTCTTTTGTCATCTCAACTATCGAACTCCAGTTTCATGTGAAATCTGATATGTATATAGTATTGTATGTATGTTGTATTTGAAACCAAGAATAAGGTCGAATGTATGCATGCGAAGTTTTATGAAATACCAAATGAATGACCACACTAATTCATTTCTAAAAAATTAAAAACACCCAACTCAATCGAATATTTATTCGCCCCCAGTCAACTAATATTAAGTATCCTTTTAGTTACAAATGGAGAAAATGAAACATACAAAAGAGGCGAATATGTGTTCGCTTGAACCTCACCACGTGTCTCGGGCGAATATTTATTCTCCTTATATTTGTTTGATGAAATTGATATTTATGTTGAAACTGGTATTTACATGTCGGGGTAAGTGCAGTGACATGACAAGTCATCCCGCTTCTCATGGATGAGATGGTGGCTTTACATCATCATTTAAGCTGAGGCGAATATGTATTCGCTTCAGCTTAAATGAGGCGAATATTTATTCTCTTCATATTTCTTTCATGAAATTCGAGGCTTCACATATTCTCTTCATAATTGAACAAGTGTTTGAAAATCAAATTTCATAAAAAACAATCTGAATGTACACATCTTCATTAGTGTGAAGATGTGAAGTACAAATTTTTGAGAATTGAAATTACACAACATATTCTTTATTGTAACAATAAATCATTACAATTATAGGAATAGTTTAATTACCCCATCTGTCTATGATTACATTATTGTACTCATGTGAACTAAAATTCTTTGTAAAATTTAATTACACAATATGTAAACAGTTCCTAATTCATTGACTTATCCATTTACGGCAGGAATTGTAGACCTTGCTCCTGGCCTTGTTGAGCTCCGATCCAATGACACGCCAACAATATTCCATCCTCAATGTCTTTATTTGGTTCCTTACATTTCTTTTAACGCCAAAGCCAGTTTTCCACCCCTTCACCTCACCTTCATACGTCTCCATGTGTCTCATGTAAAAAATGCCGCAGTCAGTGTAATTCTTTGAATCTTGCCATGGCAATTTCAAACAAATCTTCTCCAAACCGCCATACTTTTTAGCAAGAACGGGGTCTACGTCGTTCATATATTGTTGAATGTAGTCATCCTGATACATCATTACAAACAACATTATGTAATGTATTTTATTGCTACTAGAATTCCAAAATTGAACTATTTTAAATTTTAATTGTAGTGTCATACCAAGATTTGTGCATTCTTATATCTTCTTTCGAAGGGCGATTGCATAGGTGACTGCCGGTTATCAATTACTTGAAATTGCATTTGTATGAAGTTATAGCAAACCAGGTAGAAATGTCTGTCATCAATGATTGGGAAAAACAACTGTGGATAGAATTAAAAAAGATTAGATTTGAACTGAGTGGTAAATGATATTATAAGGTATCACACCCAGAGATGTACTTACGAGGTCCACTTCCAAGAGGTCCATTTTGGAAATTTGGAAAGCCCGAGCTTCTAGACAGAACCTGTCATTGAATTTGTCTCGGGTAGTTATCCCACCTTCACGAAAAATCTGTTTACAGCAGTCTTTAGTCTCACAAGAATAACATAATTGATAAATAACAGTGCTAGTACAACTTACTGTGAGCACGGTTGTGTAGAAAATCTTATTGTAACGACGTTTTACATTTTTCCTAGAAAGGTCGTGCAACATGTATGACCAAACGTCAATAATCATACTGTCTACCCATGTTTGATCAGCCATTGTAAGCATGTCCCCGTGCGTCACGTGTAGACATAGGTTATCCGCAATAAATAACATTTCACTGCATGAAAACAGCAAAACATGTTTCAAAATGGTGTACAATTCCTATTTTTTAGGAATAATTAAGCATTTGCAGGAAACATTACCTTGGATCAAGTCCTCCAGCAAATACGAAACCCACAAAAATCTTCTGAAAGTTTGTTAGTTTCTTTTCATCCCTAAACATTTTATTGAAATGTGGGGTTTTCAAAGCTGGAGGCAAGTCCAATGCTTTAAGCCATTCTTTCGTTTGCATGTTTGGACGAGAAGAGCCAGTTTGAAGTGGCGGTAGTAGACTGGAGATGCCTTCTTCAGGTTCATTCTTTACTATCTCCAAAGAAGAGGCGGTTTGAAGTGGCGGTGGTAGACTGGAGATGCATTCTTCAGGTTCATTTTTAACTATCGCCAAAGAAGGGGAGTTTTTGTTGGTTTCGGTTTTGATGACATCGGTTAACCAATCAGTTTTCAAATTTCGTGGGGCTTTTCTTTGGACATTTAAGGCCTTTGAAGGTCCTGCTTCCTCTTTTTTTGGGATAATTAGGGTAGGAGGCAAGGCTGGGGTGGTTGGAGTGCTGGTGTTCGTGTTGGTTTCTGTTTTGGGAGTAATTGGGTTGGCTTTGGGTTTGGCTTGTGCCATTCGAGGGGCTGTTGTTTTGAGTGGAGGAATGGGGTCTGCTTTGGCTTGTGCCATTGGAGGGGGGGTGGTTTTAACTGCTAGGCGCGCCCTTGCCCTGCCCAGCCCAAAACCACCGGCACGAACTTCTAAGTTGGTGAACTCTAAAACGGTTACGTCATCCCAACAGGAGATAATTGGAAATTTTCTTTCGTAGGGGATACGTTCACCTTCCACAAAAACACCATCTAGGTAGCAAATCTGGAGTAAAGGAGTGGGAAACATGTTAGAAAATATTACATATCTAAAAATCATATATAAGAGAGGCAACAATACTTACCGATAAAAGGGTTATAGGTCCATCGAAATATGGATTTTTATCTTTACTTGCTTTTTCTTTCCAACTTCTTACACTGTCAAGCAATCGTTGTAGTGTGAAGTGGCACCAGTTCAGTTCCTTTATGTTATCAACATTCATTAAGGATTTGAGAATTTTGAACCTGAAATGAAAAAAATACATGTGTTAGTATTCACAAATACAATTACATATATAATAGGTTTGAATACATGTTTACCTTGCTCGTGAATTTTGAACTGGACATAAAAAACTTGAGACAACAAAGACAACAAAGTCGATTTTGAAATCGTTGTCTGCACTTGTGTTACTTAACATCTTGGGGATCATAGAAAGTGTTTCGGGAGGTTTTGAGTCATCCCCGGTTCATCTGGTCTTCCAATCCCTCAAGAAATTAAAATAATCAGGGTCCTTAGTCTTGTCCAACCCAACGGACTCGACTACGTTCATTGCCCCTCTAGGGAGGTTCATCACGAGCTGTACGAGATCTTCATCGATACGGATCTCATCACCGTTGGACAATACCAGAGAACTCTTATCCGGGTCAAAACATTGGACTACGTGTCTGGAAAAATGAGCCAGGCACTTGGAGACGCCCATTGTAAGAAGAGAACCAAACCCGATTTCCTTCACGGCTTCCCTCTGTTCTACGCTCAATTTAGGAATGAGTTGAGCGAGGCCATGAGGTGATGATCTGGTTAGAAATGTCAGTTTACGTTTCTTGATGGTTTTGGTTTTTTGGGGAGATGGGGGAAACTCTTCATCGAATGGGGTAGTAGACGGAGAAATATTAGTGGTTTCTGGGGGTGGTTCTGGTAACTCTTCATCGACTGTTGGAGTGGAGGTAGGAATAACATTTGGTTTTTTTTTAGGGGGAAAAGGTGGTGGTAAAATCTCATCAGTACCTGCAGCAACATCAGTAGCTTCGACAGCAACTGTGGAAACTGATTCAGTAGTCGATGACGACTTAGTATTCGTCTTCGGATTTCTCTTCCTCTTCCTTTCATATGTCCTCGAAGTCATTAATTTTGGTGGGATAGCATAAATCAGTATTATACGAAATAAATTGAATAAACATGTGTAAAATTAGTATAAACACAATAAGATTAACATACCTCGCTGGTTTATTGCTGGGATTGACGTTGGATGCCGGAGTGGGTGCAATTTCGTTTTCGTTTATGCTCCTACAAACTTGCAAGACGACCTCTCGGGAGTCGATGGGATGATCCACTTCCATGTTGTTGCCTTGGTTACCCGACATGTTCAGACGAAATCCTTGTAGTATAAACGAAATATCTAGGGTTTCGACGTTCAGTGTTTGGATTATCGCCGGGAGATAGAGAGAGAAGAATATGAACAGTGGCTTATGAAAATGAAATTGAGGGAGAGTCGGCTTGTAGCGGGAAATTGAAATTATATCAACTAGTCATGGAAGCGAATAAATATTCGTTCGATATCGTAAATTAAAAAAAAAAAATTAAATGGAAAATAAAAACTATTCATAGAAGCGAAGATTTATTCGCTGAATGTAAATGCACGGGTAAGTGAATTTACATGACAGGACAGTGGGCTTCTCATGGGAGGTGTGGTGGTTTTACATGAACGTCAGGCTAAAAATATTTGAAAAGAAGAAATCTTCGCTTTCAATCGTCTACTCGAAAAACAAAATTAAAGCGAATATTTGGTCGTTTACTGATTGTCATTTTAAATTAATCAAATTAACATTTATTAATAAACGGAAAAAAAAAATAGGAAAAAAAATCTAGCCGGTAATTGAGGCGAAGAATTGTTCGGTTGCTGCATGTCATGTCATCTTCAATTAATTGAAATAATATTTAATAAACGAAAATATAAAATCCATGTCATTTTGGTCTTTACATAGACGGGTAAGTGTCTTTACATGGTAGGCAAGCGGTCTTCTCATGGGTGGGTAGGGGGGTTTTACATGAGGTTTTTATTAGAATTAATTTAAGCAAATATATCTTCGCTCATGAGGGTCTCCAGCCAAAAAAAATGAAATAAAAAAAAAGGAAAAAAATAGAAAAGTAATTGAGGCGAAGATTTGTTCGGTTGCTGCATGTCATCTTCAATTAATTGAATTAATATTTAATAAATGGAAATATAAAATCCATGTCATTTTGGTCTTCACATAAACGGGTTAGTGTCTTTCCATGGCAGGCAGGCGGTCTTCTCATGGGTGGGTTGGGGGGTTTACATGAGGTTTTAATTAAAATTAATTGAAACAAATATATCTTCGCTCCAGAGAGTCTCGAGGCAAAAAAAATTAAATACAAAAATTAAATAAAAATTCATAGAAAATAAATGAATGAATTAATTGAAGCGAATATTATATCGCTGCATGTGTTTTTTAATAAATTAATATTTAATAAACGTAAATATAATATCCCTGTCAATTCGGTCTTTACATAGACGTGTAAGTGTATTTTCATGAACGGCAGGCGGTCTTCTCATGGGTGGGTATGCGGGGTTTACATGAGGGTCATGGCAACGGGCGTGTAGATCTTCGCTCCCATCGTATCTCACCCTCCCCTCTTCGCTCATGAGGGTCTCCAGCCAAAAAAAATGAAATAAAAAAAAAGGAAAAAAATAGAAAAGTAATTGAGGCGAAGATTTGTTCGGTTGCTGCATGTCATCTTCAATTAATTGAATTAATATTTAATAAATGGAAATATAAAATCCATGTCATTTTGGTCTTCACATAAACGGGTTAGTGTCTTTCCATGGCAGGCAGGCGGTCTTCTCATGGGTGGGTTGGGGGGTTTACATGAGGTTTTAATTAAAATTAATTGAAACAAATATATCTTCGCTCCAGAGAGTCTCGAGGCAAAAAAAATTAAATACAAAAATTAAATAAAAATTCATAGAAAAAAAATGAATGAATTAATTGAAGCGAATATTATATCGCTGCATGTGTTTTTTAATAAATTAAATTAATATTTAATAAACGTAAATATAATATCCCTGTCAATTCGGTCTTTACATAGACGTGTAAGTGTATTTTCATGAACGGCAGGCGGTCTTCTCATGGGTGGGTATGCGGGGTTTACATGAGGGTCATGGCAACGGGCGTGTAGATCTTCGCTCCCATCGTATCTCACCCTCCCCTCTGACACGATGCCCGGAGCGAAGATATCTTATATGTTTAGCATCTGAATATTATATTATTTCCTGGCGTTAACAGGCGCTTCCGTTAACGGCGTCTGGTGTGAACCCGGGCCTAAACCCGGAATCCGGATTCTCCCTCCCTCCGTCTCCTGCCCAGATTGATTTATTATTAAAATAATAATGCTGCAATCTGATTGGTCCGTCACAGGGAAACACGGCAATCGGTAGCAGAAGATCTGATTAGGGAATATCAGTTCAATACTTTTAATTCCGATTAGGGAATACATGATTAATTATAGCTTTGCAGGTTGGTAAATGGTAAGGGAACCTATTGTTTTGACATGAGCCTATTGTTGAATAATTTTAATTCCGATTAGGGAATATCAGTTCAATCTATATTTATATTTTTTTTTATTTATTCTTATTATAAAAATAAATAAATAAATAAATAAATAATATATCGATATATATATATAAATAAATAAATGATTATTTAGATTTTAATTATATTTTAGAATTTGTCTTATATAATTTTTAATATTTTTGTAATTTATGTATACTTTTTATCTTTTAAATTTATTTATTTTCTTTATATTCAAATCATATTTTATAATAAAAAATTATTTTATTTAAATAATAAATATTAAAGTAATATATTCTAATTTTTCAAAAATAACCATATTAATATTATTTACATTAAACCTGCTTACTTTTTTTAAATTATATCTTATGATTTTTTTAGTTACATATTTTTTATTTTTTAATTTTATTTTGTCCTAAATATTATTTTACATTTTTCTATTAATTAGTATTAGAAAGATTTTTATTATTATGTTGTTACAGATTGAATTTAAAATATTTTATTATATTTAATTATATAGAAACTTAATTAAAATTTTATTTTATTAAATTTATTTTGATTTCATAATATATATTTTTTAATATTTCCATATATATAAGAATAACTCTTTTGGAGTGAATCTATGCTATAATAAAATATAATATTTTGTTATGGTAGAAAAGGGTCGTGGCTCCTTATTTTTATTCATTATTTTCTTTTATAAATCTAAAAAAAGGACTAAACTCATGTTCATACTTAGTTAAATTTATAATTTTTTCATTATATTATTCGATCTCATCCAAAAAAATTTAAACCCATTTTTTTTTCAAGCCCACTCTTAAATTCCTGGGTCCGTCTATATATATATATATAAATATAAATATATATTTCTCCTAAGTTTTATTTTAATCTCATTATTTAAACTAATATATTTTAAAAAAAAAAATATTTTCAGGTTTATCTATTACATGTATCATATTTGAGTTTCAATTTTTTTTATATGGTACAATAATATAGACGTATGCCTAAAAACAAAATGATACAAAGTTAGACACATGCTTAGGTTTGAATTACTTTTAGACGCATATTCTAAGAATTGATAAATAAATAAGGTATATAATAATATTATTATAAATGACCAGAAGTTTAAAATAGAGACTATAATATGATAGACACATAGACACGTGAGATATAGCGCGTGAGCCATTTCTTACACAGTTACACTAGTAAAAAAGAGGGTTTTACCGAAAGAATTGCCCGACAGATTTATACATCTATCGGTAGAGGTGCCGAAAGGAAAAAATCTGTCGCAAATAAGAAAAGATACCGACAGGCTTTACATATTTTTCGGTATTAGAACATAATACCGAAAGATATGACATATATCTTTCGGCTTTGATCTCTTTCAAAAAAAATTTCGAAAACGGCTAAGTTTTGAGTTTTCTTTAAGGGATATACCGAAAGATATAGACTATATCTTTCGGCTTTGATCCCTTTCAAAAAAATTCAAAAAACGACTAAGTGTTGGGTTTTCTTTAATGAATATACCGAAAGATATAGACTATATCTTTCGATTTTGATCCCTTCCAAAAAAAAAAAAAAAAAATGATAAGTGTTGGTTTTCTATAAGGGTAAAACCGAAAGATTTATTACGTGTAACTAAGCACCAACCCAAAAATAGAATATCTACGTTTGAACACGCAAAATATTTTTATTTCTTAATTTATTAGTAAATAAATCAGGTGACGACTCTAAAAAAAATCAATTCTAGTCTAAATCGACGTTTTAAATGCGCTATAGTAAAGACTATCATTTTGGTTTCTCGTCTCACACGAGACTCAAGAGGATTGTGAGTTATGAAGCACAACTATCGAGTAACAAAAACCCTTTCTCGGAAAGGATCGATTTTTGACGTTACAACTTTTCTGGAGACTCAGCTGGGGAGTAATCAATGCTTAACTTAAAATAAAATTTTGTCCATTTTTAAGAATAATGTTTTACACCTTCAACTAAAAAAATCAAAAAAGTAAAAAAAATCAAAAAAACAAAAATAATAAATAAAGGAAAAAAATGGTACATCACTCAATTTCGCCTTTCTTTTTTCTATACGAAATAGTTCTAATCTTGGGCACATCGCCTTTTTGTTTTGAGGTAGTACACGATGTGCGTTGTGCGACGTCATCTGTACACCTATAGTATTATGTGCAAAGATTAGTCAATGAGGAATGATGATTTGTTCCAAATTTGAGCGAAGATGCGAGAGAATTAACCTAGGTACACGGATCGATCCTTCTCCCTGACGACGAGATCCCTTTCGAGAGATATACATCGTGGAGATGAGGAGAAATTCCCAATTGAACCGACACTTTCTCTTGTCGGCGATTTATGCTCTCCGGCCGGGGTAAGTGAACTATCTCTTATGATTTTTTCATAGAAATAAAATCCCAGTTACGACTCTCAAGATCTAACTATTCGTCGTCAAGTCATGTCGAAAGCCTTCTCGTGTCTACTATAATTGTATTTGCTAGAAAATTTTAATGATTTAAATAATTTATTTATAATTTTACGATTTTTTAAAATTCAAGAAAAAATAAGATTGAAAAAAAGGAACGGATATTAATGGGTCATGTCACACTAATTTAAAATTAAATCATGCCAAGTTAGTCATGATTTATGGAGGGAGGAAAGAAAATGACAAATCAAAATTGTAAATGAAAAAATTGAATGAGGCGTGATATTAAAAGTGTTTATCAGATAATAAAGTTTACGGTACATTTATAAAATTAAATAAAAAAACAATAACACACTTAATAACTCTAATTTTAAAGAGATTAAATGTAGTAATTTTTAATTAATAAATTTTTAATAATTGATACATTATTAAATTAGTTATACAAGTATATAAATAAATAAAATAAATAAATAAAAATAAATTGAATGGAAACGTGACTTTGATTTTGATTACTTAAAGGATGTCAATATTTTCTTTAATATTATTTAACTATTTCTTGGGCGTGATAATTTTCAAAACATTGATTTAAAATGACCACTTCATGAATGTCAATTTAATCTTATCTTAATCTTAGAAGCTTCTTCATTGATAATGATATTTATCTATTTATATATGAGGTTTCCCAAATTTTATAAAAATAATAGGCTTACTACAATTTATCTATTTTTTCATGATATAAGTATTAAAACTTAAGTTCATTATTTTAATTATCATTTGAATTATATTATATTATATTAATATAAAATATTAATATTAAAAATAATCATGATAGGATTTATCATCATATAATAATTTTCAATTCATAAAAAAATATTATATAATTAATATTAATCAATTCAATTCAACATAACTCAAACATTAAGACATCCCACCATCAAGGTAGCTTAATGGTAAGAGTCGACTTAAGAGACCAAAAAGTCATGAATTCGATTTCATCTCAAAGCGTTTTGAGTTTAAGCAGGAAGCCATCATTGTGGGTGTCAAACTAGTTCTCTTTTAATTAATTTTTTTTTTCCAAACACATTTACATAATATCAAGTCACTCAACAAATACCATCTTCATTCATTTTAGGCAAATATGAACATCAATTCACAACCTACTTTTTATATTTAAAAAGAAAATGACTCAAATTCAATTTTATTTTTACTTATGACTTTGCAAGGGTAAGAATATGAATCAATACAAGATCCTTTCATTTATCTATTTTATCCTTCATTTTTTTTAACATCTCTCCCATTATTGAAAAACAATAAACACTACAAAATTAGAACCCAAAATCTGAAAAGGAACCCAAACACAATAGCTTGTTTGATATAGGGTTATCTAAAAATAATCTAGATTATTTGAATTAAATATTATTTAATAAAAAAAGAATTATTCGGAGTTATATGGATTTAATTATTAAAATATTATTTTATTTAATATTTTAATATATTATAAAAATAAATTAAAAATATTTGAATTAAATTCAATTATTCAAATCTTCTAAAACAAAGTTAATTGCTATACTCACCGTAACTAATAAGGAAATTATAATCAGATATATTTTGAATTTAAAATATAATTTTCTCTATTACTTTAATGATATATAGTTTAAACGTTTTCTGTTCTCATTAATATATTTTGTTTGTCTATCTTTTTTTTTTATCATATTTTTCTAATCTATTTTTACAATTTAATTTATCATAAAAAATATAACTTTTTTTATTTTAATTATATATATTTACAAATTATTTAATTATATAAAATTATTATAATAAAATATATTTATATTTTAATATAAATAAATATTATATATATTTTAATGCTATTAAAAAAATGTATTATCTATGTCCCTTTTATTATGATATTTTTTTAATTTATAAAATATATATTTTTTGAAAATATAATAATTAATATTTAGAAATATCCAAACACTGTAAAATATATATATATATATATATATATATATTAATTATTATTATATAAAGATATCTCTTAAAAATTGAAAGGTCATATTCTTGTTACGAACGATGTTCTTTTTTTTCACTGCTTTAAGTATTGTATTTTATTTTGTATACGAAATTATATTTATAATTGTAAGTACTAACATTTTAGAATCTTAATTTATAATTATTAAATAATTATTTTTGAATGAAGAAATTTAAATAATTAAATTAAGACAAAACAAAACAATTAATTAAGCTAATTATTATAATAATTAATCTCAATTAATTAAGATTAAGTTAAGGCGAAAATAAATAATTTGAGATAAATTTTGTACTCATTTTATCCAAATTAATTTTAATCGACACAAATAAATAAAATAAATAATTTAGAATAAATGTTGTATCTATTTAAATTCTAAATTAATTATTTATAAAGTTAAAAAAAATAATAAAAAAAAGACAAAATAAGTATTTATATATATTATAATAATTATGTATATTTTGTTAAATAAAATAAAATTAATAGAATGAAAAAAAATTCAAGTAAGATTCAAATTAGAAAAAATAGTTTCAGTAGACCAAACCACCATTAGATAAACGCGCATGAATCATCCAATGAACAACCATACGCCCGAACAACAATAAATATTTATGTCTATTAAAATAACTAGGAAAATTTTCGTACGATGCACACGGATAAGGATAAAAATAAAATAAATTAAAAAAATTATAATAATATTTATTCGATGTTTAAAATTATTAAAATAAACCACATTTTATTCACTTCGATAAAACAACTTATTTTCTCAAATGTTTCATCACATATTTTTTTCGAATAATCTCTCATTTCGTGACTTTACACTTTCACTTTGTCAATCAAATATTTGATTCATATTTTTAATAATTAGCATCGTGACCTCACACTTTGGTCAATTAAATATTTGATTCATATTTCTTTAACCACTTTCAAATGATACCAGTCTATTATCCCTCGAAAAATTACATCTCAATCACATTTGGTTAAAAGTTGTATTTGTTATGTTAGGTTGCAAGTTCGAAACCTACAAATAACATTTTTAAATTTAATTTTAACCGTTTTAAGTTTATGGGCGGGTCAACCCACAATCTGACCCAAGTATCCATTTACTCTCACATAAATATCCAAATTAACCACAGCTCTCGACCCGGCAATCCGAACACTTTAAAAATTAAACATCATTATATATATATAGATAGGGGGTTCCGTGTACGATTGTATATTGTATAGATAAAAATAAATCAAATACATAATTTTATTATTGACAACTTATTCCAAACACTCAAGTTTAGATAAATATATCAAATAAAAAATATAAAAAATTATGATAAATAAAAACTATTCAAAAATTCAATATTTTATAAAAAAAAAAATTCAACTTATGTTAGTTAATAATAAATTAAATATATTTTCTTTTAAATAAGTAGTCATAATCCGTTGATAATTATAATAATATAATCTTAATTAAAAATATTATAGGAATATACACAAATCTTTGAACATCTCACCAAACATGATTAGATATTATATTATATTTTATATATATATATATATATATATATATATATATATATATATTTATGGTTAACAAATAATATTTAATAACATTGTATAACTTCAACCTTAAAATAGATAAAATATTATAATTTCTTTTATGTAATGTTACATATTATAATGAGACGATAATATGTCACACTACATAAAAAAAAATTATATGATGATAATATGTCGTATTAGATAAAAATTTTTTATATTATTTTATCTATTTTAAGTTTGAAGCTATACGATGTTATTAATTATTATCCATTAACCTATACAACTTATATTACCCTATATTATTTAATGTGATATATTGTTAATAAACACAAACTCAAAGAGAATTTTTTTATGTACAAATTAATCTTTCTCTAAAGGATAAATGTTATCAAATTTATTAACAACTTTGTTTGTTTAGTTTAATAAATAAAATAAATTATAATAAAAAAATTTTATAAAAGAATTTTATACCTGCATATATAAGGGAATAAATATTCACACACAAATAGTTGACATTAGTTTTTCATATTAAAAGTATTTCACTCTTTCTAATAAAATATTAAATTGTTTACAATACCTTAATATCAAAAATAAACTTTATACAAATTAATATCATTCTTTCAAATACCAATCAAACATACAAATAGTTGATTATTATTAATTTCATACTTCCCTGCTATGTATATAATATATTATTTATTTATAAATATTTTAAATAAAATTAAGTTTAATCTTAAACTTAATATATATATATATATATATATATATATATATATATATATATTATCTCTTCGTCATCTATTTAACTATTATGTGACTCACACTATTTTATATGCATTTTTTATCCCTTCAATAAATCATCACCAATTTTAGTCGACTTCAATTAATAACACACCTCAAACTCAACCACTAATCCTCCAATTGACCATCATTTTGTGACTCACTTTTTTATATGTCTCTTTATCCTCTCGACAAAACACCCACTGAACTTAATTTTGTGACTCACACTCTTTCATATGTCTCTATCCCTCGACAATCCACTCACCATTCTTAGTCAACATCTCTTTTACTCCCACTACAACAAATCAACAACCAATCCTAATTGATCACAGACCTCTTATCCAACGTCAAACCAACCACTAACCACCACCCGAAATTCATATTGTGACCTCACACTTTCAAATGCTCTTCAAACCAATCATTATTTCCAACTTACACTCGACAAACCACCCACCACTTGATCTCCATCTCGTGATCTCACACTTTCAAATGATCGCCAAACCAACCACTAATTCCGACCTCACACTCAACAAACCACCCACCACCCGACCTCCACATCTCGTGATCTCACATTTTCAATTGTTCGTCATACAAACCACTAATTCTGACCCCACACTCGATAAACCACCTACCACCCGACCTCCATCTAGCGACCTCACACTTTTAAATGCTCGTCAAACCAACCATTAATTCTAACCTCACACTCGACAAATCACCCACTACCCGACTTCCATCTTGTGACCTCACACTTTCAAATGATGCTCACTAAATCAACCACTAATGCCGACCTCACACTCGACAAACTACCCACCACCCGACCACCATCTCGTGACCTTACATTTTCAAATGTTTGTCAAACCAAACACTAATTCCGACCTCACACTCGACAAACCACCCACTACCTAACCTTCATATCGTGACCTCACATTTTCAAATGCTCGTCATACCAACCACTAATTCCGACCTCACACACTAGACAATCCACCCACCACCCGACCTCCATCTCGTGACCTCACACTTTAAAATGTTCGTCAAAGCAACCACTAATTCCGACCTCACACTCGACAAACCACCCACCACCCGACCTCCATCTCGAGACCTCAGACTTTCAAATGTTCGCCAAACCAACAACTAATTCCAACCTCACGCTCGACAAAACACCCACCACCGACCTTTATCTCGTGACCTCACATTTTCTAATGCTCGTCATACCAAGCACTAATTCCAACCTCACACACTCGACAAACCACCCACCACTCGACCTCCATCTCGTGACCTCACACTTTTAAATGCTCGTCAAACCAACCATCACACTCGATAAACCACCCACCACCCGACCTCCATCTCTTAACCTCACATTTTCAAATGCTCTTCATACCAACCACTAATTCCGACCTCACACTCGATAAACCACCCATCACCCGACCTCACATTTTCAAATGCTCGTCATACCAACCACTAATTCCGACCTCAAACTCGATAAACCACCCATCACCCGACCTCACATTTTCAAATGCTCGTCATACCAACCACTAATTCCGACCTCACACTCGACAAACCACCCACCACCCGACCTCACATTTTCAAATGCTCGTCATATCAATCACAAATTCCGACCTCACATTCGACAAACCACCCACGACCCGACCTTCATTTCGAGAGCTCAAACTTTCAAATATTCACCAAACCAACACTAATTTCGCCCTCATATTTCTAGATGTTATAATTTGTTTAAAAGTTGCGCCACATTAAAAATATAAATTTGAATGTGTTGGGATTTGAACACTGGTCTTCAACATGAGATATAAACACTTAACTGCTAGACCACTTATGATTGTTGAAATAATTTTAGTATTTTGTGTATGTATATATATTTTGTATTTAATATTTATTAATATATATATAGTTTATATATGTATATATAAAAATATAAAAATTTATGAAGTTAAGTGTGTTTATAACAAAATTATTTATATCTTGAATTAATATTAATATATATAATATTTTAGATAATATATGGTAATGAAATATATATATATATATATATATTTATATATATGATAATAGAAAACAAAATTTAATTAAGAAAGTGAGAATGAAAAAAAACTGATGTACATTAATGTTGTGCTAGTTGTTTTTAAGCATTATTATATAGAGATATATATTGTTATTATATATATATATAAATTAATATGTTATGTAATATTATATATTTTAATATAAAAGTTATTGTTAAAAAAATATTTTATATTATTAGTGTGAAAAATATATAAATATCTATATATGGTAAGGGAGAGAAAAAATACTTAATACTTAAATAATTAAATTAGGAGAGAAAAAATAATTAAGATAATTAAATTAGGAAAGAGACTTTTATTTGTAGATGATTGTGGAGAGAGCGTGTTGTTCACCTCCAACCTTATAAATTAAACGTTATTATATATATATATATATATAGATTATTTGTTACAACTACAAACTCAATCAAATGGAAACTATATAAAATCAATCAACCAAATAGAAAATGATACATTTACTAGAAATGTTATTTAAGGTGTAAAGAATAAATCACAGAAAAATTCAATTAATATTTTACTCATTGAAAATAATTTTTTTCTATTAAATTCATTTTCAATTCCTATACATATATCATCTATATTTTATTCCTTTATTTTGAGTACTCCCAATAAATTAACATTACTAATCCTTATGCATTTTGGTGAGGGCTATCTCTTTTATTATTAATTATTAGGTTATATTTTAATGTTCAGTATCCTCATGTATCCACATTATGTAATCAGGTATATTCTTTCTCCTATTCTCTTTTTAATTAAATTTTATTTTTCATTAATATATATATATATATATATATATATATATATATATACATATTTTCTTATTCTATATCATTTTAAAAATTATCTATATTAATATTAATTTAAAATATAAATATTAATTCAAAATATAAATATTTAAAATATAAATATTAATTCAAGATATAAATATTTTTTTTTTATAAATGCAGTATGTTTTATAATTTTTATATTTATTATATATATATATAAACAATTTTTTTTATATAAATGCACTTACCTTTATAATTTTTATATTTATTATATATATATATATATATATATATATATATATATATATATATATATATATATAAACAATTTTTTTTTTTATAAATGAACTTTCTTTTATAAATGCACGTACTTTCATAAATTTTATATTTATATATAATATTTCATATTTATTTTATATATAAACAATTATATATAAAATAAATATATTTATTATCAATAAATAATAATAATATATATATATATATATATTAAATGTTGTTACCTTGTATATATATTATATTATTTTTAATCATTAATTTTATATAAATACATTTTATCTTTTATCATACAATTTTTCTCTAATCAAATATAAATATAAATATAAATATATATATATATATATATAATATTTTCTTTATGACTATAAATATTTTTTTTGATTAATATAAAAATTAATTAATTAATAATAAAATACAAAATATATATATACATACACAAAATAATAAAATTATTTCAACCATTATAAGTGGTCTAGCGGTTTAAGTGTTCACATTTCATTCTTAAGATTTTCAAGAATGCATTCTTGACTATAATATATGGTGACAAAACTTTTAAACAAATGATAGACATTTAAAAGTGTGAGGTCACGAGATAAAGGTCGAGTGGTGGGTAGTTTGTTGAGTGTGAGGTCGGAATTAGTGGTTGGTATGACGAACATTTGAAAGTGTGAGGTCACGAGATAGTGGTCGAGTGGTGCGTGGTTTGTCGAGTGTTAGGTCAGAATTAGTGGTTGGTTTGACGAGTATTTGAAAGTGTGAGGTCACGAGATGTGGAGGTCGGGTGGTGGGTGGTTTGTTGAGTGTGAGGTCGAAATTAGTGGTTGGTATGACGAACATTTGAAAGTATGAGGTCACGAGATAGAGGTTGGGTGGTGGGTGGTTTGTCGAGTGTGAAGTCAAAATTAGTAGTTAGTTTGACGGGTATTTTAAAGTGTGAGGTCACGAGATGGAGGTCGGGTGGTGGGTAGTTTGTCGAATGTGAGGTTGGAATTAATGGTTGGTTGACGAGCATTTGAAAGTGTGATGTCACGAGATGGATGTCGGGTGGTGGTTATTGGTTGATTTGACGTTAAATAAGAGGTCTGTGATCAATTGGGATTGGTTGTTGATTTGTTGAAGTATTAGTGAAAGAGAGGTTGACTAAGATTGGTGAGTCACCCGATCTCATCTTGTGACCTCACACTTTCAAATGCTCGTCAAACCAACCAATAATTATGACCTCACACTTTCAGATGTCTCGTATCCTTTGTTTAAAAGTTGCACCATCATACATTATAGTCAAGAATGCGTACTTGAAAAACTAAATTTGCATGTTTTGGGATTCGAACCTTAGTCTTAAGCATGAAATGTGAACACTTTAACCGCTAAGCGATTGAGATTGTTGAAATAATTTCATTATTTTGTGTATGTATATATATATATTTAATATTTATTACCAATTAGTTAATTTTTATATTAACCCAAAATTTATTTATACTCATAATTTTAGACCCTGAATCACCCTCCGTGGATGAACCCTTAAGTTTCACTAATGTTTGTTTTACTTAAGCCGATTTTCCTAACATTCGATTACACATTTTGGTATTATCTTAGGCCCTAAATCACCCTCCCTGGACGAACCCATATATTTTTATCAACAATGTTTGCGTTACTCAAGCCAATATTTCCTCGTGGACAAACCCTCATGCTTCTCACAAATGTTTGTGTTACTCAAACCGACATTTTCGTTTCTACTTCATCTACCAATGTTCTCGCACTCACATATAATAATTACTTTTAAAGAGATCGAACCATGACACTTTAACCGCTAGACCACTTATAGATGTTGAAATAATTTTATTATTTTGTGTATGTATATATATTTTGTAACTTACATTTTGAATAACTATAATTTTCCTATACTTATACCAAACAAAATATAATAAAAATAATTATATCTCTTATTTTAATATTAAATACAAATATTTTGTTAATATAAATATATATATATATATATATATATATATATATATATATATAAAACACATTATATATAATAAAAATAATTAAATTTATTTTATAAATTTTTCTCAATACTATAAATTTATTAATATTTTTAATTTTTATTTTTTTTTATCTTATATATATATTTTAAAATTATAAGAGACATTAAATACATATTTTAAAATTATTTTGTTTCTATTTTTTTTTCGTGTTCATCCCACGTGAATTTATCTAGTATTTATTAAAAATGATTAATAGTCTTGAACATTTTTAGTTTTGACTTACCTTTTGTGAAAACTTTGCTGTTTTCAATAGTGCATTTTTAAATATTAGATTACACCTTTAGGTGTGATCTTAGGCCCTAAAACAACAACCTTAGTGGACGATATTTGCGTTACTTAAACCGACATTCTCGTTTCCACTTCATTTATCAATGTTTGCGCACCCATATATAATCATCACTATTTGAGGTATTCGAATAGGAGTCTTAAGTATAAAATGTTAACACTTTAACTGCTAGACCACTTATGATTGTTAAATAATTTTATAATTATATATATATATATATATATATATTATAAATTAATTTTGAATAACTATATATTATATAAAATTTTCATACTCATACAAAATAAAATTTAATAAAAATAATTATATACCTTATTCTAATATTAAAAAAATATTGTTTTTTTTTTGTTAATAATGATATATGTAATATTATATATAATAAAACTAATTAAAATTTTTCATCTTATTTTTTCTCAATATATAATGTAAATTTATTAATAAAAATAATTTTTATTTTTTTCTTTTATATATATATATATATATATTATTCTAATTAAAAATGATTTGTTATTTATTAAGTATAAGACAAATTGAATACATATTTTTAAATTATTATAATTTATATTTGAATTTATTTTGTTTTTATATTTTTAGTGTGTATTGCACGTGAATATACCTAGTATTTATTAAAAATGTTTAACAGTCTTGAACCCTTGTGAATAACTTTGTAGTTTTTAAAGGTGCATTTTTAAATATTAGATTACATATTTATGCATGATTTTAGATCCTAAATTACCTTGGATTAATTCTTAAATTTCTCACTAATTTTCATATATAATATTAATTTTGGAGGGATTCGAACACTAATCTTAAGTATGGAATGTTAACACTATAACCGTTAGACGGCTTATGATTGTTAAAATAATTTTATAATTTTGTATATTTATATATATTTTGTAAGTTACATTTTGAATAACTATATATATTATATAAATTTTTCATAGTCATATAAAAACAAATATAATAAAAATAATTATATCTCTTATCTTAATATTAAATAAAAATATTTCATTAATAATATATAGACCCAAGTATCCATTTACTCTCACATATACATCCAAATTAAGCATTATTATATATGTATATATTATATTATTATTAATGTCGCACGTTTATCAAAATTTGTGTAGAATTTAAAATATAAAATCTTATTAATTAGTTGATTAAAATGTTTTAATTATTAGGTTGCAAATTTGAAACATACATATAACATTTTAAATTTTATTTATAAACGTTTCAAGTTTATGGGTAGGTCAACCCCCACGATCCGAATCCAAGTATTCATTTAGTCTCACATATATTTCAAATTAACCACAACTCTTGACCTAACAAATTCAAATTAAGCATTATATATATATAACTAATTATTCTCTTTACTTTATATAAATATTTTCTCTATCATTATATATAAATATATTATATTTAATTTTTTATATCTTTTAATTATTATTCTCTCTCATTATATATATTCTTTTTTTATTATTAAGAGATAAAATATATTTAAGAAAAATAAAAATTTATATATACATATAAATAATGAGAGATAAAATATAAAAAATAATATATTATTATTATTATATTTTGTAGAAGAGAGAAAATAAAAAACAAAAAAAAATAGTTAGGAGAGAAAAATGAATAATTATTCAAAAGAGATAGTTAATATTTTGGAAGAGAGAATGAATGATTCGTGTATTAAACCTTCAAAATCTTAAATTAAGTATTATTATATAAAGATAACTAATTTGAAAGGATCGATGACACCAATAAAGACAAAGGTCTGACTATAGATGACAACTTCTGGAAAACGATTTGATAGAAAACCTGTTAGGGATTATTATCACTTTTTATTCTTCACAAACTTTTGCAAACTCTTGAAGCGATTCAAGTGCGGAAACGTTTGATTGGGTTTGAATCTAAGAACGAATGAAAGAATGAAGGACATAATGTAAAAGACACAGAGAGTTGTTTATGGATGTTCGGAGTAAAACTCTCCTACGTCACCCCTTCTTCCAACCACTGGAAGAATTCACTATACATTTCTTTGAACCAAATACAGTTTCATTGCTAGCTAACTGTTAAACATAACAGACTCTGTTCAACTTATATAAGGTTTAAGAATATAACTTAGCTAGACAAAGTTTTGATTCTATATCTCTCTTGATGTATAAAATTAGTAAGTAAACAAGTGAGCAATTCGAAAGATTGATTGTAAGTCCGACAGCTCGTCCGTTGTCCTTAAAGATCTTTAAATAGAGAACAGGTACCAACGGTTGAATCTTCTGCGTTGACACGTAGCAAGCACCCATTAGACAACCTCCATAGTACACAGGTATAACAGACACTATGCACAAAGATCGTGGCTGTACCAATCTAGTAGTGCGCCGGATATTCTTCTAGAATTGTCTTGCAAGAAATAATTAGTGGGAAGAATATTTGCTTACGTGACATTCATTCATTAGATGCAACTGACTATCGTACTGATCTACACGGATTAGAGGAGCAGGAGTAGCATACAACTAGTTGATCTTGGGTAGACGGATGCTAACTTCAAGCAACTACTGAAGCGAGGCGTTAGACGTGCTCTATTAGAATGCCACGTCTAATGAAGTTAGACGCCCGCGTCTAATATTAGGATCCATTAGACTACCGAGTCTAATGGAGTTAGACGGCACGTCTAACCACGTGTCCCTTTAGACTAGTCTGAAGGAGTTAGACTCACTGCGTCTAACTTTCATCTGTTAGACGACACGTCTAACTACGTCTGTTAGACTGCACGTCTAACTACGTCTCTGTTAGATTGCACGTCTAACTACGTATCTGTTAGATTGCACGTCTAACTACGTATCTATTAGACTGCACGTCTAACTACGTCTGTTAGACTGCACATCTAACTACGTCTCTGTTAGACTGCATGTCTAACTACGTCTCTGTTAGGTTGCACGTCTAACTACGTTTCTGTTAGACTGCACGTCTAATTACGTCGGTTAGACTGCACGTCTAACTACGTCTGTTAGACTACACGTCTAACTAAATATTTGTTAGACGACACGTCTAACTATGTCTATTAGACTGCATGTCTAACTACGTCTCTGTTAGACTGCATGTCTAACTACGTCTCTGTTAGACTGCATGTCTAATTACTTCTGTTAGACTGCATGTCTAACTACGCCTGTTAGACTGCACGTCTAACTACGTCTCTGTTAGACTGTACGTCTAACTACGTATCTGTTAGATTGCACGTCTAACTACGTACATCTAATAACCAACATGTCTAATGAACCTAATTCAAGTTAAGTTTAACTTAGCACGTTTTGATGCACCTGCACAAAAACAATTAAACGACTTAGTTTCATTCTTATTTAAGTTCTACACAAGTTCATCATCAAAATACCGTTAGTCAAAATAATTTGACCCAACAATTTCCCCCTTTTTGATGATGTTAAAACTTTTCATAATTAATTAGATAAGACAAGCACCCATCAAATTAAAGAAAGAGTGATACTTGTTCGCAAACTACATAAATAAGTTCCAAAAACTAATATTCCAAAACCCAAGTTTAAATACCCACAAAAGATAGTTTAAAAGAAGAGAGATTATTGATCTTCCCTTTTCACGATTGGGTAGTTGAATCCTTCACCGCTAAGAAGGTTTCTAAATGGAGGGAGAGCACGGCTACCACGACCTCCACCTCTTCCACCACCACGGTCATCGCTGCGACATCCACCTCTTTTGGTTGGTTTGCAACTTCTTTCATCATCTGGTTTCCTCTTGGATCTGGTGCCGGTCGAAACACCTCCTCTACTGCTTTCACCTTCTCCTTTTGAAGTTCCTTCCCCTTTTTAACATTATCAATGTCAAGGGAAGAGAGGTTTTTCTCTTTTTCAGCGTCTGCTTTAGCATTTTCAGCGTCTTGAAGTTATTTTGCAAAGGAATCAGCTTGTTCCATTAGCTCGGCATCGACTCTATTCATATAACCTTGAACCTCAACTATTTGACCTTGAATCAAGCTTACTCCAGCCATAACTTCTTGATGAAGTTCAATGTTGAATTCCCTTTCGCAATCAAACATATCAGACTACCGTTTGAACAAGTTCTTTTCGAATTTGGAGTAGGTTTTATTGAGGACGTTGATCTCATACGTGTTCCTCTACATAGTCTTCTCCATTTCTTTATGAGTTTCAACGAGAGAGACAAATTCCTTATTGTTTGATCTTTGATTCTTTTCGACTTTCATCATTTTGGATTGCAAGTCCAAAACAGTCTTCTGAAGAGTGCTCATCATTTCTGCCATAGACTTTAAAAGCTTTGCACCTCCAACGGATATTCCTTCATTTGATGAGACTTCTTGAGAGTCGGCGGGAGCGGTCCGAATAGGACTGACATGAGTGTACGTGAACCTGCAAGGATAGCTCTAGTTCATCCTCCTCAAAAACATCTTTAGAATTTTCTTTATCTCTTAGAATATCTTCACACACCTTGTGAATCTGATTAGAGGGACCGTCAGAGTGAAGAGGAAGGTAAACAACATTCTCATGAATGTTTGCAGCTGTAATTACCGGAGTTGGTCGAGGAATATCTTCAGAACTTTCAGATGACGTATTATTGTTGTCTTGTTCCCCCTCAACGGAAGAACTCTTGACAAATTCCTTTTCTTTTGAGGGTTCTCCCTCAGAATGTGCTTTAATAGGCTGACTGTCTTCAGCCTCCTTCACTAGAGATGCCTCTGATTTGAGAATAAAGGATTCCAGCGCTTCTTCTTTTTGGGTTGCAATTGGTTGAACTCGTTCGATATTGATTTCTTCTTCTTCTTCTTCAATGATCGGATTAGGTTGAACTGGTTCTGGAGTCTGTTCAATTATGGGTTGAGCTATAAGGCGTTTTTCTTCAACAGACAAACTTCCCAGTTCAATGAGATGAGCAACGACTTGCTCATCTTCCAAAAGAATTAGATCAAAATCATCAGAAAGTTGCATCGGATCATCTTCATCTGAAGAATTTCCGAATGGATTTACCCTTGATCAGTCTGCTTCATGAACATACCTAAGTACGATAGAGATATAATCCTACATAATTTCATCAAGTCTCTTCAGAGCCTTCTCCTCTACATCAGCATTCTTTTCCAAAGGATTGAAGTTTGCTTTTCTTTCTTGGAGCACCAGAAAAAGAGCCCGACCTCTCAGATTGGCTTCAACTAGCTCCTTTCTCTTTAGGGCTTCATAAACCTCAGAAATTTTAGCCCATTTCAGGACTCGCTTTTCAATGTTGACTAATTTCAACCATTTCTCGTTTATTCCTATTCCTTTGATGACTTGATCATACCTATTGTACATTCTGTTCATAACCCAGGCATCGAAGATATTGATCTTCGCAGCAACTTTTACGTTGGTCTGATCCATCATTATGTTTACGATACACGTTGCCTCTGAGACCTCCTCATTAGAATTGATTGCAATTGCCTTGCCTTTTCCAATAACCTCCGATAGTTATGCCAACAACTCTTCTGGTGGCTCCATTATCTCATGAGGAGTAAGGGGTTTTGCAAAGAGCCCACACAGAGCGTTAGACTTGACTAACTTTCCTGTCACTACGGACTCTACTTGAGCTTGTTTGGGTACTAGAGGCTCTTCATTTAACAAAGAAAGAGCTTGTTCAGACATGACAACAACATCAGGGGTATGAACATCACTATGCTCTATTTCGGTAATAACGGTAGCTTCAACATCTACTGGATCAGGTTGACGGACAGGAGATAAAATCCTGTCAAAATTTTCAATATTTGGACTAACTAGCTCAACGTTGGCCCGACAACATGTTCCACTAACGGAACAGAAACAGACACATATTGTTCTAACATAGGAACATTAAACTTAGGCACTTCAGCTTGAGATTGAGTAAAGGTTACCTTGAACGAAGCCTTCAAAGACGTAGATTCCCTGAGCGCCTTAGACTTTTCTCCTCTTAAAACGAAGGACTTTGCTGGTTTTCGCAACTGGCTTGCGGGGGGAGACATGGGAGACATCGGGATAACAACAAGTGTAGAAGGACCTTGCTTTACTCTGGAATCAATTACCCTAGAATCTTTCTTCGAAAAGCTTTTTTGACTAGTAGAGCTAGCCTCTGATTCGATCATTGTTTTTGCTCTTTTGGCTCCCGTCGAAAGAATAGAAGCAGCCGGTTGCTTAGAACGAGTGATGGATCTTCCACCCGTCTGTTGGCTCGACGCGCCAGATAGAGACTCCTTGGAGTTCTTCATTCGAATGAGAGTGTTGATGATGGTGAAGACATTGTACACTCGGCTAAAGTTAATAGCCTCTTCATCCCCCATAGGAACCCCTAAGTGTTTCAGCAATCGGTTGAGTTGAGCGACAAAGCTCACACTCTCTTTATTTTTGGATTCAATCGTCGCACACAAGTTTAAGAAGAGCGTTGAAGCCCAGTTAACCTGAATACCCTTGGAGATGGCCGTCATATAGTCAAAATAATCCTGACTATAGAGATGAAAGGATCCCACTCTTCCTTGAAGAGCCTTTGCAACAACATCATTCAACAAGATGAAATGGGGTTTGAGAATCTTCTTACTCCCATTTAATCTGATTTCTGAACCGCCGGCTGAGAAAACAGTCTTGATTTCCGCAATGATATCTGATGGAAGATTCAGATTGAACGTGTGGACCTTTGATAGAAGTTTGAAAAACTCCGCATAGGACGCCTAATTGAAAGAAATAACCGTATTGTTCATCGTTTCCGTGATAAAATCGCCAACCATGGTTGCCGATTTAAAGAACTCCCGGACTTCCTTCTCGTAGAAGATGAACGGCCCGCCGAGATACTTCCCGAGACCAGAGTATTCCAGAGATCTGAACGTGTCGACCACCTCCTGTTGATCAAACGTATACACATAAGGAAAGTCCAACTACAAGGTACAATGTCTGAGGGTGATTTTCTTGTTGCCCATTTTGAGAGAAGATGAACAGACACAAGATGAACAAAGATTTTTAGAGAGAAGTTAGAGGAAATCTAGGGTTCTTGAGATATTTGTGAGTGAAAAACTTTTCAATCACATGCAAGATGTCCTTAAATAGAATTCTAAGAGGCGCATGGCTTAACCGTCTTTTATAAGGGTATGACCCATTAATTAGACGTATTTCCCCACAGAGTCATAATTAATTTTGGGGGTATATAAGTCATTCTCTCTTAACTTGAAAGACACGTGTCTTCATGTCATTTGAAGATGACTATTTTTACGTTTGAGCGGGAAAATTAGATGACACGGCATGTGGGACAACTGTCCTTAATCAGTCTAATACACACGCAGTTAGACGTTTTTATTACTTCTACAATCTATGAGATCTAAACGTCTTTTAGACGCATGAGTCTATTAGACGCAAGCGTCTAATCACGTTTCTTATAGACGTCTCACGTCTATTAGAAATCGACGTCTAATTACGCATGAACAACACGTATTAGACGTGTGTTTGGTTAGACGTGATCATCCAATTGCTCTTGTCTTATAAATGTCTAACCGTTTATTAGACGTCATCGTCTAACCGCACATTAACCAAGACACATTGACTTAGATGCATAGAGTGTGTAAGTAAAAATACGTCTAAGAACATGCTTTTTCTTCTTAGACGACCCTCGTCTAATAGACCGATTAAAGCATTTTGTCAGCGGGCATCTTTATTTTCGCAATAAATTTTTCCTCTCAATTTATGCATGTACAAAATGAATAGATAAATGTTTTGAGGTCCTTAAGACCAAAAATATTCTTAAAACATAAAACACTTAGTCCTCAGGAATGGCAAGGGCCATTGCTGATCTTCTAAAATGTATACTCAGAAGAGTATGCTCCATGCTTCCTTCCTCCAGCTTCTCTTTATCACCTACACAAGAAAATATTTACAAACTTTGGTACCCACATTCACTTGGGTCCTCGATCACTCAGTCCCTTAGGAAACCATATTTGAGTTATTTTGATGGATTTCCTGTTTTGTGTTGTAATTAGTGCGTATGATTTTGACTTAGCAGACGCCTTCCTGCTAGCCACTGATCCCTTAGATTTTGAGGATGATTTTCTTTTTAAACTCCTTGACTTTGAGTTAGGTTTTAGAATGCCAGACTTGCTGGCTGCATCTAACTTAATTTTCAGCCAGCTAACAGTCTACGGAACATAAGTTATTTCATTCTTCAAAGTTAACTCTTCATGAATTGGATCAGATTCAATGTTAGTTAAACTCCCTTTGACAAAACTTATTGGTTTAAGCTTGTCAGTTGCTGAGTTTAACTTTTTTCAGGACTGGTTTGGGTCATCGCTATTAAATCTTAAATCGGATTTAGATCAGCAGGCTTCAACAGACTACTCTGATATTTGACAGCTTCTCCAAACCTTGTCCAAGCACTAACAACATAGTTTAACCTTTTGTTTTCAGAAGAAAGAGTTTGAATCTGTTCCTTGAGCATCTCATTCTCAGATGAGATCTCGATCTTGTCATTTTCAAGAGTTTTTAATTCTAGAGTTTGAGACAAAACAGGTTGAGACACTTTAGATGAAGACTTTATTTCATTTAGGGATTCTGCCAGCTTTCTGTACTCTATGACCATGTCATCTAGTGCAACTATCAGTTGTTTCCTTCAAAATTTTTCAGAAGAGAAGTCAAATACCTCAGATTCTTGAGTTTTTTCTTCTTCTCTTGCCATGAAGCAAGCAACCTCGTCTTCATCACCGTCGCTGGATGAAGAGTAAGAATCATTATAGTTCTATTTGTTCTTCCCGTCCCCTACCACAAGAGCCTTCAACTCCTTTTCTTCGTCCTTCTTCTTCTTATCACGCTTCGACTTCCGACATTCCGATTGGTAATGACCTAGAATGACACAATTAAAACACTTAATATTAGCTTTGGATTTATTATTATCATTTGAATTTGAAGAGATTGAGTTAAAGTTGCTCTTCTTCATGAAGTCGCCAAACTTCTTCATGAAGAGAGACATAGTATCGCTGCTGAGCTGCTGGGCAACTGTCTTCACATCAGAAACAGCCGGTGACTCTTCACTAGTCACCAAAGCTTTGGCAATGATGATGGATGAGGGTTGATCTCCTTCAATCCTTGAGTTCAACTTGAACTCGTAGGTATTGAGATCATCAAACAAATCGAAGAGCGAGATCTTGTTGAGGTCTTTAGATTCCCTCATAGCCATCGTCTTTATGTCCCATTCCCTTGGCAAAGCACGCATGACCTTGACAGCAATCTCCCTATTGCTATAAGTTTTGCCGAGAATAGAAAGAGTGGAGATAACTCTGCTGAACCTTGTGTCAAATTCAGTCATTGTTTCTCCAGGACGCATTTTGAAACTGTCAAACTGTTGAGTAGAAACCATGATCTTGTTCTCATTTGTTTTCTCATTTACCTCACATAGTTGTGTAAGTCTGTCCCAGATTTCTTTGGCAGTATCACACTCGATGATGTAGTTGAACATACTATCATCAAGAGATCTGTACAAAACGTCTAATTCCATGTTGTTGAGGTTGTTTCTCCTCTTGTCTTCACTGGTCCATTCGGATTTCTCTTTTTCAATCTTGATGGGACTATCTGTGATAACACTTCACATGTCACCATGAAGAGAAGAAAGATGAGGAACTCTTTTCTTATATACAATATAATTTTCTCTTGACAATATGGGGATTGCGGTAGCATTGACATCTTTGGTTATGGTAGGCATTCTTAGATATAGCTTAAGAATAAAAACAGGGCTCTGATACCAAGTGAAAGGATCGGTGACACCAATAAAGACAGGGGCCTGACTATTGATGACAACTTCTAGAATACGGTTTGATAGAAATCCTGTTAGGGATTAATATCACTTTCTATTCTTCACAAACCTTTGAAAACTCTTGAAGTAATTCAAGTGCGGAAACGTTTGTTTGAGTTTGAAGCTAAAAACGAATGAAAGAATGAATGACATAATGTAAAAGACATAGAGAGTTGTTTATGGATTTTCGGAGCAAAACTCTCCTACGTCACCCCTTCTTCTAACCACCAGAAGGATTCACTATACTTTTATTTGAATCAAATACAGTTTTAGTGCTAGCTAACTGTTGAATAGAACAGATTCTGTGCAACTTACAGAAGGTTTAAGAATATAACTCAGTTAGACAAGATTTTGATCTATCTCTCTCTTGATGTACAAACTTAGTAAGTAAACAAGTGAGCAATTCGAAAGATTGATTGTAAGTCCGTCAGCTCGTCCGTTGTCCTTGAAGATCTTTAAATAGAGAACATGTACCAACGGTTGAATCTTCTGCGTTGACACGTAGCAAGCACCCATTGGACAACCTCTATAGTACACAGGTACAACATACACTGTGCACAAAGATCGTGGCCGTACCAATCTAGTAATGCGCCGAATATTCTTCTAGAATTGTCTTGCAAAAAACAAGTAGTGGAAAGAATATTTTCTTACGTGGCATTCATTCATTAGATGCAACTGGCTGTCATACTGATCTGCACGGATTAGATGAGTAGGAGTAGCGTACAACTAGTTGATCGTGGGTAGACGGATGCTAACTTCAAGCATCTGCTAAAGCGAGACATTAGACGTGCTCCATTAGACTGCCAAGTCTAATGAAGTTAGATGCTGCCGTCTAATATTAAGATCCATTAGACCACCAAGTCTAATGGTGTTAGACGACACGTCTAACCACGTGTCCCTTCAGACTAGTCTGAAGGAGTTAGACTCCCTGCGTCTAACTTTCATCTGTTAGACGACACGTTTAACTATGTCTGTTAGACCGCACGTCTAACTACGTCTGTTAGACTTTACGTCTAACTACGTCTCTGTTAGACTGAACGTCTAACTACGTATCTGTTAAACTGCACGTCTAACTACGTATCTGTTAGACTGCACGTCTAACTACGTCTGTTAGAGTGCATGTCTAACTACGTCTCTGTTAGACTGTACGTCTAACTATGTATCTGTTAGACTGCACGTCTAACTACGTATATTAGACTGCACGTCTAATTACGTATGTTAGATTGCACATCTAACTACGTCTCTATTAGACTACACGTCTAACTACGTATATGTTAGACGACATGTCTAACTACGTCTCTGTTAGACTGCACGTCTAACTATGTCTCTGTTAGACTGCACGTCTAACTAAGTATCTGTTAGACGACACGTCTAACTACGTCTGTTTGACTGCACGTCTAACTATGTCTCTGTTAGACTGCACGTCTAACTACGTACATCTAATAACCAACACGTCTAATGAACCTGATTCAAGCTAAGTCTAACTTAGCACGTTTTGATGCACCTGCACAAAAACAATTAGACTGCTTAGTTTCATTCTTATTTAAATTTTACACAAGTTCATCAATAAAATACCGTTAGTCAAAATAATTTGACCCTTAGTCAAAATAATTTGACCCAACATAATTTTTCCCTTTAATTAATTTAAATACTTTTTCTCTTACTATATATATATATATTATATTTAATTTTTTATATCTCTTAACTAATTTTTTTCTCTTATTATATATAAATTATATATATATTTTTATTATTATTAAGAGATAAAATATATTTAAGAAAAATAATTTATATATATATATATATATAAATAATTAGAGATAAAATATAAAAAGTAATATATTATTATTATTATTATTATGGAAGAGATAAATAAAAAACAATATAAAATTAATTAAGAAAGAGATGAATAATTTTTTTTTAAGAGAGAATAATTTTTATTTTGAGAGAGAATGGGTGATTGAATATGGAGTGTGTAGTAAATATCCAAAATCTTAGATTAAACATTATATATATATATATATATATATAAATAACATATATAGTAAAATTGGAAAAAGAATAAATATTAGTCAAAACCAATGTGGTCAATATATTCACAAGGAAATATGATACATTGAATATCAAGTAAATATTGACTTGATAATAAATTATTAGATTGCTATAGTTGATGACTAATATTTTTGGGGTCAATTTTAAAGTATATATTTATCGAATTTGTCTCGACTATTATCTATAAATACAGTTCTTATTTATTGAAGTGGAGACACATAGTAAACTTCTTTGAATCTTGAGAGATAATGGAAAACGTCCCTAGCAACTCTAGAGCAAAGAAGCGTTCAAAAGGCCGTCAGAGAATTCCCATGGACCGACGTCGGGAGAGGGAAGAAGATCGACAAGTCACTTTCTCCAAACGCCGCAGTGGATTGTACAAAAAGGTCAGCGAATTGAGCATCGTTTGTGCTATCGATTTTATTGTCATGATCTTATCTGCATCAGGGAAGCTCTTCTCTTTTGCTTCTCCGAACATGGAGTTTATTGCAATGAAACTACTTGATAACAAGAAATTCGAGAGCAACATGGTAACCAATTTTCCTATGGAGGCATCATTTAGAGTAAATCTGGCTAGACTAACTAGCCAACTTGTTGAGGTGATGAATCTTTTGAATAAGGAGAAAGAAAGAGAAAAACAAATAGATAAAATGGTTAGAGCACGTAAAATAAAATCAATTATTGATACTCCTGTTTCGAATCTCAATGAGGGTGATGCTCAAATGTTAGAGGATTGACTTAAGAAAGTTCAAAGTGTTTTGCATGTAAGGATGAACCAACTTAGTGAAAACTAATGTACATTATTGTGGAAGGTGTTTGGTTCTATTTAAAGAAAAAGAGATATCCGATTAAGTTTTAATTAAATGATATTATTAAAAAACAAGAAGACAACTTTAACGTGTTAAAAATGAAAATGCGTTATGAGTGAAACATATATTATTTTTTCTTGTTACCAATACTTATAATGCATTTTTCAATGAACAATTTTTTATTGCAAATAACATTCAAGTAACAAGTTCATTTATTTTATTTTTTGTGCTTAAATTGACATTTGCTAGTATGAAAATTAATATATCAAAAGTTCATTTTTATATTTAACATAATATAAATAAAAAATATTTTCAATATATAATTTACTATGTTAGTTCAATTGTAAAAATTTATAATTATAAACTTTAAGTTGAACAACAAAAGTAATTACTAATAATTGTGTGCGCGATTGGGTTAACTTTCAAAAATAAAAAATTCATTTTTTTTTGTTTTGAAGTATGAGGAATAGAAAAGGAAAACCTATTCTGGTGCAAAATAATAATGAAAAAGAACACGGCGGCATGATAGGCACAAGCGGCACGACACGATCGGCACTGGCGACCCAATTTTGTCTTGTACTGTAAGTTATTAAATTATTGTCAGAATCACCATTTATTAAAGGAAGTGTGATCGGCACAATCGGCACGGGAAACATGATAGGAACAGGTGGCACGCCACGATCGACACTAGCAACACGATATAGTCTGCGCCGTAAGTCAACCATTTAGTGTTGTTAGTCTAGGATTTCTTGTGTATTTGTAAGTACCGCTGGAATTTACTCTCGATTGTAGTTTATCTGTGATCATCTCTTAGGATTTTTGTAATTATCATATTATATTACTTTTTTTTTCCATCATGGGAAGGGAAAAGAACAAAATTAATAAATCTATGGAAGTAAGAGAGTTCATTCTGAAAAAAATTAAGAATATTACAGGAAAATAGATTGAGAGGATAGTTGATGAAGTTATCCAAGAAAAGCAGGAGGAAAGTAATATTAAATCAACAGATCCTACAGAAATTCCTATAGAAAAGAATGCAAGAAAACAAGGCGGAGTATGAAAGGTTGGTTATAATGAAAAAGTCAACCTGTTTGGTTTTAAAAACCAGATTACCAAACTCCTGATACATGTTAAGAAGGGAGAAATCACAATCAGTAAAGAGAAAGCTCAACAAGTAACATTCCAACTCAATATTCATTATCTCTAGGATTGAAATTTGATGAAGAAAATAGAATATGAGGAAATAGTTAAATGGTCAGTTGATGCAATGAAGGAGCTGATTAAGGCTCCTAAATCCAAGACCTACACTATCAGGAGTAATTCAACATAGAAAGTCAACGAGGTATGGACGAATAAAGTAGAAAAGAAATCTGAAGACCATGTCTACAAAGGAAAAATCTACTTGAGAGATATCCAAACAAAGGAAGAAGTACTTAACTCTCCTATTAAATTCAAATTGCCTTCTAAAGTAGAGGAGAAATGGATTGAATACAAGGAGTTTGTGGTGGTTGGAAACTTTATTGGGAAAAATAAAGTAACTTTCTCAACTACCAAAGAGATTCTAATTAAATAGTGAGGAGAAAAGGGGCTTAAAAAAGTTTATGCAAACATACATAACCTCTCATTCATGCAGTTCAAAAATGGCTCAAATCTGAAAGAAATCATGGAGAAAGGGCATACTTACATATGATCAAATTGCATGAGTTGGAAAAGTGGTCAGAAGAGATAAATCTACATAGTAGACCAAAGAAAACGACCTAGATTTTGTTCAAACTCTAGAACATTCCAGCCCACATGTACTGCTGAAGAAATTAGTCATTTTGAATGTACAATTGAGAAACTATTATATATGGACCCAAATAATTGAAGGAGGGGAGCACTTGTCTTTTGCTAGAATTAGCATTGAAGTGCATCCTAGGAGTGTCATGCCAATGAAAATGGTAGTTGTTGACAGGAAATGAAAGCACAATGTAATAAAGATCTCTTATGAATGTAAACCAAAGATGTGTGCTTTCTTTAACACTTTCCTGAATAAATACGATAAAGCTAAAAGAAGAAGAGCAAAAAACCAGAAAAACCAGGAAGTAGAAAAAAAGAGAAAGAAATAGAGGAGGCTAAACTCAAAGATCAAACAGTTGTAGAAGAAAACAAGAAGGATTCTGGGAAAAAGGAAAGTAGTGAAGGAAAAAAAGTAAACGGAATCAAGGTGAAGAGGAAAAACAAATTTACTATAATGCGAAGGATCATGATAGAAATGGAAGATTAACCTCAAGTTGTTGTTGAGGAAATTCAAGGGGAAGACATCCATAATTTCAAAGTAGAAACAGAGAATTCTAAAAATGATAAAGAAAATTCTAAAACAGATGTGGAGTCTGAAGCTGAAATAAGGAAGACAAGTACACATAAATTCAAGTTGAAGATAACAAAGGTAAAATCCCTCAAATTCTCAGAAACAATTATTTCTATCAAATCAGAACGGACTCGTACAAAGAGAGAATTAAAAATGAGAAACAACAATACTCATCATCATTTTCAATACATTCTCCTTTCATTTTCAGAGAAAGGGAAAGAAGAAGAGGAAGAGGAAGGGGAAGAAGAACTCTCAATGAAAATAGATGGCATGCGAAAATGCCAAGCTGGGATGGTTATGTTTGAATGTAGTCTTTTCTGTTTGTAATCTCTGTTTTTTTAGAATGTATGAATGCTTCTAATAAGGTTTTAGGGTTTTTTGATTGTCATCCTTAATTATAACTAGGGGTTGTCTAATTTTGATTTTCGACACTCCACTTTTGAGATTTTAATGAAATGGTTCTAACCGTTTAAAAAAAAATAGCATAGAGAAAACCATTAACATCCCTGTAGGAGAGCAGCCGTGCCATCATGAATGACTCATCAAATTAATATGATTTCTTTAAATTATCTCGATCAATTTTTTATCGCCCATGTTCAAGAAAAATGCATGTTGAGGCAATATTTATTATGTCAAACGATATAATGATTTTCTTTTTGGGTTTTATTTAGCGAAAGTTCGGTAAGTTGTGTTTTTTTAAGTAAGTCTAATGTAAAATATTATATGGATAATGTGGTTTAGTTAAACATATTTTATTGTTTTGTTAGTTTATTTCAAAATTGAATATAAGTATTTAGAATTATAAAGAAGTATTTATATGAATCATTATTATTTTTTTCTTTAAGGCAATTAAAATCTCATAGAACTATATATAAACACAAATCTTTTAGGGGAGCAATAATGAAATTACATTCTCATTACATTTTGAATTTCCAATTGTATGTAGTGAATGATATTCTTTGTTTATTTTATAATTTTATTTATTAGCAATTTATGTATTTATTTAATTTAAAATAGTATCTATTACATAAGTTAAATTGAAACAAAAGATGTAAAATCTAACTAAATTATTATGATTTTATATGCTTAAAATATTTCACTCTTTCTCAAGCAAATTATTAATTTATTCACTCAATTATTTGCAAGCATATTTGATATTTATTCTAATTAAATAATAATAATATATTAGTAAGGCAATCACGACTTTATTTTCTCTTATAAGTCAAAACAATCTAGCCCCTATCTAAATAAAATTGTTACGATGGTTTTGTTGGAAGTGCGATTTAAAGGAGAGAAAGTATAATAATTTAAACCTGAATAATGAAGAGACAATAATATATGTAATTCATATCTATATTACACCAATAAATAAAGGTCAAAATACTTACAAAGAAAATATTGACCTAAAAATAAATTATTTTAATTTGGTCAATTTATTTGAAAGCGTTAAAATCGCGTGGTAACAAATTTATAATTTTCTATATTTGAAGTTTGTCGAATATAATCAAATTTGATTGCGATTGATGACTATGATGTTTTTTGTGTTAATTTTTAAAGTAAATATATATCAAAATTTTCTGCATTTTTAACTGTAAATACAATTCTTATTTAGTGGAGTGGATACACATAATAATCTTCTTTAAATTTGATAGTGTAATGGAGAATGTCCCTAGCAACCTTAGAGCAAACAAACATTCAAAAGTCCGCAAGAGAATTCCCATGAACCGACGTTGGGAGAGGGAAGAAGGTCGACAAGTATTTCTCTCCAAACACCACAGTAAATAATACAAAAAGATCAGCGAATTGAGCATCATTTGTGCTATTAATTTTATTGTCATGATCTTCTCTCGATTAGGGAAACTCTTATCTTTTGCTTCTTCGAATATGCAGTTGATTGCAACGAAACTACTCAATAACAAGAAACTTGAGAGCAACAATATAACCGATCTTCTTAAGGAGGTGTCCTTCATAGAAAAATTGGATGGACTAACTCACCAATTTGTTGAGGTGATGCATCTTTTGGATCCAGAGAAAGAAAGAGACAAATAAATAAAATGGTAACAACACCAAAGTAAAATCAATTATTGATTCTCCAGTTTCGAATCTCGATCAATGAGGGTGATGTTAAAAGTTAGAGGATTGACTTAAGAAAATTGGGAGTGTTTTGTATGCAAGAATGAACCAATTTAGTGGGAACTAATGAACATAGTTGTGGAAGCTATTGGTTCTGTTTAGAGAAAAAGAGATATTCAATTAAGTTTTAATTTAATAATGTTATTATGAAAAATAAGAAAAGATAAATATAATATGTTATGAATTGCAAATGCATTATAAATTAAACCAACATTTAATGATTAGTTCTATTTCTTAATATATATCAAAAATAAAATTAACAAGAAAAGACATATATAAATATAACAACTAAATTATATTTTTTCTTTAATTTCTTTTTGGAAAACATCTTAGTGCCATCTTATTAAAAAATCCCAAACAGGGAAAAAATACAAAAATTTAAGATCAGATCTAGACAATTTCTAAATTCGACAATGAAACAAGAACTGAATTACAGACATCAACAACAATCAATTAACACATTTTTATTTTGATTCTACTTGCGACTTTCTCAAACTAAATATCCCATATCTGACAGAGGTTTATGTTCTCTTCATTCTTTTGGATTCCTCTCCAGAATTGAATGTGTGCATTTCCATTTGAAGTTATATCTCCCTAAATATCTCCAGTAGTTATACTTCTTTCACTGTGAGTTCTTAAATTATATCTTTCCAGATATTGTAGATTACTACTCCAAAGTAGCATTTCAGCATACTTACATAGAAGGATCTTCCTTTTGCTTTATTTTTCATTCACTCTCGGATTTCTTCCTATATTTCTGGAAAGTTGATGATGTTCATGTTTGTAGTATACCTCCTTTAGATTTGTATTACAAAAGATCATTCCCCAAATAAATGATTAATGATTTCCTCAACTGTCGAACATAGGACACAGTTGATATCATGAATGTTTATGTATTTTCAAATTATGTCTTTTGTTGTTAACCTTTTCCCGTATACTAGCAAGAGAATAAATTGGCGACGAAAAATAATCTTTGGAGACCATACCACATTATGCCAATCTACCTCATGCCTCTTGTTCTAACAATTTTCCATGTCTTCCTGTAATGAACTTCTCGTTGCTTTATGTTTTCTAACATATTTCATCATTTATTTAATTGAGTTGCTTTTGACTCATTAGGTTTAGAATTCTATCACCTTCTGGAATACGCCTCAGAAGTGAATCACATTTACCTTCATAGCCGTCTCTAAATGAGTACTTGATGCATTCTCTTCTAACTCTGATTTCTTGCATTTCTTTGCACATAATAGGATTATTATCTAGCCAAGGATCATGCCAGAATAGTACCCCTCTTCCATTTCCAATTGTGGTTTGCACCATTTGAAAGACATCTTTTCTTGTTTTTAGAATTTTCTTCAATTACCATGTCATTCTTTCATTGATGCTCCATGTCCAAATATATTAAGTACAATGCATTTTTATTGCAAATAACCTATCTTGAAATATTAATATTAATTAGTGTTCAAATGACATAAGTTGCTTAAATTGACATTTTTGTATGAAAATTAACATATATCACAAGCTCATATTCATATTTAACATTAATATAAATAAAATCTATTTTGAATATATAAATTACTATGTAAGTTATAGTGTCAAAGGTTATACTTATAAATTTTAGTTTGAAGTAGTGGTAATGACTTTATGCATTGGTGTTAAATTTAAAAAATAAAAATAAAAAATATTTTCAATACAATATTATTATTATTATTTCCTTTCACTAAAATTACTATTTTCTACTTTTATTCAATTGTTTTTGTTAAGATTAATGTCTTTTATTAAATTTTAAGGGAGCTTGATAAGCTTAAAATTGTATAAGTCATAACTAAATAATACCTCCTAACTTTATTTTTCTTTTATGAATTTACTCAATTCTCACTTATTAAGAAATATAGTAACATAGGATGAGTTTTAAGAAGATAAGTCCAAAACATGGATTTAAAATACTATCAATGCATCATATACTAGCCAAAAAGAAACAAATTAAGATGGGTAAACAAATTATTTATTGTTTTTTTAAGAATTTAAATTTCAATAAATGTAATTATTTGAACTTGGAAAATAAGTTGTTCATCTTAAATAATTATTTAAACTTATCCCAATATATATAATTAAATTTCTAATTACTTGAACATTTCTTTCTATTAACCTTGAATAACCACAAATTAATCATAACAACTTTCTTGTTTTATTTCTAATATATTTATTCGTAATTATAAAGTTAGCACAATACCTCAAAGTTAAGGGTTTAAATAAAAATAGGCTAATATGTATCCCTACACATTTAACTAAGTTTGAAATATCTTTATGTACAAGATTTTAGTTTAAATTGTATGTTATATATTTATTTTTGTTTGAATTTGATTCTTATATATTTATTATTGTTTAAATTTATACTCTAAACATATAAATCCATTTAAATGTTATAAAACCGTTAATTTGTGTTGAAGATAAGCATAAATTTCTCTTTATATGTGGTACATTCAATTTTAATTTTTTAAGTTATACTGTAGATAAAACTTTCACCTTTGTCTTTAGATAATTTTTGTAACTGCATTCTCTAATATCATGATATAGTAGACAAGTGACGACAGAATTGTTACTCATTTGTCTCCTCTGTATTTAAAAATTGTCTGGGTGTGTTGTGCCCCCAAAATCATCTCTGAGTAATAAAGAATATTGATGTTGAAAAAAGAGAAATATTCGATAGTTATATAGCTAAAATACAAATAATATGACAGAGATTACGAAATATAAAATATGATATTGTAATACAAAACTTATAGTATACTTGAATGGGTCGGTTACACCAAAATGATAATTACCCTCTTAGTGTGAATGAATTGAGAGTGATAATGAATATAATTTGAAAACGAAATGTATTTATTAGTCAAAATAAACTTTAATTTTTAATATGAAAAACAAAACTTAGATGATTGATGCAACGAAAGATTTGTGTAGGAATAAGAAGTTGTATCAACAGTTATATATCGTGGGAATTAGCTTTAAGACTTTATTTAATTTTTTAAAAAAAATTCTTCTTATAACAATGTTATGTGCTAAAGATTTTTTAAATAAAAAAATGATCTGAGACAAATTATATAATATTTATTTCACGCTCAATTATCAATTGGAGCTTTTATATATATATATATATATATATGAGAAATGATATTCTCAACGAAGGGTTAGCGAAAGCAAGGCCACGAATCCTACGTGGTCTTACCAGCTAGGAGAGAGAAAAAAAAATAAAATAAAATCAAACATTTCAGTTTCCCCCTTTCTTCTTTCCTCTCTTTCTTCTTTTCATTTATCACTTCTGGCGAACTTCTTCTCTGGCGATTTTCTCTCTGGCATCCCCGACTTCTTCAACTTTCTTCATTTTCTTTCGATCGAAAATGGTAGGTCTTCTCCTTCATTGTGCATGTTCACTTCATTGTCTGCATTCATCGTGTTTAGTTCATACTTTTTTTTCAGGCTGGTGGTCCGGGTACATCTCAATGCAAGGTAAATAACATCTTCTCTTTTAGAAGACTAGATCATTTTGATAATTTGAAGACCGTTTAGGTTTTTGCGGTTAGGGTTAGGGTTAGGGATTTTTATGATTATGATGATTTTAATGATTTTAACGATAGAAAGGGATGATTATTGTGTATTTGCTACATTATGGGTCCCGAAAATGTGATTTTTGATATGTTTGGTTGTTCCCGAAAATTTGATTTTTGATATGTTTGGCTGTTATGGGTCCTGAAAGTGTTGTTTAGGGACCCGAAAGTATGATTATATAATACAGAAATGTGATTTTGATGTGTTTGGTGAATTAAGGGTCTCGAAAGTATGTTTTCGGGACCCGAAATGTGTTGTTTCGGGACCCTAAAATGTAATTTTGATATGTTTGGTTGTTATGGGTCCCGAAAGTGTGGTTTCGGAACCCGAAATGTGTTATTTCGGGACCCTAAAATTGGATTTTGATATGTTTGGCTGTTATGGGTGCCGAAAGTGTGGTTTCGGGACCCGAAATGTGTTGTTTCGGGACCCTAAAATGTGATTTTGATATGTTTGGCTGTTATGGGTCCCGAAATGTGTGGTTTCAGGACCCGAAATGTGTGGTTTCGGGACCCGAAATAGGGTGTTTCGGGGCCCGAATTGAGTAGATATCCTAGTTTTTATTTGATTATATGCTTTATAGATTTTAAATGTTTATCTTTTGTTTTTGTAGGGCAAATAAACGAAAAGGAATGCCCAAGAAGTAGTTCCCAAAGTCAGAATTCCCAAATCCCCGAAAGCTCCCAAAGTTGTTCCGAAATCCCCTAGAGCAGCAGCTTCCAAAGCAGCCTCACACAACCTATTTTTAACTAGGACGTCGTCTTTTGGGCTTTTCAATCTTTGTAACTGCTGTCTAAGGATAAAAAGATGCTGTGAAGTCAATATGATTTGGCCATCTACTTTCATTATCGCTTTCAAAATGCCCTGGGGAGATCTCTCGTTATATAGTCAGACAGTTTGACTGTGATAAATGTTCATTCACTCTAGAGAATGGCGAGGAAGTGAAAATCGAAGAAGAAGATGTTGAAATGATATTGGGTCTCCCAGAGAGGAGTTGGACATTGTAGAATGTCAGAATAACGAGACTGATGACAAGCTGAAGGAATTTAGGACTCGTTGGGGTAACCCTCTTAATGGCGCTCCTTTAGTGACTGTTATGCCTACGAAAATGATTAAGAACAAAGCTGCTGACAACAATTTCAAGATAGACTTCGTATTATTTGTTGTCAGCTGCTTTCTGTGGTGTGATCACCTAGGTCAACTATCCAAGTATATCTCATTTCTGTTATTTTCATTTGCATGACAACTTATATGACATGTTAATTAATCCTAAAATATGTTTTTTTCAATTGCAGGTATAGAATTCTGAAATCTATTTCAGATGTTCATAATATCAAGAAGTTCAATTGGTGCAAATTTGTACTTGAAGGATTAGTTCAATCATGCGCAAAAGTGAAGGAGAATGAAAAACGACATTTCCAAGGACCACAGACATTCCTTAATGTAAGTTATCAACAAATTATTTCTCTGTTTACAAAAATAATTGGTTTTAATTAACATATGTTTGTTTTCAGTTGTGCTACGTGTATAGGGTGAACAACCCTCAATTGGGAGGAGTTAATGACCGTCGATTTCCAATATTGTTATGTTGGAATGACACGACGTTGAAGTTTAGGCTGGATACGGAGTTGGAAAATGGAGGATTCGGACGCGGAAGCGTTGTGGGACAAATTCCACTACCGGGGATGTGGGGGGAGAACGATGAGGATGATGATGTGGCGGAGAACGAGGAGGATGAGAACGAGGAGGAGGATATGAATGAGGATGATATGAATGACGGGGTGTCTGAGACCTCAAAGGCGGCGACATCAGCAGCAGAACCTAGGAATAGGTCACCACCTCGGAAGAGGTCACCACCAAGGAATATGAATGATGGCCTACCATTTCTTAATATAACACCACTGAACACAGCTCCGGAGTTAGATAGAATGTCTTATAGAGAATTTGGTGTGGGTTACGAAATGTACAGTGATGCTTAAAAGAGCCATGAGAAAAATGGAAACTTTAAATTCAGGCTGGGATGCAACGCCATTGTATGACAACGCCATACACATCATGTACAGAGCAAAGGACAAGAATAAACTTTTCAGGGATGCCATGCATAAATACTTCAAGGATCAAACACCAATTGAAGAGGGTGTGACAAAGAGGCCGGTCAAAATGAGGCTGCTCAAAATGAGGGGGGTGACAAAGAGGTCGGTAACAAGGAGGCTGCTGCTCAAAATGAGGGGGTTCTTGATGAGGTCGGTGACAAGGAGGCTGCTGCTCAAAATGAGGAGGGTCTTGATGAGGCCGGTGATAAGGAGGCTGATGGTCAAAATGAGGGGGGTCTTGATGAGGCCGGTGACAAGGAGGATGATAAAAATGAGGGGAGTCACAGTGAGGGGTGTCACACTGAGTACGATGGAAGAGAGGTGGCTCCAAGAAAAAGAAGGAAAAATCTCGTGCGATAAATGAAAGTTCCAGCACACCTTAAATCTCCATATATGACGCAGGACAAGCCGAAGAACTTCGAGTCTGCCCAAATTCATGAAGTTGCACATGATTTGGTGATACAAAAAGAGGGTGGTCAAGAAGTTCCTAAAGTGGTGTTGAAAGGAAGAAAATTGGTAAAAAAACATAGAAAATATCCCCTCGATGTCATGAAAATTCCAGCACGCCTTCAATGTCAATATATGATCAAGAACAAGCAAAGAAATAAAGCTTTCTTCGATTTTGTCATGATAGATTACCGAGAAAAAGTCGTTTTGGGGTTCATTTTTGCAAATGAAGATGATGAGAATGCGAGGTAAATCAATCTTTCTTAGTTGATGTTGGTTATATTATGTTGGTTTTAAAAATTGGTTATTTTGGGCCCCGAAATAGTGTAGTTTCGGGACCTGAAAGTGTGGTTTTGGGACCCGAAAGTTGAATTCTTATGTGTTTGGCTGTTATGGGTCCCGAAAGTGTGGTTTCGGGACCCGAAAGTTGAATTCTTATGTGTATTCTTATGTGTATTCTTATGTGTTTGGCTGTTATGGGTCCCGAAAGTGTGGTTTCGGGGACCCGAAATGGGTGGTTTTAGGACCCAAAACACCTCCTTTCGGGACCCGAAATGGGTGGTTTCGAGACCCGAAAGGGGTGTTTCTTATCCCGAAATGACTTTTTTTAACTTGATTTCTTCTTTATGTGGTTTCAGGAAGGAAGTATTGTATGTATCCGAGCATACCAATATCAACATAGAGAAATTTCAATCCATGAAAAATAAATGCCATGTTGAAAGTGGTATTATTGATGCATGGGCAAACATGATCACATTGCACTACAAATTATCCTCCGAAGCGAAAATCGTTTTTTCAACAGTCCTTACTGTAAGTCTCTATATCTTTCATTGTTGTATAAACCAATTGTCTTATTGTCATGTTGATTTAATTTGTAGGACTTTTGGAGAACGAAAGACCTTTTTATTGAAAGAATGATTGAAGAAATGAGAATTTTCAAAATAACACCCGAAGACATGAAAACTGCTAATCTGGTAAGTCCAATATGTTTATATTATCTTATTCTTTCTCATATATGTCATCTGAATCTTGGTGATATTTTTGCAGATATTTTTCCCAATTTTGTACGAAAGTCATTATTATGTTGTTGTCATCAACATTGCGAAGAAAGTAATTGAAGTCCTCGACAACCTCCCACTGGACCCAGATATAGAATGGGAACATAAATATGTCACAATTCGGAAACTGGTAATGTTGAAGTGTTTTTTACACATAATTTATGTTAAAGTGTTTATTAACTTCTTTTGTAAAATAGGTACAAAACGTTGTGGAGTTCTTCAATACTATCGACCAAGAGATCTCAACCCAAATTGCCCAATTCCCGGTCAATGTTTTGAATTTACCTTGGCAAGACAGTTCAAGTAAAACGGATTGCACAATATACTGCATGAGACATATTCATACTTACATGGGCGATGCAAATTGGGAATGTGATATAACCATAAAAAATGTAAGTTACATATTTTCACATTTTATTTGTTTCACAAATCTTTAATAAATAACCGCTGAATTATCATTTTTTTAGGCAAAGGGAATGCTTGAAGCTTTGCGAGTCAAATACACCGCAATGATCATCCGTTCAAGTTTGAACCAAAATCTGAAATAAATCCATTTTAAATCCATAAATACATCTTTAAAATGTAAACCCTAGATCTGTAAAATATAAACCATAGATTTGTAAAATCTAAACCCTAGATCTATTAAAAAAAAATAATAAAGATCCTTAAAAAGGATACCATAGAGAAGTAAATGCAGCCGGAGAAAAGAAATAAATGCAGCCGGAGAAGAGAAATAAATGCAGCCGGAGAAGAGAAATAAATGATGCGTTTCAGAGAGAGAAAGAAATGTGTAGAAATATGAAACCCTATTGGTGAAAGAGGATATGCAGAAATGTAGAAATAATCTTTTTTCCTTTTTCTCTCTCCTAGCTGGCAAGGCCACGTAGGATTCGTGGCCTTGCTTTCGCTAACCCTTCGTTGGGATATATATATATATATATTTGTTGGAAACAACACTAGTAAAAAATCGACCTTTACCGACGGTTTTTACCGAAGGTTTTATAAAACTCTCCTAAATACTCCCGAGAGGAACAAATCTTTCGGTATGAAAAATAGATTCCGAGAGTGTTGTAAAACCTTTGGTTTTACTAATTAGTACCGAAAGTTCTTTGTAGAACTTTCGGTTTTAACTTCCCAAAAAACCAAAAATAATTCTAAGTGTTGGATGTGGGCTAATTGCGATGGTATTTAAAAAAACATTCGGTTTTGCAATTCCGGGGATTTTTAATTGCGAAGGTTATTCAAAGAACCTTCGGTTTTACCTTTTTTGAAATTCTCTTTTGCGAAGGTTTTCCAAAAAACCTTCGGTTTTGACTCAATTAAAAATAATTCTAAGTTTGGTAATGGTTATTTCCGAAGGATTTTTAATAAACCTTCGGTTTTGACTAATATCAAAACCGAAAGTAATATAAAAACCTTCGGTATCTACCTCTATAAATACAAACCCTAACCCTTCTCTTTTTCATTCCACTCTCTCATTTCTCTCTCTTCCGCACCGCAGCCTCCTCCTCCACCGCCGCTTCTCTTCTTCTCTTCTCGCATTTAAGTTTGTTTCATTTGTTTTTTTTAGTTATTTATTATTAGATTTAGATTTCTTATAATGTAGTTTATATATATTATCTAGATTTAGGCTAGTTTAAATTATTTGTTTGTTTCATTGATTTAGATTTGTCTATACGTTATTGTTTAGATTAGATTTAGGTTAGTTTGTTAAATATATATGATTTTGTTAGATTTGTTATTTTGTTTGATTGAAGTTATATTAGATTTAGGTTACGGTTATTTTGTTTGATTAATATATATACATATATCTGAAATGCATTTAGGATGGGTGAGTCATGGAATAGTCTTCGGCGTACACCGTAGAAACTGTCTCGGTCTTACCAGAATTTGTTAGCACAAACAAAAATTGCGGCACGTGAGGAAGAGGTGAGAATGATGACGCTGGAAATGGAGCAAATCCGATTGAGGGATGCAGAAAGAGGCTGATTGCTGAGTGAAATTAAAGCGGACATGGCTGAAATGGCCCAGAAATTAGAGAATCTCGAACAACAACTTGTATTATTGAGGAGTCGACTGAATCAACCACCCCCTCCTCCCCCCATCTAATAATTTCTAGATTATATTGTTTGATTAATTATGTGTTTTATTTTCCGTACGAACGATGACATTTTTATGTGTTTTGTTTTAATAATTATGAATTATTATTATTATCTTTGGTTTGGTTTTAATATCTTGTTCATGAATTATTTTATTTTTGTTTGCTTTTCACTTTTTTTAAAAAAACAGCATGGCCAAAACCGAAGGTTTATTTGAAACCTTCGGTTTTGACCCTTGATTAAAAAATCTGAAAATTTTCTAAGTATGGGGAAGGGTCAAAACCGAAGGTTTATTTGACAACTTTCAGTTTTGACCCATGTTTAAAAAAATCTAAAAATTTTTTAAGTATGGGGAAGGGTAAAAACCGAAGGTTTATTTGAAAACCTTTTGTTTTGACCCTTGGTTAAAAAAAACAGAAAAAATTCTAAGTATGGGGAAGGGTAAAAACCGAAGGTTTATTTGAAAACCTTTGGTTTTGACCCTTGGTTAAAAAAATCTGAAAATTTTCTAAGTATGGGGAAGGGTAAAAACCGAAGGTTTATTTGAAAACCTTCGGTTTTGACCCATGTTTAAAAAAATCTGAAAATTTTCTTAAGTACGGGGAAGGGTAAAAACCGAAGGTTTATTTGAAAACCTTCGGTTTTGACCCATGTTTAAAAAAATCCAAAAATTTTCTAAGTATGGGGAAGGGTAAAAACCGAAGGTTTTTTGAAAACCTTCGGTTTTACCACTTACCAATTTGTTAAAATTAATTTGTTTTCACCTACTAATCTAGACTTCTAACTTATCTAATAAAGTGTGGTTGTATTTTAAAAATTAATATTGTGTTTAATGTTAAAATGTTAAAGATTGTATTTCATTATCTAAAGAAGAGTATATGTATGTTTGTGTTTGATGATCATATGAATGTGTATAAAGTTTGATCATATGGAGTGTATAATGTTTAAAGATTATCAAATGTGTTAAATTAATGTTGTTCAAAGTCATTAGAAGGTGAGAAACCAATTAATTTAACAATTTGTAAATTGTTAATTCCGAGAGTTATATCATTAACTTTCGAAAATAACCATCAAAACCGAAAGTTAATGATATAACTTTCGGTTTTACCTTCCCCAAAAACATACTAGTTAAGGTCAGGACCGAGAATTATATCTAAAACTTTCGATTTTGATAGCTATTTCTGAAAGTTAATCGTATAACTTTCGGTTTTACCACTTCATAATTTGTTAAATTAATTTGTTTTTCACATACTAATCTATACTCCTAATCAATCCAATAATCTGTGGGTTGTTTAAAAAAAATAAGATTGGGTTTAATGTTAAAATGTTAAAGATTGTGTTTGATTATCTAAAAAAGTGTATATGTATGTTTGTGTTTGTGTTTGATGATCATATGAATGTGTATAAAGTTTGATTGTATGGAGTGTGTAATGTTTAAAGATTATCAAATGTGTTAAATTAATGTTGTTCAAAGTCATTAGAAGGTGAGAAACCAATTAATTTAACAATTTGTGAAATAAGAATTCCGAAAGTTATATCATTAACTTTCGGAAATAACCATCAAAACCGAAAGTTTTATATAAAACTTTCGGAAATGACCATTATCAAAACCGAAAGTTTTATATAAACTTTCGGAAATGACCATTATCAAAACCGAAAGTTTTATATAAAACTTTCGGAAATGACCATTATCAAAACCGAAAGTTTTATATAAAACTTTCGGAAATGACCTATTAAAATTAAAAAAATCACGCCTTCTCTTCTTCTTTCCCGATTTCCTTTCCCTCTTCTTATCTCCTCCCTTCCGCCGCCTCCCCGACGACGCCGCCCCTACCAGACGAAGACGCCGCCCAACCCGACGACTACAGCCACCAGAAAACGCGTCGCCGGTTCCGCTCCTCCGCTCCTACGTTTAAGAAGAAGGCCGAGTCGAATCCAAAGGAAAACACCCGTCGCCGAGACGAATCTCCTCCACGACGACGCCGCTTCCCGCTTCCGCCTGAAGAAAGCCGCTGCCGGTTATTGAAGACCAACCGCCCTACTACTAGTCGCCGTCGCTTCCGCTGCCGCCCCTTACAGGTTAAATTTTTTTTTCTATTTTATTGTTAGATTTTTTAGGATTATTGATAGATTATTGTTAGATTATGTTACAAGTTTGGGATTAGGTTTGATATTGGTTTGATTGATTGTTAAAATAGTTTGATTTTAGGTTTGATATTGGTTTGATTGATTGTTAAATTAGTTTGATTTTAGGTTTGATATTGGTTTGACTGAATGTTAAATTAGTTTGATTTTAGGTTTGATATTGGTTTGATTGATTGTTAAATTAGTTTGTTTTTAGGTTTTATTTGGTTTGATTGGAGTTTATTGTCTGATGAATAGGTTCATTATTGTTCGACTCTAACTTCATCCGTCGCCTCCCACGCCATTGACAAACGACGCTGCTCTTCTTCGTCGCTCTTTTCCTGCAAGGCTAGTTTTTGTTGGTTAATTATATGGTTAGGTTAGTTTAATGTTTGATTTAAGTTAGATTTTCATGTTAGATTTAAGTTTTATTGATGTTAGGTTTGATTCATGTTATATTTTGTTAGATTTAAGTTTGATTGATGTTAGATTAGGTTTGAAATGTGTATGAATAAAATTATGTTTGATTTGAAATGTGTAGGAATAAAATTGTGTTTGAAATAAAGGTATTATTGATTTAGGAATAAAGGTATTATTGATTTAGGAATAAAGGTATGTTTGAATGAATTGTGTATGAATAATATTATGTTGGATTAGAATTGGTTTGAAATGTGTATTATTGAAATTATAATGTTGGATTATGTTGAATTTTGGTTGGATAATGATAGATTAGGTAGAAATTATGTTAGAATTTTGTAAGCCTAATTAATTTAGACAAATTTAAGTAAATAATAATCACGGTTGTTTTCCATTTTATTAGAAATGTGGAAGTACCCGATAAAAGTTGGATGAACTTACGTCGAGATCATCCAGATTACGAGGAAGATGTTGACAAATTCCTCGAGTTTGCTGTTAGGAGTACATCCCGACAAACAGTGAAATGTCCTTGCGTGAAATGCTTGAACACGCCGTTTATGGAAATAGACGAAGTGAAGACTCACCTCATCATTTATGGAATAAATGTTAATTATGAGTACTGGTATTTTCATGGATAAAAGAGACATACTACTCAAGTGGTTAATGACGATGTCGATGAAGATGTCAATGACTTCGATGATGATAATGATTGATGATGATCAGTCGGAGGATTCCATGCCGGAATTCAACGATGCGAGACCGGAGATGAATAATAAAGTTAATGAAGAGGTCAATGAAAAACGTTATATGCACGAATTTATAAACGATATGTTCCCCAACGTTAATGATGTCCCGAACAATGATGAACCAATCGAAGATTCGCATAGATTTTATAAAGTGCTTGATGATTGCAAACGACCATTGTATAAAGGTGCTCGAATAACGAAATCATCAGCACTACTGAAACTACTTCACATAAAAAATGTATGTCAATGGATAAATTCTTCGTTCGATATGTTGTTGCGTCTGCTTAAAGACTACATATTACCGATTGACGCTCAATTGCCAAACTCATACTACGAAAGTAAAAAATTCATTACTGATATCGGGCTTAAATATGACAAGATAGACGCATATAAGAACAACTGTATGCTATTTTGGAAGGACGACAAAAATGAAGATTCTTGCAGAGTTTGCGGTCTTTCAAGATGGAAAGTCGACCAAACAAGTGGGACAGTTCGAGAGAAGCAAAATGGGAAATTCATTCCAAAAAAGGTGTTGATATATTTCCCTTTAATACCAAGACTGCAAAGACTATACATGTCCTCAAAAACGGCTCCAATGATGAGATGACATAAAGAAGGAAGAGTTGACAGTGATACGTTGAGACATCCCGCTGATTCCTTAACTTGGAAAACGTTTGATGAAAATTATAAAGATTTTGCGTCGGAATCTCGAAACGTAAGACTGGGTTTATCAAGCGATGGGTTTCAACCATTTGCAAATGGGAAAAAATCATACAGTGTTTGGCCGGTTATTCTCGTTCCTTATAATGTGTCACCAACTACTTGCATGGATTCTAGCAATTTTATTTTATCTATGTTAATTCCGGGTCCAAAGAGTCCGGGAGATGCAATTGACATATTTCTCCAGCCATTGATCGAAGAGTTGCATGAACTATGGCAAACTAGTGTGAAAACGTTTGATGCACACACCTTGCAATACTTTAACATGCGAGCGACGTTGTTGTGGACCATTAACGACTTTCCTGCCTACGCGAATTTATCAGGCTGGAGTACGAAAGGTAAATTCGCCTGTCCTTGTTGTAACAATGACACAGTATCTCTTCGATTGGTTCATGGTTCCAAATAATGTTACTTGGGTCATAGACGCTTCCTTCCACCAAAGCACAAATACAGAAGGGATAAAGAGTCGTTTGATGGTCAAACTGATTATAGAGAGCCCCCTATATTGTTAACGGGGTAAGAAAGTTACGAGCAAGCACGAGACCTAGAAGACATAATTCTTAGTACGGATCTGAGCAAGAAAAACAATATATATCATGAAACGCGGGGAGACAATTGGAACAAACTTAGCATTTTCTTCCATTTGCCTTATTGGAAATCACTATTATTGAGACATAATTTGGATGTGATGCATATTGAGAAAAATATTTGTGATAGCGTGTTGGGAACAATAATGAATGTGAAAGAGAAGACTAAGGATGGTCCTAAAGCCCGTAAAGACTTACAACTCTTAGGCATAAAATCATGGTTACATCCTATAAATGATGAAGGAGTTGTTCATTATCCAGAAGCGCCTTTCACTTTGACATCCGAAAATAAAAAACGTCTTTGTAACTTCTTGAAAGATCTCAAGTTGCCTGATGGTTTTTGCTCAAATATCGGTGGTTGTGTAAATTTGGAAGAGAAAAAGATTTCGGGATTAAAGAGTCATGATTGTCACATTTTATTGGAATATCTTATTCCTTTAGCAACTCGTGGATTACTTCCAGATAATGTGTATGATGCGTTAGTAAATTTGTCTCGTTTCTTTTGGTTGTTGTGTGCTTCAAAGAGTTGATTCAAGAGGACCTCGAACAAATGTACATGGATATTACATTGACACTTTTGCAAACTTGAAATGATTTTTCCGCCGTCAATCTTCGACATCATGATGCATCTCCCGGTTCACTTGTCATGTGAGGCTTTGCTTGGAGGACCTGTTCAGTATCGATGGATGTATCCGTTTGAACATTACATGAGTACAATGAAAAGATAATTGCGGAATAATAACCACCCCGAAGCCTCTATAAGCGAGAGCTATCTTGTTAATGAAAGTATTAGTTTATGTGTCAGGTATATGGAGGAAGAAGAGCAAGAAAATGCAAAACCTGAAATCTCGGGCATTTCAATATTTGCATCGTTGGAAGACCTATCTAACGGAAAATTATACAACTTGGATTATATTGATTGAGTGACAGCTCATTCTTACATTTTGAAAAATTGTCCCGAAGCAGAACCTTTTTACATGTAAGATTCTATGTTGTTGTTACTAATTAACATTAAAGAGTGTGCTATTTAATATTCGATCTATTTGCAGAGATTATATGCAGTATTGCAATAACAACGAGTCCAGTGGAGAAACGTTTGCCGCCTATTTCAAGCATCGAGTGAGTAAATTATAAACCATATATCCTAACTCTTTTTATTTATTTTATCAACTTCATTTCGGATACATATATAGGTCGCCCATTTAGCAGAATTTAACGACATATCAAGAGACCTCAAGATCTTAGGAGAAGGTCCAAGTATGTACTCGTCTATGTATGTTTGGTGTAAAGTAAACGGATACAAATTCTGTACAGAAAAACACGACGAAGGTTTGACCACTCAAAATAGTGGGGTGGTTGTTGAGGGTTCAACGGGTCTGAAACTATGTCTTACTACGGAGATTTAACGGATATAATCGAAGTACAATATTTTTCTCACAAACGAGTTGTTTTATTCAAGTGTAAGTGGTTTGATACACACTCGGGGGAACTAGGAGTGAAAGTGGATAAATATGGCTTCGTAAGTGTAAATGTAAAACGAATTTTGAAAACCCAAAGTCAAGACCCGTATATATTGGCGAGTCAAGCGAAACAAGTATTCTACGTCCGTGATATGTCAGCCCGACCCGGTTGGAAGATTGTGACAAAAATAAAACCGCGGTTTACAAACATATAGTTCAGATTAATTAATTAGGTAGATTTATGTTTTTTACTTTATATTCATTCTTATTACTACTTTATTTCAATTATTCACTCATTTTTATTAATGGTGTGCATTAAGAATGTCTGAAGCTCCTAAAACAACTTGGAAGAGTATGAGGAAAACACCCAACAAATTGGATAAAAGCTACCAAAACCTACTTGCCCAATTAGAGACCTTAAGGCTCCGAGGATCGTCTTCTAGAAACCAACCACCTATTGCTGTGGTCCCGATAGCTACTGCTCCCCCAACAGACGAGGATGTTGAGGCTACGGAGGACGAAGAGTTTATAGAGAGCACATTTACTGATATGGTGGATGATGATGAGGCTGAAGACGAGGGTCTCGAGGAGCCTATCGAGGAGGATGACGAGGAGGAGCACGGTTCCACTCCCGACCCATCATCGACAGGTAACTCGTTTACAAATTAGTTATAGTTTCAATTGATTCACATATCTAATTATGATTTTGATAATTTTGAAGAATCTTTTGCCCGCAAGAGACGGGGGAAGAACAAGAATATTGCGTTGTCTAAGAGGGTAGCGGGGACAAGGATTCCTCTTACTTTTAGAGAGAAGGATGGGAGGCCAGGTGGTGCAGACGTGGGAAGAACACAGTGGTCTAGACATGTGGGGTCGATTATCCGGGATCCCGCAGCCGTCTCACACCGTCTTCTAAAGTGGAAGGCATTAAGTGCAGACCAATTGGATTCACTTTGGACTGCTATCAAGGTAATACTTATTACTTGATTATACATTACTCATTAAATAATTATTTTTAACATTTGGATGTTATTTTTTTCAGGATTCGTTCGAAGCTACTAATGGTGATATTGAGTCATTTCGAAAGACCGGATTGGGACACGCCAATCAGATATGGGATAGATGACGGTCAGATTTGAACAAGGAATATATCCGCGTCCACAAAGGAGACGAGGCGGCGGTACTGGCTAATCCTCCACCAGACTACGATCGAGATGATTGGGAGTTTGTGTGTCGCAACCATTTCTTTACGGAAAAATTTAAGGTACGGTTTCATAATTCAAATAAAAGTTTATATTAATTAATGTAACTTCATTTTTTATTTCAAATACAGAAAAACAGTCGTACAAATATGATTAATAGGAAGAAGCTGAAATTCCCACATCGTACGGGAAGTAGATCGTTTGCACAAATTGAAGAAGAGTTGGTAAGTACATTATTTGTAATAACTTAATCTAAAGATTGTTATTAATTATATAAATCATTTATTTCAACAGGCGATTGAAATGGGACGAGCACCGTCTGTCATTGAAGTATTCAAGAGGACCCGTACCCCAAAACCGACAAAAGAAAATCCAACACCCGTCCCGGACGAACACGTGCAAGAGAAAATTGTAAGTTAATTGAATATGCCTAGTTTTTTATTATAGAAATGATACTTTATTTCAATTGTGCAGGTTGAGATGGAGGAGGTTCTTAGTAACGAACCTGGAATATCTGATTTTGAATTGACGGAGAGGGTGTTCGGACAACAAAAACACGGGGTAGTGTTCGGAATGGGATCAGACGTCCGGCCCACACACTTTCGTGAGGATCGTCGAAGTGGAAACAGTTCACAATGAAACAATGAGCGATTGTTAAAAGAGAATCAAATAATGAAGCTCAAGCTGGAGGAACTGGTGAAGAGGGACGAAGAAAAAATGCGCACAATTCAACAAATGCAAGCGGAAAAAGAAGAAACAAATGCAAGAATGGAGAGAGAAGTTAGAGATGAATGCAAGAATGGAGAGAATCAAATTGTTTATGAGGCAACAACCACCTCCTCCCCCCACAAGCTAATTCTAGTACGTTGTCATTGGTTGTTTCGATTCAAAACATGTTTTCATTAGTAGTTGTGTCAATTTGAATTTATAACAGATTGTTCGGATTATTAGTTTGGTTGCGAATTTAATAATGATAATGATCATTTAATGTGATCGTTTAATGTATGTGTCATTTCTTTTATTATTGATATATTGGTTTGGCTGAACAGGTTTTGATTGCGAGGTTTTGGTTGCGAGTAAAATAATCAGCACATTTTTAAAATTTTACAGGAAAAAATCGAAAGTAATATTGAAATCTTTCGGTTTTCTTTAAATGAAAAACCGAGAGTTATGTAAAACTTTCGGTTTTTCCATTTGAAGAAAACCGATAGTTATTAGAAAACTCTCGGTTTTCACCGTAGGAGTATAACCGAGAGTTTTCATATAACTCTCGGTTTTTCCATTTGAAGAAAACCGAGAGTTATTAGAAAACTTTCGGTTTTTCCACAAAGAGGAAAATCGAAAGTTTTCATATAACTCTCGGTTTTTCCATTAGGAGAAAACCGAGAGTTATTTGTAAAACTCTCGGTTTTCCTCTTTGAGGAAAAACCGAAAGTTTTCTAATAACTCTCGGTTTTCTTCAAATGGAAAAACCGAAAGTTAATAGAAAAATTTCGGTTCTTCCCTAAGGTTTAAAACCGAGAGTTATTTGTAAAACTCTCGGTTTCCTCTTTGTGGAAAAACTGAAAGTTTTTCAACTACCTTTCGATTTTACTCTAGGGTATCTAAACCGAAAACTCTACGATATCTCTCGTAAATGCTCAATTATTTTTAACGAAAGAGTCAATACCGAGGGATGACGAGAGTTACCAAAACTTTCGGTAATGTGTCTATACCGAAAGTTATAGTGTCAAAACCGAGAGTTTTTACTCTCGGATTTGACCCCTTTTTCACCAGTGTAAAATATCAAAAATATGTATTTGTTCAATATAGTATCGATACTGAAGTTATCGGTACAACTATAGTATAAAATTTTCAAAATCTCGGTAAATCGGTTTATACTGAAATATTTTTTATAAATTAAAAATATATAAATTAAAAATAAATAATAACTAATGAAATTATAAATAATTATGTCTTAATTTCTATTTTAAGAATTTGATTAATGTAACTTTTAAGCAAGATTAGTGGTAAATAAATCTCCATTTGAGTAAATTTATTAGATTTGAGACTTAACTCTTATGTCTTTCTAATTTTAAAATATTTATTTTCTTTTATAAATAGATTCGATGTTAATTTAAATATATCAACATAGTTCTTAAAAATTAAATAAAAATATAATTATACAATATATATAAATCATTGTTGTACCAAATTAATCAAAATATAATTATAAAAAATTGATTTTTTTAATCAAATATATATTTTCGATATAACAATATAATATCAACATCGAACCGAAATCTCACTATGAATGTATGATTGGTGTGTTACTATATATTTTGGTATACCAAGATTTATTTAAAGTATCCGTATATTTTTTCTATACCAAAACATTCGGTATATTATATGATGTTGATAAAATAAATACGGTATATTGTATTCATCCACACTAATCTCAAACCTCCCTTAGATATTGAGTACAAGTCTTTACTATCACGTATAGTTAAATTGGTTATTTAAATTGGTTATTTAAATTGAATACTATGTGTTTAGCCTATTGAGATTAGTCGCATTTCGAAGGACGTTTTCAAAAGAAAAATAAATAATAAATATATAAATTTAATTAGTAAGCAATATTTATAAAATAAAATGAAAAATAATTGTGTAATTGAGCCTTTCTAATTGGATAGGAACAAAGAAATATTATTTGAACCCCAATCTACTACAACTAGCCATACATCAATTTATCCAATAATTTTTATTCCCCCACTCGTGTTAAGGGTCGCAATTTTATCAAACCAATATTTATAAAACCGATATTTATCAAACCGATATATGCGAACATAGCGTTAAAGAAAAATAAATATATAAGTTTAATTAAGCAATATTTATAAAATGAAAATGAAAAATAATTGGTGTGATTGTGCCTTCCTAATTGGGTAGGAGGAAAGAATTATTAGTTAAACCCCAAATCTACTGCAACTAGTGATACATCAATTTATGACTAGCCATACATCAATTTATCCAAAAACAATTATTCCCCACTAGGCACTAGGGTTAAGGGTCACACTACCAAGCCCAACATATTTAACTGTGAGATTATAGTGAAAAATCTATAAATAGTTTCGTTAGTAAAATTATAAGTTCGCAAAAAGAAGTGGTGGAGGTAGGAAAATTATCGATATTTTAGTATATAGTAAAAATTGTAACTTAAAATATCAAAAATATTGATTTGGTCAATATGATACCGATAATGAAATAATCGGTACAACTACGGTATGAAATTTTCAAAATCTCGGTTTATATCGAAATATTTTTTATAAATTAAAAATATATAAATTAAAACTAAATAAATAATAACTAATGCAATTATAAATAATTAAGTCTTAACAAATATTTTAAGAATTTGATTAATGTAAGCATGATCTTTTAAACAAATTTCAAAAGGTCCTAAATAAATCACTTAATTTTAGTAGATTTATTTTCTTTTCCAAGTTGATTTGAGATTAACTCTCAAAGTATGTATTATCTATTATGTCTTTCTAATTTTAAAATATTTCTTTTTACAAATAAATTCGATGTTAATTTAAATATATCAACATAGTTATTATTGAAAATCGAATAAAAATATAATTATACAATATATATATAATATCATTATTGTACTAAATTAATCAAAATTTTATTAAAAAATTTTATTTTTTTAGTCAAAAACAAATTTTCGATATAATGATATAATAGTGATATTGTACAAACCAAGATTTCGGTATACCGAGATTTATTTATATACAGTATCAGTATATTTTTTTTATAACGAAACATCCTGTATTTAATATAAGGTGTTGATAAAATAATTACGATATATTGTATCGATCCACCTTAATTCCTAACCTCTTAGGTCCTAAGTACTCTGCCTTCATGCGACACGTCTAGTTTAATTGGTTAGTTTAATTGAATATTACGTGTTTATCCCACTAATTCTTATAAAACAAAAATGAAAATTTATTGTGTAATTGAGCCTTTTTAATTGAGTAGGAGCAAACAAGTATAACTTGAACCCCAAATCAACTACAACTACCTAACATCAATTTATCCAACAATTGGTTTCTGGTTTTTTCATTCAAAACAAAGGTCGCATGAACAAGAGCACAAGAAAAGGTCAGTGAATAAATCAAGTACTGTTCTTGAAGTCTCAGAGCTGAGCAATAGCATCGGAGCTAGGTTGGCAAGAGATGAGCTCGAGCCAGCGGCCATCGGAGTGTTGAGGCCTTTGGAATTTATCATGGAAGCTCAAGTGAGAAGATCGGCAATATACTTGCTTTGGGAAAGAAAAAGTCCATGAGTATCATGGCACCTTATCAGGGGTCCATAGTTAACTCGCGAAGATGAGCAGCCAAACTGAGAACCTAATCTTTATGGTTCAAAAACCGGGTCTTGATCCGGGCTGGTTTGTCGACGACTGAACCCAATTTCTCAAGAGGGGCCAACACTTCTTGAGACCTTCCATAAAATCTCCAAAAGTGTTGAGAACGAAGTGTTTTATCGATAGTGTTTTTTATCGATAGCTAAGGAAAATCATCGCTCTTGATCTGGTATTTTTATTGCCTGGCATATTTAACATGAGTTCTAATCACATATATTCATTATCTTTAATTATAAAATATATCGATGTGGGATTATATTAAAAGTTTTATAAGTGATTTTGTTAGTAAAGTTGTAAGAATGCAAAAAGAGGTTGATATTCAAAGTTTAGGTAGGAAAATTATTGATATTTTAGTATCGTAAATCGTACCTTAAAATATAAAAAAAAATATTAATTTGTTCGTTATGGTATCAATACTAAAATTATCGGAACAACTTCTGATGAAATTTTAAAATCTCGATAAATCAGTTTATATCGAAATATTTTTATAAATTAAAAAGAAATAAATAATTACTAATGAAATTATAAATAATTAAGTCTTAATTTCTATTTTAAGAATTTGATTAATGTAGCAATGAACTTTTGTGTAAGATCAAATGGTTGTATATAAATCACTTAATTTAAGTAGATTTATTTTCTTTCCCAATTAAATTTGAGACTTAATTCTTATGTCTTTCAAATTTTAAAAGATTTATTTTCTTTTATAAATAAATTAGATGTTAATTTAAATATATCAACATAGTTTTATAAAATAAAAATATATATAATTATACAATATATAATATAATTATTCTACCAAATTAATCAAAATATAATTATAAAAAATTAATTTTTTTTAATCAAATATATATTTTTGATATAATGATATAAAACCGACATCGTATTGAAATATCATTATATTATCAATATTTGGTATAATTGGTGTTTTACTTTTATCAAATCGAGATTTCTCTATACCAAGATTTATTTACAGTATCTTTATTATTTTTTCTATATTGAAACATTCGGTGTTGTATATTATACAGTATTGATAAAATAATTATACTGTATATTGTATCAATCAATACTAATCCCCAACCTCCTTAGGTATTGAGTACAAGTCTTCACGCAACACATCTAGTTAAATTGAATATTATGTGTTTATCCTAGTGAGATTAGTCACACTTCCTTAGATGTAAACACAGCGTTCTCGAAACAAAAAATATATATATAATAAATATACAAGTTTAATAAGTAGTATTTATAAAACAAAAATAAAAAATTATTGTTTAATTGAGCCTTTCTAATTTGGATAGGAGCAAACAAGTATTATTTGAACTCCAAATCTACTACAACTAGCCATACATAAATTTATCCAATAATTTTATTACCCCGCTTAGGTTACAGGGTCGCACTACCAAGCACAGCATATATCTCACGCATATATCTCATGAGATCCTCTATTGCCAACTTAACATGTTCCCATGTTTCCCTCTCACAAGGGGAGGGTAATATGGTAAATAAATAAATAACTTATTTATTTATTTACCATATTACCCCTCTCCTTGTGAGAGGGGAACATGTTAAATTGGCAATAGAAGATCTAATCTGAGCATATATAATGTGAGTTATAATCACATATATTCATAAGCTTAATTATAAAATATATATTGATGTGGGATTATAGCAAAAAATTTATAAGTGGTTTTGTTAGTAAAGTTGTAAGAATGCAAAAGGATGTGGATATTTCAAGTGGAGGTAGAAAAATTGTCAATATTTTAGTATATAGTAAAACCATCCTTAAAATATCAAAAATATTTATTTGTTCGATAGGGTACCGATACTGAAATTATCGGTAAATGTACGGTATTAAATTTGTGATTCAAAATTGGATTTTTCTAAGTTTGACCGGGTTGATCATGTTTAGGGTTCAATTTTGTGTTTTATTTGTTTGAAATCAATCTCTAGATGATTTGTAAGCTTTATGTTGAAAGATATTTTATCAATTCAACCTAAATAGAAAAAACCCAAATTTCATTTGAAAATCTAAAAAATTTGAATTTTATGTTATTGAGCTTTAAACTCGAATTTTTATTCAAATAGTTGCCTAATATGTTTGTAAACAGGATGATTTCCAAATCATTATATCAACATCCCGAACATGTTTCATCCAACTTAAATTTTAAAAAAAATATATATTTGAATTTCAATTTTGAAAGTTGTTGCAGAGCTTGATTAATGTTATTGTTTTGGATATATTTGACTATAAACATGATTTCAAAGTTGTTGAAACAAGAATTAGGCCATGAGATGGCCTAAATCAAAAGTTCCCAAATTTTACACTAAAATAATTTTGAAAAATCAATTGTTATAGAGTTTGATTGATCGTGTTTAGGGTTAAGGGTTATGATCCTTACAATCATACGAGTTGTTTGCAACTTACATATCATAATTTCATAGTCTGTATCAAAAGATACAATTCTACAATTCATCATACAAAATGAAGAATACTCGGTCCTAGACAACCGAGTCCTGTAGGATCGGGACCGAGAATTCTCGGTCATAACTGAGAACAAGGACCAAGAAAATTGACTTAGGACCAAGACCAAAGACTAGTGTTCTTGACTTAGGATCGAGACCTAGGACCGGTGTTCTTGAGAAAAGAACGAAGAATCCGACCGAGGATTCTAACCTATGACCGAGAGGTCTGACTTGGGACCGAGACTCATAGGTCCACGACCGAGAAAGCTAGATATGGGACCGAGCCTCCCAAACCTAGGACCAAACAACCTGAGTTCGAGACCGAGCTTCCTAAACCTCAAGACTGAACCCTCTAGTCCCTTGACCGAGCGTTTTGAGCCCTGATCCAGACCACCCAATTCTAGACCGAACCCGTCTTAGCCCAGATTGGTAAAAATGGACCCAAGCCCTAGGGATCCAGATCTTCTGCTACCGATTGTCGTGTTCCCCTGTGGCAGACCAATCAGATTGCAGCATTATTATTTTAATAATAAATCAATCTGGGTAGGAGACGGAGGGAGGGAGTATCCGGAATCCGGGTTTCGGCCCGGGTTCACACAAGACGCCGTTAACGGCAGCGCCTGTTAACGCCAGGAAATTATATAATATCCATATGACACCCAGATAAGATATCTTCGCTCAGGGCACCGTGTTAGAGTGAAGGGTGAGATGTGATGGGAGCGAAGATCTACACGCCCGTTGCCCTTACCCTCATGTAAACCCCCCATACCCACCCATGAGAAGACCGTCTGCCGTTCATGAAAATACACTTACACTTCTATGTAAAGACCAAATTGACAGGGATTTTATATTTACGTTTATTAAATATTAATTTAATTTATTAAAAAACACATGCAGCGATATAATATTCGCTTCAAGTAATTCATTCATTTTTTTCTAGGAATTTTTATTTAATTTTTGTATTTAATTTTTTTTTCCTCGAGACTCTCTGGAGCGAAGATATATTTGCTTCAATTAATTTGAATTAAAACCTCATGTAAAACCCCCATACCCACCCATGAGAAGACCGCTTGCCTACCATGTAAAGACACTTACCCGTCTATGTAAAGACCAAAATGACATGGATTTTATATTTCCGTTTATTAAATATTAATTCAATTAATTGAAGATGACATGCAGCAACCGAACAAATCTTCGCCTCAATTACTTGGCTATTTTTATTTATTTTTTTTTTATTTTATTTTTTTTGGCTGGAGACCCTCATGAGCGAAGATATATTTGCTTAAATTAATTCTAATAAAAACCTCATGTAAAACCCCCATACCCACCCATGAGAAGACCGCTTGCCTACCATGTAAAGACACTTACCCGTCTATGTAAAGACCAAAATGACATGGATTTTATATTTCCGTTTATTAAATATTAATTCAATTAATTGAAGATGACATGCAGCAACCGAACAAATCTTCGCCTCAATTACTTGTTTGTTTTTTTCTTTGTTCTTTTATTTCCGTTTATTAATAATGTTAATTCAATTAATTTAAAATGACATGCAGCGATATAATATTCGCTTCAATTAATTCATGAATATTTTTTTTTATTTAAATTTTTTTGCTGGAAGAGAATATTTGTTCGCCTAGACCATGTTCAATGTAAAATGGATTGAATAGTCGCTTCTCGAGAGAACACTTATTCGCCCCTGGTCCCTGTGTCATGTTACATGGAATGAATAGTCGCTTTTCGAAAGAAGACATGTTCGCCCCGGTTACATGAATATATATACCCCCTAATATGATTATTTTATAATCATTTCCGCCCGATTCATCTCTCTCTCTTCCTGCCTCCTTTTCACGGCGATTCGTAACCGGCTCCCCGTCGACCGAACCTGAATCCACATCTTCACGACTCCACAATGGTACGTATTCCTGAATAGTAACTTTTCATATTTAGGATTATGGAACTACTACACTAGATTCTGTTATGTGATGTTGTTGTCTCTTTAATCTTTAGGAAACCCTACTATCAAAATGTCACCTTCACTGTAAATCAATGTTATTTAGGAAAAATGACCTAGTGTTAGGTTTTGGGATATTATTTCCATGAAACCCTAGTACATACTAACAAAGACCGTTTTTTTTTTCATGCACGTGCAGGCAACCGCCTCAGCATCCGTCCAAAACTTTGGCAAAGACTGGATTTTATGCCCAAATCAATTAACAAGTGAAGAGATAGTACTCTTCGTGACATTTCTCCCTTTTTTTTCCATATTGTTTAAGTTTTCATCCTGTTTAACTGAAATATTTATGATTGTTCTTAAACAGCACTTGATGCAACAATATGCTAACACATGTGGTGCCACGGTGACAATGAGGTGGCGAGACGATGTGACCCACGTCATAGCATCCACTGATTCTAATGGTGGATGCGGTCGCACTTTATCAAAGTATTGAAGGGCATATTGAACGGGAGTTGGGTCCTTACCATTGATTGTGAGACTCTGTTATTCTTAACCCTCTACTGTTAACTCAATATTCATTTTCACATATATGAAACTAAAAACACCTATTGCTTTTATACAGGGATAAAATCATCAATCAGATTTAACTGTTACGTGGACGAGGAACCATACGAGGTGCAGCGAGATAATCATGGGACTGTGGGCGGTCCAAGAGCTGACAGAATGCGGTATTTGAACAATGTAAGTTTTGTCTTATTCCTACTCCTCCATATGATATTCAATTGTCCATGATTACTAATAATGTTTTGTATTTTCTTTCAGCTGCCGAAACTCTTCGACAGTTACACCTTCATATTTGCAGGGGAATTCATCCCGGCTTACAAACTGGATCTTATGGGGTTTGTAATTGCTGGAGGAGGTACAACTAAAGAAATGAAGAATCCATTTGTCGAGCCCGAGGACGACAAAACTATAGTTGTATACGACAAGTCTCGGCACGATGTTAATGAACTTGTTTGGGTATTTGAGGCAGAGAATCCTCTGAAGACATATTTGGATGTGTTTGGTGTTCCTCACACAAGCTTGCTAGAATCCATTGCTGCTTGTGATTTGCAGCCTTTGTTTTTGTAATAGACATGTGTTGGTTGAATTTGTTACTGAATATTTGAATATTTTGCATTCTTGAAAATTCAATGTCATATTTGATTTTAGATTTATCTTTTTCGTTCTTCGAATTGTTTTTTTTTTAAAACATCAGCCTTATATTTAACTAAATCTTGAAACATTAAGAAATAATGTATAACTTGAAGTATAAATTTGATAAATAATTAATATTTTTTAAAACTACTGTCAAAATAATATTTCTAAAACAATTGTCAAAATAATAATGTGAAGAAATCTTCGCTTACTGATTGATTGATTGATTTATTAATTTCATTTCATAATAATTTTTGTCATTTAATTATTAAAATGAAATAATTTTTGTAACAAGTCACCTCACCGCCACCTAACACCTGCCACCTTTTCATTAAATGCTGCATGCAGCAAGCCATGCTGCTAAGCTAGACAAAGTTTGTACTCTTCTCTCTCTCACCTGTACGACCATTTCTTCGCCGGAGTTATACTACATTGTCTACCATCGACCTCTCCTTCGCCGGAGACTTCATTATAATATCAATCCATCTTCCTAAATTATAAAATGGTATGTTTTTGAATGTCATCTATACCTTCTTTACTTTTCGTCCCAACCTTTTCTATGTTTTTTGAATACTCGACATGAAATGTTCTGTTCTGTTTGATTATCAGGAAGGAACACATATCAGCGAGAATGATATGGACGAGAATGATATTAATGATTTAAGGTAACATTGTTTAACTTCTCCCATTTTTTTAGTGCACATGTAAGCGAAGATCTCTTCACTAATATATTTTTAGATAATATCTTATAAAGCGAAACTATATTCGCCTAATATTACAATCTTCGTAATGTTGAAGTGAAGCTTTCTTCGCTTATATTGTTTTCATTTTCCAATAATCTACAAGTTCTGGTTAGTTGAACCTTTATTTTCCACGTGTTCAAATTGAACAGCGAATCTGCCACTTGTCGTCGTCAATTGAATTTCGATGGAAACGGCCAACCTTTGGAGGACATCGAAGCCAACTTAATTCCACTTTTAGGTAGAGAATTTGAGAGTGAAGAAGAAGGCTACGTATTCTACTTAGCATACGCTAAACTAATAGGATTTGGTATAAGGCGCAGTTCAAAACATGTTGACAAGGAGGGTAAAATACTGGATAGAGTTTTTTGTTGTAGTGCACAGGGTGAACGGGGAAAGGACAAACGTGATGTCTATGTGAAACGTAGACGTTCTGTGACTCGGTTCTGTTGTGAAGCGAAATTGAGGATAAAGAGGGCAGACAATGGAAAGTTCCAAGTGGTAAATTTTATTAGTGATCATAGTCATCCTCTTGCAAGTCCAAAAAAAACTCACCTGTATAGATGCCATAGGAATATTTCTGCAGTTGCAGGCTTACATATCGAGATGGCCACTAACGTGGGAATTCCTCCTAAGTCATCACATGCTCTAATGTCTAAACAAATCGGTGGAAGGGAGAATCTCGGTTTTCTTCCTGAGGATTACAAAAATTACCTGCGCACGAAAAGAACCAGAGAGTGTAATTTTGGGGAAACAGGGGGTGTATTAGAGTATTTGCAGAAAAAACAATCCAATGATCCTGGTTTTTATAATGCTTTTCAACTTGATGCGGACGATTTGATAACGAATATTTTTTGGTGTGATTCTAACATGCGGTCCGATTATTCATACTTCGGAGACGTGGTCAGTTTTGACACCACATACAAGAAGAATAATGAAGGTCGTCCAGTTGCGCTTTTTGTAGGTGTCAATCATCACAAACAATCGATTATTTTTGGAGCAGCTCTATTATACGATGAAACTGCGATGACTTTTGATTGGTTGTTTGAGACTTTCACCAAAGCTATGCGTGGGAAAAAACCAAAAACCATTCTTACAGATCAAGACGCGGCATGGCTAAGGCCTTGGCGTCTACATGGCCCGAAACAAATCATCGTCTCTGTATTTGGCACATATTTCAAAATGCAGCCATACATCTTAGCTCGGTGTTCCATAATTTCAGAGATTTTTCTAAGGATTTTTCTTCGTATATATATGATTTTGAAGAAGAGATAGAGTTTGTTGAAGCTTGGAATCAAATGTTGACAAACTACGGGCTTGAAAACAACGACTGGTTGAAACGCCTGTTTAGCATCAGGCGAAAGTGGGCATTAGTCTATGGACGACAAATGTTTTGTGCTGATATGACGACAACACAGAGAAGTGAGAGTATGAACAGTTTGTTGAAAAGATACTGCTCCTACAAACACAAGGTTTTAGAATTTTTCACACACTTTGAAAGACTAATCGATGAAAGAAGATATGATGTGTTGAAGGCTGATTTCAAATCAATTACCAGCCAACCAAGTCTTAACTATCCAGTTTTGATCTTAAAGGATGCCTGCAAAGTTTACACCCCAGAGGTCTTTAAGTGCTTTGAACAACAATGGTTTATGTCGCATGATTGTGGTGTAGAAATGTTAGAGGATGTCGACACACACAGAAAATACAAGGTAACACCCCACACTAGGAGATGCTCTCATACAGTTACAGTTCATAAGAATGACGATAACAATATCGAGTGTAGCTGCTGTAAATTTGAATTTGGAGGGATTTTGTGTGCTCACATCCTAAAGATTTTCACAACGATTGACGTGTTGAAGATTCCTCCGGCGTTGATATTGAAGAGGTGGACAAGAACAGCCAAAGATGGAATATTTGGAACTGATCCAATCGTGGACAGTACTAATGTTGATCCGAGTGAGCTTCATAACATAAGATACAGAGATTTGTGTGGGTTGTCCATGCAATTATTTACCAAGGCAGCCGAAAGAGATGACACTTACAATCATGTCAAAGAAATCATGCTGAGCCAGTGCACGTTTGTGGATAAAAAATTACATGAGAGTATAAATATGCAAACTCCACCCACCGGTGTATCACGTTCTGCCGAGGGTGCCCCTGTTCAAGCAAAAGGAATGAAAACTAAAAAGCCAACAAGGTCTGGTAAGAGAAGGAAAGGTGGACTAGAGAAGAACTCCAGAAAAAGAAAATCAACAAGAATAACTAGCCAATCACAGATTCCGGTATGAATATGCTGACTTAACTTCTTTACTAATAATTGGGTTATTCTTATTAATTTTTTAACATACTTTTCAATAATTTCATATACCTTTCCAGCCATCAAATGCAATGCCAACGACCACTCCACAGTTCTCAACTCCTCAACAATGGGACGAAAGTTTCAGCATGGACGCCAATACTCCGTTCACTGTTCTTTTGTCATCTCAACTATCGAATTCCAGTTTCATGTGAAATCTGATATGTATATAGTATTGTATGTATGTGGATTTGAAACCAAGAATAAGGTCGAATGTATGCATGCGAAGTTTTATGAAATACCAAATGAATGACCACACAATTCATTTCTAAAAAATTAAAAACACCTAAATCAATCGAATATTTATTCTCCCCCCAGTCACTAATATTAAGTATCCTTTTAGTTACAAATGGAGAGAATGAAACATAAAACTGAGGCGAATATGTGTTCGCTTGAACCTAACCATGTATCTCGGGCGAATATTTATTCTCCTCATTTTGGTTGATGAAATTGATATTTATGTTGAAACTGGTATTTACATGTCGGGGTAAGTGCAGTGACATGACAAAGTCATCCCGCTTCTCATGGATGAGATGGTGGCTTTACCAAAACAATTATTGAGGCGAATATTTATTCGTTTCAATAAAAACTAGTATTTGAGGCGAATATTTACGCGCTTAATATTTCTTTCATGTAATGATATTTTTGTAGAATTTGGTATTTACATGTTAGGGTAAGTGTAATGACATGACAAGTAATTCGGCTTCTCATGGGTGGGGTGGGGTTTTACATCAAAGTCAGATTTAAAATAACTTGAAGCGAAAAATTCTTCGCTCGAATTCGATTACTCTAAATTAAAAGTTTTCATATAATATTGTCAAACTAAAAACTAGTTTTTGAATCGAAAAATTATTCGCTCCAACTCGTCTCCTCACATATAAATTGTATCATAATTATTAAATAAACAAAAATTGTTTGAAGCGAATATTTATGCGCTTCATGCTTCTTTCAATTAATTTATTCATTTAATACATAAATGAACAAGTATGATGTAAATCAAATTTCATTAAAAACAATCTGTATATATACATCTTCATTATTGTGAAGATGTAAGTAACAATTTTTGAGAATTGAAATTACACAACATATTCTTTATTGTACAATAATCATTACAATTGTAGGAATAGTTTAATTACCCACATCTGTCTATGAGTCCATTATTGTACTCATTGAACTAAAATGCTTTGTAAATTTAATTACACAATATGTATACAGTTCCTAATTCATTGACTTATCCATGAACGGCAGGAATTATAGACCTTGCTCTGGCCTTGTTGAGCTCCGAGCCAATGACACGCAACAATATTTCATCCTCAATGTCTTTTTGGTTCCTTACATTTCTTTTAACGCCAAAGCCAGTTTTCCACCCCTTCACCTCACCTTCATACGTCTCCATGTGTTCTCATGCAAAAAATGCCGCTAGTCAGTGTAATTCTTTGAATCCTGCCATAGCAATTTCAAACATAATCTTTTCCAAACCGCCAATACTTTTTCGCAAGAAAGGGGTCTACTTCGTTCATATATTGTTGAATGTAGTCATCCTGATACATCATTACAAACACATTAGGTAATGTATTTTAGTGCTACTAGAATTCCAAATTGAACTATTTTAAATTTTAATTGTAGTGACATACCAAGATTTGTGCCTTCTTATATCTTCTTTCGAAGGGCGATTGCATAGGTGACTGTCGTTATCAATTACTTGAAATTGCCTTTGTATGAAGTTATAGCAAACCAAATAGAAATGTCTGTCATCAATGATTGGGAAAAACATCTGTGAATAGAATTAAACAAATTAGATTTCATAGAGTTGTACATGTTATTATAAGATATCACAGCGAGAGATGTACTACGAGGTCCACTTCCCAGAGGTCCATTTTCGAAATTTGGAAAGCCCGACCTTTCTAGACAGAACCTGTCATGGAATTTGTCCTCGGTAGTTATCCCACCTTCACGAAAATTTGTTTACAGCAGTCTTTAGTCTCACAAGAATAACATAATTGATAAATAACAGTGCTAGTACAACTTACGGTGAGCGCGGTTGTGTAAAAAATCTTATTGTAACGACGTTTTACATTTCTCCTACAAAGGTCGTTCAACATGTACGACCAAATGTCAATAATCATACTGTCTACCCAGGTTTTATCAGCCATTGTAAGCATGTCCCCGCGCGTCACGTGTAGACTTAGTCTCTCCCAAAAAATAACATTTCACTGCATAAAACCAGAAAAACATGTTTTAGAATGGGTACAAATTATATTTTTCAGGAATAAGTAAGTATGTCCAGGAAACATTACCTTTGATCAAGTCCTGTAGCAAATATGAACCCACAAAAATCTTCTAAATGTTTGTAATTTGTTTGACATCCTTAAACATTTTATTGAAATATGGAGTTTTCAATACTGGAGGCAATTCCAATGCTTTAAGCCATTCTTTCAATTGCATTTGTGGACGAGAAGAGGTAGTTTGAAGTGACGGTGGTAGACTAGAGATGCATTCTTCTAGTTCAATTTTACTATCGCCAAAGAAGGGGATTGTTGTTGGTTTCGGTTGATGACATCGGTTAACCAATCCGTTTTCAAATTTCGGGGGACTTTTCTACAGACATTTAAGGCATTTTATGGTCCAGCTTCTTCATTTTTTGGGATAATTTGGGTAGGAGGCAAGGCTGGGTTTTGGAGTGCTGGTGTTCGTGTGGTTTCTGTTTTGGGAGGAATGGGGTTGGCTTTGGGTTGGGCGGTTGGAATGCTGGTGTTTGTGTTGGTTTCTATTTTAGGAGGAATGGGGTTTGCTTTGGCTTGTGCTATTGGAGGGGTTGTGATTTTGGTTTTGGTTTCTGTTTTTAGAGAAATGGGGTTGACTTTGGCTTTTGCCATTAGAGGGGTTGGGGTTTTGGTGTTGGTTTCTGTTTGTTGAGAGGAATGGGGTTGGCTTGGCTTGTGCCATTGTAGGGGTTGGGGTTTTCGGCTGGTTTCTGTTTTGAGAGGAATGGGGTTCTTGTGGGATTGGGTCGTTGGAGTGAGGGTGGTTTGTGTGTTGTCTTGGGTGTTTAGAGGAAGGGTGTTAGCTTTGGCTTGTGGTTGGCTTTGGTGTTTTTTCGGTGTTGGGGGTTATGGTGTTCTGGTGGTTGGGGCTGTTGGAGTGGTGTTGGCTTTGGTGTTGGTTTCGGTGGTGGGGGTTATGGTGTTCTTGGTGGCTGGGCTGTTGGAGTGGTGTTGTCTTTGGTGTTGGTTTCGGTGGTGGGGGTTATGGTGTTCTGTGTTGGGTGTTGGAGTGGTGTTGGCTTTGGTGTTGGCTTTGGTGTTGGGAGGAGGGTGTTGGCTTTCGCTTGGGTGGTGGTTTCTGTATTGGGTTAATGCCACTTCCTCTTGGCTGCTGATGTTTTGTTTTGTCCAAGCTCCTTTGTAAGCCTTCCCTCAGGATTGAATGGGAGTTTAGTGTAGTGGCCAATGGCTCAAATGCAGATTGTACAAGTTCCATTGCGTTTATCTGGTGCATCTCATTTAGATATTTAGCCCCTTGTGCCAATTCGTCTGCAGCAGCCGCAACCTTCCTCAAACATGATGCAAGATTTTGTGGAATTGGGCCTGCTCAGTAAGATTGTCACCCCCAGATTGGTGGTGTTGGCTCCACATTTTGTTGAATCGGTGGTTGCTCATTGGGAATGGCTATGCGAACAACTACCCTACCATGTCCAAACCCCCTCTGTGCAGCCTCATACCAACCCTTTCGTACATCTTCTTCTCGTCCCAGCATCCCAAAATAGGAAAATTCCTTGAGATCTGACTGTTTACCTTGAACTCAACCACACGGTCCAAGTAGCACAACTGATACATTAGCATAAATAAATATATGTTACGTTAAAATAAATGAAAAATTATGAAGGTATAACTACAGCAAATAGCTTTCTACACTCACCAAAAGAAACGTTAATGGTCCATGGAAATAGGATGTCTTTTTTTCTTTCCACTTATAAACACTGTCACTAGTCCGTCTAACGTAAACTTGCACCAGTTGTAGTCTTTGATTTTAGATACATCCTGGAGGGATTTCAGTACTTTGAATCTGTACATAAAACAGGAGTGACCGGGGGAAGCAATTGAAAATGATATTGAAGTTCTAAATGAAATCGCAGAATTAATGCTAGGTGTCTTTGGGTATACCTGCACTGTGGATTTTGGGATGTCCACAAAAAACTGTATACAACAAACCCACGAAAGTCCATCTTGAAGTTACTGTCTCCTTCTGTAGTTCTTGTAGAATTTTCTCAGGCATTTAGTAGGTTGAAGGACCTCCACTGTTCTCGTATCCCATCTCCTTCTCCACGCCTGAGATGGTCCATTGTACACCTTGTCGCCCGTGTGATTTCTAAACAATCTGCAACTACTAATTCCCCTCTAGGGATGTTCAATACACATTGAACATCCTCTTCATCATCTGCATCTCTCTCCACTGTGTAGACGATTGCTCCTCCTTCTGGGATTGAAGAGACTGACAATGCACCGTGAGAATTGAAGTGGGCATTTTGATATGCCCAGTGAAAATAAGGAACCAAATCCTATGTCCCTCACCAGCCTCCTTCTGTTCTTCGGATAACCTGTTAATTAGGTATGAAGGCGCGATGGAGAGGTTCTGCTTCTTGAATCAACATCAGGGTCACGAGTCTTCTTCTTTTCCTTTCTCACTTGGTACTGCATAAGTGCTTTCATTCGCAGCGTTGGCCAGAATCTCCGAATGGTATCGTGGGCGTGCCTGGATGCCTCGGGTTGTCTTTCCTTGTTGAACACTACAGTAACATTACAAAATTCGATGAACTCCATAATCCAAAAAGAGCCAATTTGTACATTTCTAACGTTAGGCGTAATTACCTTCAGTGTGTTAACTTCCGTCGTCGATTCAGTATATGGAACTATTGCTTATCGGAATCCTAATTCTGAGATGATAGAGTCACATTAGATTCAGAACGAACACATAAGCTAAGAAACGAAAAAGACCCACGCATGCAACCGTAAACACTTCTTACCATTTTCGCAGCAGCAGAAGATACTAACCGGAAGAGAAATGGATTCGTAGTCGAACGACCGGAGACGAAAGCGCTTAGGTCAATTAGCAGAATAACCAGGGGGTATAACGGCCGGAGTCGGGCTTGAGATATTATTTTCTAAATTCCTCTATTAGTGTGAATGTATTTTATGAGGCCGTATCGGTTTTTACAAACATGAATAAGGATTTTTCATGAACTCATATGAGTCGAAGCATTATTCGCTCATGAAATGTGACATGTAATTCTGCATTATGGAAATAAAACATACTAGAATAGGCGAAGATGTATTCGTGTTGAATGCCTGATTGTACGAATATATCTTCGCTCAGGAATTCTTACATGATTCAACATTATGAAAAAAAAGAAATTCCCAAAGGTGAGCAACTATTCGCTTCTAAATGCGGAAGAAGCGAAGAAATCTTCGATCAGCAAAATTTAACGTATCGTATACAATCTGAAGGATTGACATTTGATTGGATGGTAGCAGTGGAAATGACTTGCCGTATACGGGTTTCACAAAGCCTGAGACTATGTGACAGGTGAATTGACATGACAAAAAGGTTTTGGCGCTTCATTTCATTTATTTAATGTAATAATTTAAATGTTTATTATATTTAATATATTTTCTTTAGATATAAATAACAGTATATATATTTTAATTTTACACTGATGTAATAAATTAATGTTTTTTATATATGAATAATTTAATATTTAATATAATGTTAATTAAAATATGGAATTATTTGATTTATGATTAGAAGATTGAGCGTGTAGTTGGAGAAATTTTGGTTTTTATAAAAAACACACCAAGATCAAACAACACCTAATTTTTGTTTTTACTTTTTCATTAACAATATATAAAGTATGAATGATGTTTCTTGTCAAAAAAAATGTAGACTGGTCCAATTTGATATTTCATGATTACTTTAAGATATATACCGGAAAAAAACATTTCATTAATGAATTAAAAATACAAATGAAGTGTGAATTTAAAAAAAAAGTTTAAAGTGATTGGAGCGAAGATTTATTCGTTGCATGTCTATTCCAATAAATTTCATTAATAAATTGAAAAATAAAATTCATGATAATTTTGGTCTTTACATACATGCGTTGGTGTACTAACATCAGAGGTAAACGGTCTTCTCATGGAAGGGTAGGGGGTTTTACATGAACGTCAGGTTAGAAATAATTGAAGCGAAGATTTATTCGTTTTAAATATGCTCATCATAAATTACAATTTTCATTAAAACGAATATTGTTCGCTGCATTTGATCTATAATTATTTGAATTCATATTTAATAAATTTAAATATAAAATTCATGTTAATTTGGCCTTTACATAAGGGTAAGTGTATTTCCATGACAGGCAAACGGTCTTCTCATGGTTGTGTTGGTGGGTTTACATGTAGGACATGTGAAAATAATGAAGCATAGATTTCTTCGCTTACGAACGACTCCACGTACCAAAAAATGTTTGAAAAAATCAAAACGTAAACATGAAGTAATTTTAGCGAAGATTTCTCCGCTGCATGTCATTTCCAATTAATTTATTAGCATTGATACACGGAACTTCAAAATTCATGTTCATTTTGGTAGTTTTGGGTTATTCAATTGTTTTGACGCTATAATTGAATTTTATGAATTTCTTTAATTAATTATATTTTAAATCTTATTTATATTCGATATAATTCTGTTCATATAGAAATAATATTATATTTAATATAATTTTATACTTATTTATTAACATAATTTTTCTATATAGAAATTTATTATTTAATATAATGTTAATTACAATATTGAATTATTTGTTTTAATGGATAAAATTATTTCTATATAGTAAAACACATAAATGCTATTGTAACAATACTTTATCAATAATGAAAGATAATTTACGTGATGTGACCAAAGGACTGCATACTGTTCCGATTTGATATATGATCACGGGCTGATTACTTTTTCTGAATCCATAGATATGAAATAATTTATATAGGGTTTTATACAAAAACACAGAAATGCTATTGTTATTACTTTTTCAATAATGAAATATAATTTATTAATGATGTGACCAAACAAAGGACTGCATACTGTTCCGATTTGATATTTCAGCACGGGTAAATTACTTTTTCTTAATCCATAGATATTAAAAAAATTGAAGAAACCATATTTTCTGTTTGCTATAATGTAGGAATTACATAAACAATCTTGGTCGACATGAAATATTTCGTGAGCATGAGCATTTCTGTTGAGAGTGTGTGTTTTTTTTAAGAGATTTTGTTTGGATCTATCCTTTGGGAGATTCTATGTGGTGGAAAACTTCTTCAAGGAAGATCAACTGGTGGAAATCATCTTCAGTTACTACAAATTCTTCATACTTCAAGTAAAAATTACTGATCAAATGAAGATCATCCGTGTCCACTGCTGGTGGGAAGCGCCAGCTTTGGGAGATTCCCTGGGATGGAAAACATCTCAAGAGATAACTCAACAGGTGTATGACCCCAATTATGCGTGAGAGATCCGCTGTGGTCGCTTCAATGGAGATGCATTGAAGTTGGAGATGCAGATGAATATTGTTATGTTTATAAAACGTAGAAATGTTTATGAAACGTTGTAATAAAATTTTGTTCATCGAATTAAAAAAAATATTTGTTATATGTATTTTCATTCAGATTTGTTTAAACATATTTAAAGGCACGAATTTTTTATAAATAATAAAGTATTATATTGTACTCTTCTGGCTAAGTATACGTTTCCCATAATTGAAATCATTGCCATAATTGTAATCTGATGTGACATGTAATGTAAAATGTTTTGGCGCTTCTTCAATCATTTAACCCTGGATGGGATTTAATATACAAGCGAATCCATACTCGTTCAATGTTGTCGTTTTCAAATATCACTATCAAGCGAATTGTTCGTTTCGTAACACTGGTGGGTTTAATAAAGAAACTAACAAGCGAATGAATCTTCGTTCATAAATTATTAGAGTTTTACATGAACGTGTCACAAACAATATTATTTAAATAAAAAGAGAAGGCGACTTCATCTTCGTTTTCAATCACCTGGTTAAAAGTAATACACTAACAAACAAACGAAGAAATGTCCGTTCGATTTACTGATTAGATACGGTGTTATGAAGCGAACAACGCTTCGATATATCAATGTAAGGGGTTTACATGAACACATCAGTTGTTTTACATTATACTTTGAATTGATAATGACATCCAAATTGCAATCAAACAATCAAACATAACGACAATGATTCGATTATATATAACTTCAGAATACACTTACTACATAATGTAAAATATAACTTCAGAATATAATCAAACATAACTTTAGAATATAATTACTACACAAAAACATTTCATAATCCGTTTACATAAGTACTACACAGATTAAGCAACAAATAGCGGTTCAAAATACAAATGAAGCTCTAGTTTGATTTATCAGAGGATGACTCGTCAATCGGTCCTGTCATCGACACGATCTCATGTTCGATGACGGGTGGAATGTATAGCTGAATGGCTTCGTTCACAGCATTGATACATCGGTTGGGGATTAAAACCGTGAAAGAATTTTCAATTATTGATGCGTACTCTAGGTAAAGATGGTGAGGAATAAGCATGAAGTCCTCCGGAGATTGAGTCCATTCGAAGGTAGGGGATTCCGTAGGCCAAATTGTTTGTATATGACAGTTGTGCAGTAGGAGGTAGTTCCCTCAAGGCCCAACAAAATGATGAATGGAGAACCCCTCATCCTGTACATCATTACAGTAAAGAGATACCACGGAACAATGAACCTAATTGGGTGAATATCCGAAATAAAATTCGGAGGCACGAGTCCATTGACCCTTTGCACTTGTAGATTGGCAAAGGAAGTGTAGGGAATTGAAGGACGGGGCAACCAATGCAACTTGTCTAACAACCAGAGGTAGAGAACCAAAGGTGATCCACGGCGAGGAATAGTTGTTTTCCTCTGGAACAATTCGTTAAGACCAAGTAATGTCTCAGCAAGTACAAGGCTAGCCAGGTTTGGGGCGTTTCCCATCAGTGCAGGAACTACCTCTAGGATCCTATCCGAAGGCCGTCATCCTGCAGCCGGACACAAAAAAAATGAGCCAGAACCACAAGCATGATCAGTTTGCTTTGTGTGGTTTGGTCCTCTCAGCTCCCTGGACACGCTAAATGTACTCGTCTATGTTTGTCATATTGAGAAATCCATGTTGGAGGGTAAACAAAACAGCGTCAAACATTGTACCTCCATAGAAGCTGCGGCAAATTTCGAAGGCTCTATGAGGATCTTGATTGACAGGCAAAATCATGAGTGCAAGACTACCACACCTAAGGATTGAAGCAAAGTCCTCTATCGTCGGGCATATGTGCATTTCCCAATAACAAAAGAACGAGAGTCCATATTCCATCTGCTTTGCATGCGGGGCATCAGTCCGTCATGAACGTTTATTCGTAAAAGAGGTAGAAATCAAATCTACATGATAGACACTAAAAGGGACAGGGTCATCGTTGATCAGACTTAAGTATCGCTCCAGCTGTTGCTGCGATAAAACCAGCATAGTGTCCGGGTCCATCTCTACATCCATCTTATGAGTTTTACACTAAATTACTAAAGGAAAGACCATCGGTAGATAGAGATTTGGAAGGAAAGAGTCAACAGAGAGAGAGGTGAGAGTGAGAGTGTAGTGTGAGAGTGAGAGTTGAGAGTGAGGGTAATGAGAGTGATGATCTTGATACAGCAGTAGTTTGAAGTAATAAATGATTTTTCATTATTGAATTGACATCAATACATACCACAGGTAGGGGCATTACATGTTTCGAGGATATCTTCGTTTATGAATTGCAAACATATAGTGAAGAAGATATCTTCGTCTCGATTTTAAAAAATATGGGATTGCACCAAAAAATAACATAAAGAGTATCTTCGTTTAGGATTTTGAAAATTATAAGTTGCGAGGATATCTCGTTTATGAATTGAAAACATATAGTGAAGAAGATATCTTCGTCTTTGATTTTCAAAAAATGGCTTGTACAAAAAAAATAAGAAGATCTCTTCGTTTAGGAATTTGAAAATATTTAGTTAAGAAGATATCTTCGTTTCTGATTTTAAAAATATGGGCACGAAATATAAAAGATATTTCGTTTATATTTTGAAAACATATAGTTAAGAAGATATCTTCGTTTCTGATTTTAAAAATATGGGAACAAGAAGATATAAGAAGATAGAAGATATCTTCGTTTATGATCTTAAAAACATGTAGTTAAGAATATATCTTCGTTTAAGAATTTTAAAACATAGAGTTACGAAAATAACCTCGTTTATGATTTTAAAAATATGGGTACAAGAAGACATATCAAACATCAATACATTATAAGTTATTAATTCCATATCAAACATCAATACATTAAAATATGTCAATTGACCTGTGTAAACATAAGAATTACTGTACAAGTATAATTCCGTATAACACATACAAATCTCTAATCTTGATCTAATTGCAGTCTTTAACTTGAACCTATTGACATTGTGCTCAGACATAAAGAATTCTGTATAAATATTTATCCTCAACGTACTCAAAGCTTCTTCCGGCCTTCAAAAGAACAAGAGAAAGTATAAGAACATCTAAAATTGTTCAATGTCTATACTAAAATATGGTATAACACTTACATTATTTTCGTTGATGTCAATAGACCAATCCTTCCGCCGTTCCTCTATATGTTTCCATATGTCTCATTAAATATACACCACAGTCTTTCTTGTTTGTTTTGTCTTGCCAGTCCAGCTTTTGGGGCCGTTATCCTGTATTTTTTAACCTTTGCAGCCATTCTTTTCCATGCCTTGACTTAACAAGAATTTCACAAAACAATCGAGTTGTTTACTCAAAGTGACATACTTGTCCATAATTTTCATTCATGAGGACGGCCGGAGTTGTCAAGTACAACTGATTTTGGAGTCTTAATATTCACACAAACAAGGAAGAAATGTCGGGCAAAGACAACGGTAGGAGTATCTGCAAAAAGAACACAAACATTTATTACTTTATTGCATATTCGTTACTTGGAATTGAGGGATATGTACAGACCACGTCAGCGAAGATGAGGTCTTCTTTTGTGACTGGTAGTTTCTCATGTCTTCTTCAATGGATTGGGAAAATAAGGTGGCATCATGCTGCATATTAACCTGCAAAATAAGGGCAGAGCATCAAAGTCATGAACATTGAAGGATACATAGCAAAAAAAAAGAGATGCACTTACATGTGAACATGATGAGAAACAAATTATTCTTGGTTCATGCCTTGGCAACCTACGGCATTTGAAGTGCACAATTATGGACCAAACGTCAATCACTTCGCTCGAAATTTCTTGACCCATTTTCATTGAACGAAGTAATTGACGGGTGATATTACCAGGTGCACCTTCGTACAGAACGTCACTGCAAAATACATTCATTTAGAAGACCATAACTAACTAATTTCATTTTTCAAATTTCTAAAACAATGCGAACTAACTTACAATGGAGGCAGGTCTTCATCAAACACAAAATCGGCTAATCTCTGTTCCTGTTGGTTATTTTGTGGTCCAACATATCCGCAACCTGTGCATGTAAGGGGATCGAAGGTGCACAGGAATTTTTGAGATCTTCCTCTTAGGATATTCTTTAATGTTGATGCGTCCCCCCCATCACCTTCATCTTCATCTTCAGAAGATTCAACGGCCTTAGAAGCCTCAACCTGTTGCTTGCCTTCACCCTGATCACTTGGTGCAACAGACTGAGCTTGGGGTTCCTCAACATTTTCCTTCCCTGCACCATGATCATTTAATTCAAAATGCTGAGATTTGGGTTCCTCAACCTGTTCCTTGCCTTCACCCTGATCACTTGGTGCAACAGACTGAGCTTGGGGTTCCTCAACATTTTCCTTCCCTGCACCCTGATCATTTGGTTCAACATGCGGAGATTTTGGTTCATCAACCTGTTCCTTCCCTTCACCCTGATCATCGTCTTCAACAGTGGTTGTCTGCACTTTGTGTGCCCCATCCGGTTCCTTCCCTTCACCCTCATGATCAGTTGGTTCAACAATGGGTGAGTCATCTTTGTTGGGCAGAAATGAATCCTCATGTTCGTCCTGCTGAGGAGGGGGTGACTTGGCTTGACTGTGCTGAAATACAGCTTCTACATCTTCCTGTTCAAGAAGGAGTGATTCATCTTCAATGTCCTCACCTACATCCTCAACAGATTTCGGTTGAACAGGGGGTGACGGAGCTTCATTGGGCAGAACGGCAACATCGAGATCATTCTGTTCAACGTGATCTGATGGATTTTCTTGATTTGACATCACTGCATCCTCAAAATCATTCAGTTCAGTTAGTGCTGGTGGATTGTCTTCATGGTCCTCCACTGTAGTCTCACATGTGTAATCAACCCGGGGACTATTGACTTTCAAGCCCGCACACTGTAAAGTGTCCCCAAGTGCCTCCCTTGTAGGATCTTCCACACCTACATGAACCGCACCATCGTTCACCACCTTCAAGTGTTTCATGAACCCTTCAGACTCTCTGAGGTTCAGGAAACCGGCCTCAAAAAAAGGATTCGGATCGATGTTGCGTTTCCCCAACTCCCCTGATAGGTAATTCAGCTGTTGGGCTGTATCTTTAAAAGTTTGCAGGATTTTGGATGTCAACATCTGTACATTATGAAAAACAGATTTCATTAATCTTGAAAACAGGATAATAAAGAACAATGAGAGTCAATTTATTGTTTCCACATACCTCATTATCGTCTTCTTTTACTTCAACCGAGTCAACTGGATTCTCGGGTTGTTTAACTGCTAGGCGCGCCCTTGCCCTGCCCAGCCCAAAACCACCGGCACGAACTTCTAAGTTGGTAAACTCTAACACGGTGACGTCATCCCAACACGAGATTATTGGAAATTTTCTTTCGTAGGGGATACGTTCACCTTCCACAAAAACACCATCTAGGTAGCAAATCTGGAGTAAAGGAGTGGGAAACATGTTAGAAAATATTACATATCTATAAATCATATATAAGAGAGGCAACAATACTTACCGATAAAAGGGTTATAGGTCCATCGAAATATGAATTTTTATCTTTACTTGCTTTTTCTTTCCAACTTCTTACACTGTCAACCAATCGTTGTAGTGTAAAGTGGCACCAGTTCAGTTCCTTTATGTTATCAACCTCCATTAAGGATTTGAGAATTTTGAACCTGAAATGAAAAAAAATACATTTGTCAGTATTCACAAATACAATTAGATATATAATAGGTTTGAATACATGTTTACCTGGCTCGTAAATTTTGAACTGGACATAAAAAACTTGAGACAACAAAGACAACGAAGTCTATTTTGAAATCGTTGTCTGCACTTGTGTTACTTAATATCTTGGGGATCATAGAAAGTGTTTCGGGAGCTTTTGAGTCTTCCCCGGTCCATCTGGTCTTCCAATCCCTCAAGAAATTAAAATAATCAGGGTCCTTAGTCTTGTCCAACCCAACGGACTCGACTACGTTCATTGCCCCTCTAGGGAGGTTCATCACGAGCTGTACGAGATCTTCATCGATACGGATCTCATCACCGTTGGACAATACCAGAGAACTCTTATCCGGGTCAAAACATTGGATTACGTGTCTGGAAAAATGAGCCAGGCACTTGGAGACGCCCATTGTAAGAAGAGAACCAAACCCGATTTCCTTCACGGCTTCCCTCTGTTCTACGCTCAATTTAGGAATGAGTTGAGCGAGGCCATGAGGTGATGATCTGGTTAGAAATGTCAGTTTACGTTTCTTGATGGTTTTGGTTTTTTGGGGAGATGGGGGAAACTCTTCATCGAATGGGGTAGTAGACGGAGAAATATTAGTGGTTTCTGGGGTGGTTCTGGTAACTCTTCATCGACTGTTGGAGTGGAGGTAGGAATAACATTGGGTTTTTTTTTAGGGGAAAAGGTGGTGGTAAAATCTCATCAGTACCTGCAGCAACATCAGTAGCTTCGACAGCAACTGTGGAAACTGATTCAGCAGTCGATGACGACTTAGTATTCGTCTTCGGATTTCTCTTCCTCTTCCTTTCATATGTAAAGGTATTAAACCTCGAAGTCATTAATTTTGGTGGGATAGCATAAATCAGTATTATACGAAATAAATTGAATAAACATGTGTCAAATTAGTATAAACACAATAAGATTAACATACCTCTCTGGTTTATTGCTGGGATCGACGTTGGACGCCGGAGTGGGGGCAGTTTCGTTTTCATTTATGCTCCTACAAACTTGCAAGACGACCTCTCGGGAGTCGATGGGATCCACTTCCATGTTGTTGCCTTGGTTCCCCGACATGTTCAGAAGAAATCCTTGTAGAATAAAAGAAATATCTAGGGTTTCGACGTGGATTGTTTGGATTATCGCCGGGAGATAGAGAGAGAAGAATATGAACAGTTGCTTATGAAAATGAAAATGATGGAGAGTGGGATTGTAGCGGGAAATTGAAATTATATCAACTAGTAATGGAAGCGAATAAATATTCGTTCGATGTCGTAACTTCTTAAAAAAATGCAAAAATAAAATTGAAAATAAAAATTGTTATTCGAAGCGAAGATTTATTCGCGGGATGTAAATGCACGGGTAAGTGAATTTACATGACAGGCAAGTTGGCTTCTCATGGGAGGGGTGAGTGTTTTACATGAACATCAGGCTAAAAATAATTGAAAAAAAGAAATCTTCGCTTTCAATCGTCTCCTCGAAAAACAAAATTAAAGCGAATATTTGGTCGTTTACTGCATGTCATTTTATATTAATTGAATTTACATTTATTAATAAACGGAAATTTAAAATTAACAAAAAAAAATAGCCAAGTAATTGAGGCGAAGATTTGTTCGGTTGCGGAAGGTGATTTTTAATAAATTACATTAATATTTAATAATCGGAAATATAAAATCCATGTCATTTTGGTCTTTACATGCACGGGTAATTGTATTTTCATCGAAGGCAGGCGGTCTTCTCAGGGATGGGTTGGGGGGTTTACATGAGGTTTTTATTCAAATTAATTGAAGCAAATATATCTTCGCTCTCGAGTGTCTGAAGGCCAAAAAAATTAAATGAAAAAAATAAAGATTGAATTAATTCAAGCGAATATTATATCGCTGCATTCGATTTTCAATAATTAAATTAATATTTAATAAACGTAAATATAAAATCCCTGTCAATTTTGTCTTTACATAGACGTGTAAGTGTATTTTCATGAACGGCAAGCGGTCTTCTCATGGGTGGGTATGGGGGGTTTACATGAGGGTCATGGCAACGGGCGTGTAGATCTTCGCTCCCATCGCATCTCACCCTTCCCTCTGACACGGTGCCCTGAGCGAAGATAACTTATCTGGGTGTCATATAATATTATATAATTTCCTGGCGTTAACAGGCGCTGCCGTTAATGGCGTCTTGTGTGAACCCGGGCCGAAACCCGGATTCCGGATACTCCCTCCCTCCGTCTCCTACCCAGATTGATTTATTATTAAAATAATAATGCTGCAATCTGATTGGTCCGCCACAGGGGAACACGGCAATCAGTAGCAGAAGATCTGGACTGAGCCCTAGGACTCTTATCCTAAGGCATGTTTGGTTCCACTTTTCAAAATCCAAAATTATTTTTTTATTTTGGAACCCCAATTCATTTTCAAATAATCCTGAAACGTTAGAAAAATAATTTTAAATATTTTTGGGATATTTCCAAAACAAATATTTTTACTAAGTCCTCGTTTGGAATTTATTTTTAATCTAACATTTTTTTGATATTTTTTCAGGGTTTTTACTCAAACTTATATCAACGCAATCGCATGTACTCCCTTCTAAATAATTTTGTACAATTATATAAGTAGTCTAAACTTATCATTGTTTAAGTCCCCCAGACTACTAACTAAAAGAAATAAATGTTATAAATAAAAATTTTGATAGCCAAACTTTTACTTTAGAAATAAAAAATCATCCTTTGACGGGCAAGGAGGACATAACGTGAAAGCTCTTTTCCATGCGTAACCAAAACACAAACTCTTTATAGAAACTATGGTATAAATACGTTTATACACGTATCTTTTACAAATTTTTCTAAAATAAATAATCTTTTAAATTAATTATGTTTAATTAATTTAAATCGGGCTTTAATAAAATTATCATTTGATCCCTATATTGTTAAAATTTAATAAAATTAATTATTTTTATATGATTAATTTCTAAGACTCCCAAGTATTTTCAAAATCTTTAAAAATAATATTTCATTTTAAAATGCATGGCACAAAAACCAAGGTAGAAACGCATCGAACTTCGAGTCACCCTCGATTCTCCACCCTATTGCCACGTGTCTTCCAAACTCGTGTTAAGCTGCGGGGTAATCATTCCCGGGGGTTACAAATATTAATATTAATTTTTATTAAAATTAAATATTTAAGTAGATGTTAATTTTGGTATATATATATAAACTCTTTATAGCGCGAAAGTTCTTTTTCAAGCATAACCAAAAAACGAACTCTTTATAAAAACTCTGGTCTAAATACGATTATACACATACCTTTTACTGATTTTTCTAAAATAAATAATATTTTAAATTAATTATGTTTAATTAATTTAAATCGGGCTTTAATAAAATTATCATTTGATCCCATGTTAAAATTTGAATAAAATTAATTGTTTTTATATGATTAATTTCTAAAACTCCGAGGTATTTTTAAAATCTTTGAAAATAATATTTCATTTTAAAAAGATCCATGGAATTCAAACCAAGGTTGAAACGCATCAAACTTCGAGCCACCGTGCAATTCTCCTCCTTATTGCCATGTGTCGTCCAAACACGTGCTAAGCTGCGGGGGAACCATTTCCGGGGTTACAAATATTAGTATTATTTTTTATTAAAATTAAATTTTTAAGTAGATGGTAATTTTGATATATATATATATATATATATAAACTCTCTTTATAGCACAAAAACTCTTTTTCAAGCGTAACCAAAAATTAAACTTTTTATAAAAACTCTAGTATAAATACGATTATACACGTATATTTTACTGTTTTTTTTTTAAATAAATAATCTTTTAAATTAATTATGTTTAATTTATTTAAATCGGGATTTAATAAATTATCATTTGATCCCCATATTATTAAACTTGAATAAAATTAATTATTTTTATATGATTAATTTCTAAAACTCCCAGGTATTTTCAAAAATTTTAAAAATAATAATTTAGTTTAAAAAGATGCATGGTACGCAAACCAATGTTGAAACGCATCGAATCTCGAGCCATCCCACAATTCTCCTCCTTATTGTCATGTGTCGTCCAAACACGTGCTAAGCTACGGGGAATCATTTCCGGGGTTACAAATATTAATATTATTTTTTATTAAAATTAAATATTTAAGTAGTGAAACGATTATTATTAATTTTTAAAATATTTATATTTAAATAAATTAATATATATATATATATTATTTTATTTTATTAAAAAAATTATAAAAATTATGAGTAATACAATATTAATAATATATATAAATGAGAAGAGAAAAAATAAAATATAAATTAATTATTAAAGATTTATATATGAATTTGAAATAATTATTTCATAATCTATATAATTATATATTATATATATATATTAAAATATTTAAAAATTAATTTATATTTTATTTAAATAAAAATAAATTATATAAATATATATAAAAAATAAAATAAAAAAAGAACGTATATGGAATAATTAAGATATAGACAGAGAGATTTTAGGAGGGAAAATGCTTAATATTATTTTTATTTTTTAATTTAAATAAATTAGAATATATATATATATATATATAATAAATTTGAATTAATTTTTTTATAATTTATATAATTATATATTAAATATATATATATAACAAAATATTTTAAAAAATAATTTGTATAAGTGTTTTTGTTTTAATAAATTTTATTTATGTTATTATTATTTTAAATAATAATTTTATTGCATTACATTTAGAAGTTTGTATTTATTTATAACTTGTTGCCTATTACATGTATCGAATTATACATAACTATTTTTTAGGAAAAAGTTTGGTTATAAAATTCATCATTTCAGTGTATAAATAAACTTTGATATTGTTACAATGGAGTTGGAAACACTGTTGGTGTTTAAATAAACTTTCATATTGAACAATTGGTGTATAAATAAACATTTGTTTGTTTGGGTATTATTTGAATAATCATAACTAAAAATTATAAATATAAAAAATATTTTAATAATTAAAAAAATTATAAACAACACTAATCTATTTTTTTTTATATAAGACAATCCCCAAAACTAATTTATCACTCTTAAATTTATTTCAGATATGCTTAAAAATTGTATGATAATAAGATTTAAATATTTTCCTTCTAAATATAAAAATTTTTAATAATCTTTTTCAATATAAAATTTAAAATTATTTGATAATAATAATAGAAGTCTTTACCTACTCACACTACATCATACAAAAGTTGCCAAATAAGAATGGATCCAGGATAGGATAGGCTTAAAAAATATTTGATTAGAAAATTTTGAATAAAATGAGTAAATAAATGTAAGTTTTTATTATTTTTTAATATTTAAATAAATAAAATAATGAATTTTATTGAAATTTTTTTAATAACTAAATAGTAATGTTTACATCTTAATGTAAAATAAATAAATTAAGAACTCCTACATATTTACTTCTTTGCTGCTAAAAGCATCTCACCCTAATGGCTTGTTTGATTTTGGATTTCTGTAAAAAAATAAATCAAACCATAAACAAGAGGGCTAAAATAAGTTAAATCAAACTCATCCTAATAAAAATAAAGGAATGCTTTACGCATGTCTATTACCACGAGAAACATGCTACCTTCCTTAATTATTATATATATATATATATTTGTTTTTCTTTCTCATTCAAAACAACCTCAAACAATCTCTTCTCTTCTTAATGAAGCAACCACTTCTGTCCAGTCGCCCAACCAATCTTTCCAGACCATTTCAACGGTGAGATTAGCTAGAGAAATTTATATATATAATTAGTTTTACACTAAATATTTTGTTTTTGTTTTCGTTTATGGTGTTTCACAGAACAAGAGATTGATACGTTTTCACGGATGATATGAACTTCAAAAATACAAAATATTGGTAAGTATATTAATCAATGTTTTATGATAAAAAATGAAGTTATAACTAATTTTTATTCTATTTTATGTATAGATTATTCATTCTATTTTTAAGATAAAAGCATGATATAAAAAATAATACCTAAATTATTATTTATGTTTTTTTAATTAAATTATAATTTCTCTCTTTTTCTATAGAGAGATTTTGAGAAATTTAATGATTTATAAAATTTGTGATGAGAAGAGTTTAGAAAATTATTAAGAATAAATAACATTTGTAGACATCCTATTTTTACACCTTAGATATGCAATAAAAAAAATCCGGTCTAATACAATACTAATGTTTGTTATTGGACTGATAAAAAATAAATATATCTTTTGAAAACCGACCTAGGAAAGCCTAAAAACGATGATCAAATGACGAATTTCAAAAATGCTCAAGTCCCGAGTCCCTTTGTACTTTTAGAATAACCGAGAAATCTGGAATTTAGAGTATAATATTTTTGTTTAAAAATAGATACAAAAAATTGCTCTGTTGGGGATTACTTAAGATGTTTAGCTCAAAACATGTAGTTGACCAAACTACCCAAAAATTTCCGAAGGATGTTACATTTATAAATTTCACAACATTTTTTGCTTTAGAGTGAGAATCCATGAACAATGTAAACTCTGTGCTCACATTTTCTTGATTGCTTGCTTGCTCAAACTACATGAGAGGAAAACTCGATGAAGCTCGACGCTTTTGATTGAAGGGGTGTGCAAACAGAAGCGTTTTTATAAACATTGTTTGCCCACGAACGAGCTCAAATGCTCAAATAATATTTCAAAGTCGTGTAGTCAAAAGGTATCTAAAGGATGTTAACTACGCCGGCAGGTTGCTTGCCCCATAATGTATCAATGAAACATTGAGATACATCGGTCTATCTCATCTAGTTTCTTCTTGATTATGACATTTTTCATGTCGTATGTCAATCTCATGCTTAGCATGCTAGAGCTAAGCTAAAAATAAAAAGGGAAGGAGGTGTTAAAATGTGAGGAGTTTAATAAACTTTCGTTTTCGAGGGCATCATGGTCGTATAGGAAGAGAGACTGAGGAGTTTTATAGGGTTGTTTGAAGACAACGCCCTCGCATTTACACCTTTCAATGTGGATGAAATTTTACATTGGATTAGCACTAGGATAGACGAGCGGTTTATGGCACACATGCAAGGGCGTTGGGGCACGACGGCCTAGGCATTCATCATCGGTGGGGCACACATATGCTCTACCATGGAGGACTTCCAAAACATTCATCGGGCCACGTTTAAGGAGTTATTGTAGTTGATCCCCCTCACCCGATTACATGGAGAGACACTTACTTCTTAATTTCTCTAGGTGTACTCGCGCTTGCACAGTCCATCGTATGTAGGACATACTTATATTGGTAGCCTATTTCTTGTTGCGTCCCTCTTAGGGGATATTCCTATCCTTTTGCCTTATTGGGATCGTCCATTCCGTGGCAACCCACACTTAGAGCCTATCCGATCTCATCTTGGTTGAGACCCTTCAGGGTCCCCAGGAGTTCTCTTCGGGACTATCTCATTATTCTCAGCGGGGGTCTCCCATTGATGGATATGCAATTTTTGCTCGACTCCCCACTCTGTCCTTACCCTATATTCGCCCCATACAGTGGGCAAGACTTACTAAGACCATGATGGTCACCAGTATCTTAGATGACCATCCTATCCTTTTCATCTTCTTGTAGTATCACTTCAATGTCGTGAGGTTATGGATGAATGGTCGCCTATTTATCATGATTCTAGAGTTGGAAGAGATCACCATCTACGGCATCGCCCATTTATTTCTCCAATTCGACATGGCCCCTGGAGGCCTTTAGCACTTACTTGTATGTATGGGAAACCGTCGCATCCATCTCCATTCTCGCGGAGCAGGCCAATGTTATTTTCCACGCGCGCTCACTCTATCATCTTGCCTTTGAAGGGATTATCGGCATCGACTCCAACAACAAGGAAGACGGGGAGCCTGGTGGGCCTTGCTTGGCGTTTAGATAGTCGGATGAGAGGATTTTCATTTCAGAGGACTAGTCTTTTACTTTAAGAATTTTCATTTGTATTTCATCCACACCCTATTATTCTTACTACCACGTTATGTGTGCAAAGAGGTTTGTGTACATGAATGTTGGTTCATATTGTATTAAACTATCGCGTCATATTAGATGATGCATCATGGGGTTTATCTTTACTCATTTTGTGAGTTATGACGTGTTTGTTATTGTGTGAGCGATGGCACGGGTCGTCACCACAATTGTGCAAAATATATTTGTCTGTTTCCTTTCTATTTATGTTAATGATAATCGAGTTATTTGGATGCATTCATTTTAGAGAATGAACGTTGGAAAAAAGGGAAATCTAACTAACTATCTCCAAAATTATCTTTCAGATCATGGCTTTGTTGCCACGAGAGGTCTTTGACGCATGCATGGAGGAGTACCATGCTGTCGGAGAGTCTTACTCCGATCATGTGCTTAGGGATTTCTTCACGCTCCCGCATATAAAGATCGACACATCGTTGATGCTCCATATGCAGCAGCGCTGGGACCGCTGTACTCGCAATTATCGTATTGGCACTCGTCACATTGCACCTACTGTAGAGGAGTTCCGCGCCATCCTATGTAGCCCTGTTGCCAACCTTCGTACTCTTCTCGCACCTGAGGAGGTCTCACCTTCCGCCGATATCCTTACTAACTTTTTTGGCCATGACGACCATACTTCCCGTTTCTTGGTAAGAAATGGGTGCATAAATTTACGCATGTGGCAGGATCTCAGAGTGCGCGACGCTCATCTCGATGATGTTCCAATGGCCCAATGCAAACTGCTAGTTATCCTCCTAGCCCAACTTTTGTTCAGGCCAGAGGGGTCCTACCGTCCTTCAGCCCGCATCCTTCAGATTGTCCTCAGCATAGGCGAGAGGGCTGACCTCACCAGCTGCATTCTGGCTGAGACCATGATGGGTGTAGACTGCTCCCCCTCTTCTCCCCCCCGTTATGTCTCAGCGTGGGTCCCCTCTGGTCCTCTACTTGTGGTTCCTTGAGAAGCTGCGTTTCCTCCCTCGCCCGGACCTCAGACTAATCATCTCTCCTATTTCTAGATTAGTGCGTTGGTTGCGCTCCGCTTAGATCGCTCATTCTATTGAGGAGGACCACATTATACGTTTTGTGTCTACAGCTTGCCATTGCCGCAGTATGATGATTGGTATGGCATTCTCTCCCTTTGTGATGCTTGTCGGCCTCGAGGAGATCACCTCATATTGTACTCACCTATTGTACCTTCAGTTCGGTCAGTGGCCCCCTTTTCCGTTAGAAGACGCTCGACCCATCGACGAAGGGCTTATCACTGCCGGCCTTCTCACCCAGTACATCCATCTCACCCACGTTGTGCACTACAAACCATTTCCAGAGTATTGGGACAGACTCATTAAGGAGGACATGAGGCGCACTTTGCCGTTCAGTGGCATCTCTGATAGCTCATCCTCGAGCAGCTCTGAGGGTTCTGTAGATCCGGACCTCGGCGATGATGTGTTCGACAATGAAGAAGGACCTTGGAGGTTTTCGCCAATTCACGAGCCCGGCGCGATGCAGGAGATAGGTGATTTAGACGAGGATCCTACGAGACCGTCGGAGCAGGAGGAGCCAGAGGAAGTCCCCTTACCAGCATTAGACGGGGATCCCACGAGCCCGTCAGAGTGGGAGTGGGAGGAGGATCCAGAGGAGTCTCCCATTGGTGATTCAGAGGGGGACCCTAGCTGCGCGTCTGACTCGGAGTATGAGTCAGACCCCGAGGAGGCTTTCGACTAGACTTTTATTCTTTAATTCGCGTTTATCATGTCATCTCTTACTTTCCTGTGCGCAAGTTTCGATATGGTTGTATGCCTTTTATGCTACTCTAAGACTCTGATGATAAGATGGTTAGCCTTGATTATAGAAACTTATTGACTCTTTCGTAATCAAACGTTCATTCATTAGGAGCATGTTTGCATGATATTGATATAATTATGTAGAAGAAAAAAATGAAAAATGACGTTTGTGTTTGTATGTAAATATGAATCTATTTCAAAATAGAACTTCTAACATGAACAAGCAATTTAAATGAGCGCTGATTCATTCAGGATCTTCTATTCATTCACCACGGCACCTCGAAGAGACCCTTCAACTGGACGGTTCACCAAGTCTACAAGCCCAATTCCCCAAATGGTTGAAACTCCCTATTCGGGTCCCCAACCTCTTACTGATGCGGAGTCGCAGGACATGCGTGATATGATGAAGAACATGATGTTGGTGGTCACCCGACTTTCTGAAAATGTTGACGTCATCAGCGCTAACTTGCTAAAAACCACAGCTGATCCTACTTCAGCCACGGTAGCCCAGCCCGTCGCTCCTTCACCTCCGGGTGCACGGCGAGACGTTCCTACCACGAATCTAATCCCGCTGGAAGAGCAACCCCAAGGTATGCATCACGACAACACACGAGCAACGAATCGTGTTCGTCATCCCTCCGTTGTAGGTTATGGTTCCCATTCTGAGGAGGAAAAAGAAGAAGGATCATCATGGTACGGTGACACTGAGGATGAAGACACTGACAACCGTAGTCGTACCTCGCTATCCACCAACAAAGAGAGTTCCTCTTGCCGTAAAAAACCAACTCGAGTTGCTCCTGCTGTGAATCATACCGCAGCTTTTCAATACCCGCCAGACTACCACGATGTGATGTCTAATCTCGCCGACGCCCAGGAAAAGATGCAGGCGCAACTGAATCAGATTTCTCAAGGGGGTGCCCAAAAGATTGTTCACGACTGGGAGAAAGGTTTCTGCGAGGCCGAGAAGGGGACCGTTCCCCATGACTTACTACTGCCGGATATTAGGAAATTTATTGGGACCGAAGACCCAACCCTGTTCTTCGATAATTACATTGATGCAATGGGTCCTCTACACTTAGACACGCCAACCCTACTTCGTCTATTCTCTCGATATTTGACTGGGAAGGCATTGAGGTGGTACCTACGGAACCGAATCTCACGCTGCACACCTGTCAAAGAGCTGGGGGACGCCTTTGCGGAAAGGTACAAGATGTATATTTCTCAAGAGATCACAGAAAGGGATCTAAAGTACATCAAGCAAGGCGAGAAGGAGACGTTTCAATCATTCCTCAATAGGTGGAGGGCAGCAGTGTCCGACATTGACACCCTGCCTTCGGAACAGGCCCAGATCGACCTCATGCTTGAAAACCTAAATGACGTGTACAACAGCGAACAACCCCGTTGACTCCTCGGCCCGGAAGGAAAATAGCTGGAAAACACCCGAAAGACTTTTGTGAATACTATCAAGCTCACGGTCACGAAACAAACCATTGTTATGCCCTGAGAGCTAAATTGCAAGACTTAATCGATGTAGGGATCATGGCTAAGCCTAACGTTGTCAAGAACCCCTTCCTAATCACGGGATCAATATCATCGACACTTTTGAAGACTCATTCTCTACTGATTTCATTCTTTCCCTCATCTATGCTGACCCTATGTGTTAGATAAATTAGACTAGTTAAAAAATAAGAACTTAACAAAATAAACTTCCTGTGTAGGAGAACGGTTAAAGAACCAGGATCGGTTAAGTAATCCAACCAGTTAAGAATTCAACCGATCAGGGAGACAAGATCGATCAGGAAGATAAGACCGGTCAGAAGACAAGGCCAAAACCAGAAGTCATCCAGTTAACCTAAAGCCATGAAAAACCGAAGTCATCCGGTTAACCTAAACAATCGATCGGTGCAAACAGATACTTTAAGTATCTGTTGAAGATGATACCAAAGGGACAGCCCATAATATTACCATATTCATACAAGTCTGAGGACAATCTGCAGGCTGTAGAAGATCGTCCGACAAGATCTTCCCACTCTGGGATAAATCAGAGGCGCAACCCTCCAGGTGCAGGCAACTGTCCAATCGACACTTGCCATATTAAGTAAAAGACAAACCTAGCCGGTTTGACCTATACACTGGAAGCCTAAACCGCCAGGTCTGAATCACTGAACCTCTGCTCAACCAATCAGATTCAATGAGAAGAAATGTGACCGTTGGCACATTTCACCTATAAAAGAAGGAGCTGAAGAGGAGTAAATGCAGTTCTAAGAGTTTCAACAACCCAAGTTACAAGAGCAACCAGTTCTACTAACTACAAGCTCTAAGAATTATTAATTACAAGTTTATCTCTCTACAAGATTTAGAGCTCAAGTGTTCATTTGAAGTGAGATTACAATTTCGTGAGAATTGTACGAGTGTTATCGAGCAGCAAATAAGTCTCGATCGGATTGTGTTTGTGTATTCCTTAGTGAATATCCTTCTCGCGGTTTTGAGAGGAAGGGTGACGTAGGAGTTTTATCTCCGAACATCCATAAAAACCAGTCTTGTTATTTACTTTCTACCGGCCTTACATTCTAACCGATCTTACTTAAACCGACTTACTGGATCCCAAACCGACCCACCAAACTCCAAACCTACTTTTCCAAATCCAGCTTTATCCATCCTGTGTGTGTGCTGCTTCAACCTGAAACAAACCACTTCCGCACTTGAACTAAGTTCAAGGGTTTGTGACAGTTTGTGTAGTATTGAAACCCGGTGTTAATCTCTAACCGGATTAAACACCAACCGTTGCGATGGTGTCATCTGATGCTAAGCAAAAGAAGAAGAAGGTTAGTGCCACAAGTGTTGTCCCATGGGATTACGCCGCTGAGAAAACTACCCCGGTCATCTCTGCAACGGTAGGGCCCCGTGCATGGGAAGTGGTGCCAAAATTGTCTAATGCCCCTGATGCTATTACTTCACCCTTGTTTCCTCTATTTGAAAAACAGCCCATCCGATCTGATAAAATTGTCCGTCCTTGGGTGATTCTATCAACGAATAACAACTTGTCGAAAGAGGATGTAAGTGTCAACCTCACCAAGTCTAGCGTTGATTACAGTGCTCCTTTCATGAAAGCCATGGATGCTAACAAACAGAAAGAAGCAAAAAGGAAGAAGACGTCCGAAGGCCAACAAATGCGACTGCACAAGTCCCTCCCCCCAACAGCATCTTAGCTCAGCTCAAGAAAACCAATGCTAACATCTCTCTTTGGGAGTTGTTGAAGTATTATATAAATCATCGACAGGCGTTGTTATACGAATTAAGCAAGAAATCTGTATCCTTCGATACCACCCCTGCGGAAGTTGTTGCTATGATGTCTACGCATGCGTCATGCTACACTATCACTTTTGATGACTGATCTCCCATGTTGGGGCCCTAGTCATGTTAAAGCCCTATACATTTCCATCTATCTTGAAGGGAATGTTGTACTTATGTCTTTGATTGATAATGGGTCGGCCCTGAATATTTGCCCATGGCGCACCCTAGCAAGGATTGGAGTCACAAAGGATCGTCTTCTTCCCTCTGACTTGTGCGTGCGAGGCTTTGATAGCTCTGAGCGTGAAGTCATGGGAAACCTCAAAACTATCATCAAAGTAGCTAATATCCCGTTCGAGATAGAGTTTGTGGTGCTTAATATACAACCCTCTTACAATCTGATCCTCGGAAGGCCTTGGTTGCACCAGGCCAAGGCTGTTGCTTCAACGTTGCATCAAAAACTGAAATTCATGCATCAGGGGCAAACCGTTGTGGTGAATGAGGAGAACTGCACAACCGTCGGAATGACTTCGTCGCATATAACTCAAGAAGTGGAACTCAATGGGTTTCAGGTTAACGTGATCGAGGATTCAGGTACCTTTTTACCTGAACTAGATTATCGCATTTTTGGGCCACCCATTTTAAACATGATGTATAAGATGAACTACTTTCCCGGTATGGGTTTAGGCCCATATGGGACGGGTAGTAAGACCCCTATTTCTTTATGGGGTCAAAATAATAAAATGGGTTTAGGGTACGTCGGTACCCAAAAGCAAAAATCTAAACATAATCATTCACTTGCTTTGTCTAAGGCATCTTTGAATGGTCGCTTCCAAAAACGAAGTTTGTTTTATTTAAATTAAATTCGAGAGGGACATTTTATAAGCATGAAAATATAGCATACCCCAATTTATAATAATATTATTAAATTATAATAATAATAATATATAATTTTGAATTTTTAAATTCCAAATTCAAAATAACCCAAAATTGATTAAAAAAGATTAATTGTGATACCGATTAGAAAAATTAAATAAAAATCCAAAATTAATTTGAGGTTAAAATATTATATTTATTTACCCAAACTAACCAATATAGGGTTGAAATTATTTAATTATAATTTTAAACATAAATTATATATAATTTATGGTTTAAAATAATTAAATAAATACCTAAACATAAAATAAATTATCATAATTTTTATTATGTTGTGAAAAATATTTTTGTGTATTTATTTGGTGAAGAAAAACACAAGAAAATATTAAAAATTCAATTTTAAATAACTATTTCATCAAAAATATATATTGTATAAAGATAGAATTTATTTTTATTTAAATATACCATAAATTAATTTTTAAATATGATGTTACATATATATAAATATAATATAATTATATAAATTATATAAATTATATAAATTATAAAATAATTAATTCAAATTTATTATATATATATTAAAGGAAAAAAATTTTAATTAAGAAATTAATATATATATATATATATATATATTATATTATATTATATTATATTATATTATATTATAGTAGAGATAAAATAATTTAGAAACCTGAAATTAGGTTGTTCAAAAGATCCAATTCTTTTATCAAATATTCTATAAAACTATAATGAAATATCTAATCAACCTATATTTATCGAATTTGAAAAATAGTCGAAAGAAATGGTTTCATCATGTTATTTTTAGTTCTCGAACCAATAGATTTTCGGCGGCTCCCTATTTAGTGCTATGCATGGTTCCAAATTTAAAAAAGCTCAAGAAATGAGAAAATATCTACAATATCTGAGTTTAATCAAATACAATTTGAAGAATTTTTTAGTTTCATTAATCGGAGTTGGGAAGAACATTTCCAAATTTCTAAAAATTGAAGATATAAATTAAGAAATTGAATTTCAATTGGTTTGAGAAGTTATATTTTAAACGTTTATATATATATATTTATTTATTTATTGCAGCTATATATTTTATCAATATTTTAGGATGACAAAAACTACAAATATAATTATTATGTGTTCAATTTTATTTATTAGCTAAACTCTTTGTAAAAAAATTATTATTATTTTAAATATATTTGTGTTAACACTGCAAGTATAATTATTTATGCGCTTGATTTTTTAAATTAATTTTGGTAAGTGCTCTAGTTTTAATAAATTTTAGTTAAGTTATTAATATTTTAAATAGTAATTATTTCGCATTACATTTAGAAGCTTGTATTCATTTATAACTTGTTTATCATTTAAAATAAACCTTTGATATTGTTAGAATAGAGCAGGAAACACTGTTGGTGTTTAAATAAACTTTGATATTGAACCATTGGTGTATAAATAAATATTTATTCGTTTGTATTATTTGAATTATCATAATATAATAAAGATCATAAATATAAAAGATATTTTAATAATTAAAAAAATTATAAACAACACCAATCTATTTTTTATATAAGACAATCCCTTTACTAATTTATCACTCTTAAATTTATTTCAGATATGCTTGAAAAGTTTTTGATGATAAGATTTAAATAATTTTCTTCGAAATATAAAATTTTAAATATATTTTTTTAAATATAAAATTATTTGATAATGATAAAAGCACTCTTTACCTACTCACACTCCATCCTCAAATTGTCACCCAAGAAAAGCTGCACCATGCTGCCAAACATCTCACCCTAATGAATTGTTTGATTTTAGATTTCTATAAAAAAAAAAAAAAAATCAAACCATAAACAAGATGGCTAAAATAAGTTAAATCAAACTAACCCTAACTAAAATAAAGGCATGCTTTAAGCATGTCCATAACCGCAAGCAGGGGCGATCCATATATAAAGCTACCAGGGCTTTAGCCCGGGTAGTTTAAAATACTTTTTTTTTTTTTTTTTTTTTATGTATTTTCACAATAACGACGGTATTTTCATGTCGTTATTGACCAGTTTCTCGTCGTTGAAGGATAATATTCACATTAAAACTTAATATTATTATAATCTAGCCCGGGTAGATTTTGTATAAAAAAATTAGCCCGGATAGATATTAAAATCTAGCTTCGGACCACGAGGAACACGCTACCTTCCTTAATTATTATATATATATATTTGTTTTTCTTTCTCATTCAAAACAACTTCAAACAATCTCGAATTCTCTTCTTAATGAAGCAACCTCTTCTATCCAGCCGCCCAACCAATCTTTCCATATCATTTCAACCTCTTCTTAATGAGATTACTTTAGATTAGCAGAGAAATTTATATATTTATAAATAATTAGTTTTACACTAAATATTTTGTTTTTGTTTTGGTTGGTGGTGTTTCACAGAACAAGAGATGAATACATTTTCACGGATGGTATGAACTTCATAACTAAAAAAATATGGGTAAGTATAATTAATAATATTACATCCTTGTATTAATTAGAAATTTCTTAATTAAAAAATAATTTAAAATATATAAAAAAAAAACAACAATCCTAATTCCTAATAAATCAATCTAAATTATTACATATTTTTCTTTTGCCTAGGTAAATAAAATCAAATTTTCTTGCATTATTACTTAAAATTAATATTCATTGTCAACTTGTCTTTCAATCAAATGAGTTTTTTAAAATGATGATTTTTTATATTATTTTAAAATTTATTTAATAATATTTTATTTACTAATCTAATCAATGTTTTATGATAAAAAAAAATGAAGTTATAACTAATTTTTATTCTATTTATGTACAAATTATTCATTCTATTTTTAGGATAAAAACATGATATAAAAAATAATACCTAAATTATTATTTATATTTTTTTAATTAAATTATAATTTATCTCTTTTTCTATAGAGAGATTTTGAAAAATTTAATGATTTATAAAATTTGTGATGAGAAGAGTTTAGAAAATTAATAAGAATAAATAACAATATTAGTTCTAGAGATAATTAATGTCAATATTTGCACCGTCTAATTTAATATGTAGCTGCCTCTTATGTTATCCCATTAAACCTAAATATATTTTTGATTTGTATTTAGGTTGATAATTTTAAAATGTTGCTATGAATTAAATTTTTTTATTAAAAATATTTAAAATACAACCATCATCCTAACTCCAAGTACATATTATAACCAAATTATTTATGATAAAAAAAATTAATATAATATCTATCTTAACTCTAGATGTACCAATTATATCAAATTCTTTATTAATGTTTGTTATAGATGTTGATGTTAACTATCCCGTTTTGAAATACAATGAATACATCATGTGAGTGTATTAAAACACTAGAAATGAATTGTATAGATTTATGTTAAGGGGATATGGCCGGTTTTGTTTTTGTTGCAGTTCAAAGTGATAATTGGCAAATCCTAAGTAAGGTTGTATACTATGGTGGGGATCTTACGCTCCATGACAAAAATAGAGTCATACTACTTCATGTTGCTATTAATAAAGGAAATTGCAACGTTGTTTAATGGTAGATGTTTACGCCTTAGACAACGAAGGGCTGAGTTGTATTAGTTTAGCTGATAAACTCAATGACGAAGTTATCCAATGTTTTTATCGTTACAAATTTGCAAAATGACCTAGAGTTGGAACTAAAATCACATCGTCGCATGCAGAACATAGCTAATCTTGTAACATAGACTATTACTTGCCCAAAAAAAGGAGACGAGAATAAAGATTTTTACTTTTTCCGAATGTTTTAGATTATCTATTAGAGATAGTTGAGAACATATTCTGTTTTTTCGTATGATTGTATTAAATTTGTGAGAATTGTTAATATTCCTATTTTTCTTTAATTAATGAACTAATTATTGAAATGAAAAAAGAACTATTTTAACGAGTATATGTATTGTATGTTTGAGTATTCAGTTGTATTAAGTTCCTATAGTATAGGCATGTTTTCGGTTGTTTGTAGATTATTATTAGAGAAAATACTTCATCACCTCTTTAAAAACAAAATTTATCCTTAAACAAAAAGTTCACTTAAATTAACTTTTTCATCTTAGAAGCCTTTATAATATTTCTAATAGTCTTATTATTCAAAAATAAAAACTAGCAAAATCAATCAATAATGATTAAATAAATATGGAAAAAGAAATACATTTTTTTAAAATATCATTATTAAATAATATATTTCATATTTTACAAAAACAATATTAAAAATAAAAGTGATTAATAATTATAATGGTTATCTTGACAAAATATTAATTTTCTTATATTTTTCCTGAATTACTCAGATTGTCAAAATATTTATTGAAAATAAAATATAAATTTGAATTAATTATTTTATAATCTATATAATTATATATTAAATATATATAACAACATATTTAAAAATTAATTTTTGAAATATTTAAATAAAAATAAATTCTCTCTTTATATAAAAAAAAATATAAATATAATTAGAGAAAATAAAAAATAAAATAATTATTAAAATATATATATATATATAAGAAAGAAAATAAAAAAAAAATTAATTAGTAGGAAAATTTAATATATATATATATATATATATATATATATATATATATATATATATATTAGAGGAGAGAAACTCTAAATATTAATTTTTTAATAAATTAAAATATGTATAATTTTTTATTTTATTAAAAAATTATAAAAAATTTGTGTAAAAAAATATGAAATATATATATATATATATACATATAAGAATATAAAAATTAAATTAGTTATTAGAAATACAAAATTATAAATACATATATAAAGATATATTATAAATAGGTGAAGGAATATTATTATTAAATAAAAATAAATTCTTTATATATATATATATAATAAGAGATGAAATAAAATAAAATTTTGAATTAAATATTTTATAATTTATATAATTATATGTTAAATATATATATATATATATATATATATATATATATTTAAAAATTAACTTGTGATATAATTAAATACAAATAATTTTTTTATATACAAAATATATATATATATATATAATTAGAGAAAAAATAAAATATAAATTAATTATTAGAGATATAAAATTTATATACACATATAGGATAAGAAAAAAAATAAAAAAAACTTAAGAAGGAAAAATTAATATATATTTTTTAGAAGTAAGAAAAGTTTAATATTAATTTTTAAAATATTTATTTTTAAATATATTAAAATATATATAATCTTTTGTTTTATAAAAAATTATGTGTAAGAGTATATGAAAAATATATATAAATGAGAAGTGAGAAAATAAAAAATAAATTAATTATTAAAAATAAAAAATATATATATATATATTTAAATATATATATATATATATTTAAATATATATATATATATATATTTAAATATATATATATATATATATATATGATAATAGAGAAAATAAAATATAAATTAGAATTAATTATTTTGTAATTTATATAATTATTTATTAAATATATATAACAACATATTTAAAAAATATTTTAAATTTATTTTTTTAAATTTTATATATATATATATATATATATATATATATATATATATATATATATATATATATTATATAGAATAAGAAAGAAAAAACTCAATTAGAAAGGAAAAAATAATATTTATAGATTTTAGAGGAAACGTTTAATATTAATTTTTAAAATATTTATTTATAATTAATTTTTATAAGTTTTTTTATAAAAAAAAATATGCGTAAATATAAATATATATATAAGAGATATATTAAGAGAGGAAATATTATTATTAAATAAAGTTAAATTCTCTCTTTATATAGAATATATATATATATATTTAATTATAAAATAATTTCAACAATTACCAGTGGTATAGTAATTAAAATGTTCATATTTCAAATTAAGACTATGATTCAAGTCCTAGATACTGATTTTAAAATGTGATATAAGCGTGTGTGGATTTTAAAATGGTCGGCTATGTGAGTGATTTGGATATTTATGTTAGACAAAATGAACCGGGTTGATTCATTTTGTTAAGTAAAAATAGTTAATTAATTATTAGTATTAATTAGCTATTAAATAAGAACTTAATTGTGTTAATTTAATCTTGTGCAGATTAAATAAAATCGGAAAGAAAAAGATGCTCGACATTTGATTAAAGTTGGTTTTTGATCAAAGGTCGGTATTATGCAAAAAGGCTTTCAGTATTATTTTACAAATCGACTTTTTACGAGACACGTAACTGGTAGTTTGTATGACCGGCTTTTTACAAATACTTATTCGGTATTCTATAAAAGATCGATATTTTCTAAAGCACGCCCGACCTATCTGCTCTACGGTATTATATTGAAGCGTAGCCGGTTATTTATGCATCAGTTTTATAAGTGACGTGTCCAGCATTTTACAAGATCGGTATTTTGTGAAGACGCGTTCGGTAGTTTATATAATCGGTTTTATATAAACATGCGTCCGGTATTATATAATTGGTTTTATATAATAGGCGCTTCCGCAGTTTGTGCACATATTTGGTTTTATATCAGCTCGGCATTTTACAAAACTATTAGGTAGTTTATAACTTTCGGTTTTTTATCTAACTGGATCGCGTCCGGTTTTTTCTTCCGTTAGTTTATATAATTGGTTTTATATAAACACGCGTCATGTATTATATAATCGGTTTTATATAATAAGTGTCATGTTGTCTTATGACTTCGGTTTTACATCAAATTGGAGCGCGTCCGGCATTTTACCATTTTCCCATTTCGGTGCTACATTAGGACTCTTCCGGTATTATCAGAAGACAACTTTATACATCTCTAGCTTTTTTTTCCTTTTTGGTGCAAAGACTAATGAAGAACTTTTGGCAGTCTGTTTCAACAGTAGAGGACTGCTAAATCGAGCACACATTGACAAAGCTCCTAGGTGTCTCAAACTACATAAGGTGTACACTCCTCGTTTACCACATCCCATAAAAGATATTTTTGGCACTACCTACATTCAGCACATCCTCGATCAATACAATCACATTAATGAATATCTTGGTTTATTATCATCCAAGTACACACAAGAATAAAGAGGATCCTCCCTAATGTACTATTCTAGAGCTCAACCAATCAAGATTAAGATAAGATATCTTATGAAGAAGATATATCCGTTGAGGAACAAATATGTCCGTTGACATCTGCCTACTTAAGAAGACGAAGAATAATTTGTTTGACACATATACACGAGTCAGAAAGCAAGCTTTATGAATCCCTGAATGATCAACTACTTTCACAAGCTCTCTCAAGCTCTCAAAGTCCTTAAAACTTTCAAGTTTTCTAGAGTGTTACAATTGTATTACATACTACCTATTTTTTGTGAGTTGGTTAGCATTATAAGTTGACATAATTTGTTTCTGTTCAACAAAGTATGTGTGCTAGGAGTTCGAAAATAGACAAAAACTAAGTTCTAGTTGTTCGGCTGGGTTTGTACAAGTGTTGTATTTAACCAAATCTTCTAGCGAATATCTTTCTCATCTTTGAGAAGAAGGGGTGACGTAGGAGTTTTACTCTGAACATCCATAAACTTTCTCGTGTTGCTCTTTTCTTCCTTTCAATCTCATTCACATATTACTTCAATTCCAAACAAACTATTCCGCAATTGAACATCGTTCAAGAGTTTGTGAAGACTTGCGTAGAATAGAAACGAATATTGACCTCTAATAGGGTTATTATCAAATGAAATGTGTGTAAGCGTTCAACGTAAGCAAACCCCTGTCTCTATCGTTAATCCCGATCCTAACAAGTAGTATTAGAGAAGTCAGTTTCTATTCTCAAGCATTTGAATATCATCATGACTTCTTTCACCAAGCCCCCATGTTCAAAAGTGAAGACTTCATTGATTGGAAGCTACGTATGAACGTATATCTGGTCTCACTAGATGATGACATGTGGTATGTCATCACTAACGGCCGATCAAGATTGAGAAGAAAAGATGAGATTGGACCAATGATGATAGAAGGAAGAACAATCTTGATAACTTGGTGAGAAACACTATATACGGTATTCTAGATAAAAACACTTTTGCAAAAATCAGGGCATATACTACTACCAAGGAAGTATGAGAGAAGATAATCCAACTCAATGAGGGCAACGAACAAACCAAAGAGAATAAAATCATGGTGGCCACTCAAAAGTTTGACAACATCAAAATGCGCCCCGGAGAAACGGTGGACGAATTTGACGAACGTTTCACTAGCCTCAGAAATGAACTTGTTATCTTGGGAAAGGTCTATGGGAACAAGGAAATCATAGTCAAGGCGTTGAGGGCTCTTCCAAGTGCATGTGAGGTTAAGACAACCGTGCTGAGGGAATCAAGAAACCTCCATAAGATGCATCTGCATGACTTATTCGACGATTTGAAAGCCTATGAGTTCGAGATGAACTCATAGAATGAAGATGAATCATCATCCTCGAATGTAACCAGGGCATTGATGTCATCTATGGAACCAACAGTCCCTGAACCTATCAAGTCAGCTGGGAAGTTCAGCGAAGATGCAATGGCCTTACTCGTGAAGAAGTTTGGCAGATTCATAAAGAAAAATCAATCCAATTCGTCTTACCACCACAACAACTCTAATGACTACAAGGCTAACATTTGATGTTTTAACTATGATAGTTTAGGTCACTACAAGTCTGAATGTCGTAAGCCAAGAAGAGATGACAAGAAGCCAACTGATCAGAAACATAGGGAGGACTATCAACAATCCAAGCACAATAAGGATCATAAGGCGATGGTGGCAGAAGAGAACAAAAGCAAATGGGCTCAAAGTGACTCTGATGATGATGAAGAAGTCAAGTGTTTCATGGCCAATGATGAAGAGATATTTGACTTTGCCTCTGATGAGTTCACTCAAGACGATTTGATTACTGCAACAAGAAATTGTCCGTCTTCGTTTCAACTCAACTAGATAACACAATCCGGGGAACATATGAACTATCCTCTAAGAACGAGAAGCTCAAGAAGAAAGTTCAACTGTTAACCAAGGAAAACGAGAGTACAAACTACGTGATTATTGCATGGACTAAGTCTGGGGATGCGGTTAACTAGATGACGAGTCATCAATGGCCTACCAACTGCAAGTTTGGGCTAGGATACGACAACAGCAACCCAGACAAGTCATGCAAGGAGTTGAAACCCAATAAAGACAAATTTCCTTCCATAAATTTTGTTAAGGGTACCACAACTAACATTCAATCAAGTCACGATGCAGATGAGTCAACAATTAAAAAGGAACTAAAATATGTGGTGTCAACCAACAAGTCACGGTGACTTAGTCCTGAGAGAAGGAAAGTCAGTCGGTCGGCTGGACATGAACATGAAAAGCATTCAAAGAGGTATCATCAAAACTCATCCTCAAAACATTATGACTCATCTGAAGGCAGACAAAGAGATGTCAAGTCTAATGTAAGAAGAATTATTAAGACTAGCATAGGGAGATTTATTAAGATAACACAAGTATTGATCCCCAAAGGACTGTTCAACTGTGGACCCAATTAAATGTGGGTACCAAAAGGTGTAAATAGTTTTATTTTGTAGGGTAAACAAGTCAAATACTTAGAGGACGCATAATGGTATTTGGATAGTGGATGCTAAAGGCACATGACTGGAAATAGCAAGCTCCTTACCGACATTGTGAAGGAATCCGAATCAAGGATCACGTTCGGTGATAACTCTAAGGGTAAGACTGTGGGAAAGAGTAAGATTGTCCATGGTAACCTCACTATAAACAAAGTGCTACTTGTTGAAAATTTGTGTTATAACCTACTTAGTATAAGTCAAATGTGTGACATATGATATATTATTGAATTTCATAAGCAAACATGTTTAGTTAAGAATCAACAGGGAAGTACATTGTTGACAGGGCATAGGATAGGTAATGTTTATAAGGTTAAATGGAAAAATAAATTACCTAATCCTATTTGCATGATAGTAAGATTGATCAAAACTGGGTTTGGCATAAGAGACTAAATCATTTAAACTTCAAAATTATTAACTCTATTTGTTTTAAAGAGCTAGTTGAAGGTATTCCTAAATTAAATTTTTCAAAGATAAAGCTTGTTATGATTGCCAGATAGGCAAATAGATCAAATCAACTTTCAAAAGTAAAGGTAACATTCAATCTGAAAGATGTTTAGAACTCTTGCATATGGATCTCTTCGGTTCAGTTAAGGTAACTAGTTTAGGAGGCATGAAATATACATTAGTAATAATTGATGACTGCTCTAGGTTTACTTGGGTTATTTTCTTAGCGTCTAGAGACCAGGCTACACCTAATTTAATCAAGATGCTTAAAAGAGTACAAAATGAAAAATCAGTAAGTGTTAATAAAATTAGAAGTGATAGGGGTACTGAGTTCACTAATAGGACTCTATCTTCTTACCTTGAGGAGTCCGGTTCCAGAACTCCACAGCACAACGGTTTGGCTAAAAAAAGAAACAGAACCCTTAAGGAGGCAGTTAGATCAATGATAGTTGACTCCAAAGTGGCTCAAAAACTTTGAGCAGAGGCTATTAACACAGCATGTTACACTCAAAACCGGTCAATAATTAATAAAAGATTTAACAAAACGCCTTATGAAATTTACCATGGCAAAGCTCCTAATGTTAAATATTTTAGAATTTTTGGTTGTAAGTGTTATATTCATAACAATGTCAATAATTATTTGACCGCTTTTGATTCCAAATCTGATATTGATATTATGTTAGGATATTCTGCAGTTAGTAAAGCTTATAGAGTATACAATAATCGAACTCTAACTGTTGAAGAATCATCCCATGTTGTGTTTGATGAATCTGTCAAAAGTAACACCTCTATATCCATTGATTTTTCTAACAGAATAGAGAATGTCAATCTCCAATCTGATAACAAAGATGAAGTCCAAGTATTATAAAATATTGCTTCTGACCAGACGGTTGAGAATGTTAAAATTCAACAAGATCAGACCGCATCTCAATAGACTGCTGAAAGTCTGGATAACTCTGAGCAAACCGGTCGGTCAAATCATGATCAACCAACCAGTGAATCAAATCTTGACCAAATAGTCGGTCGTTCAAAAAGAATTTTGGGACTAAATTTCAAATGGAACAAAAATCATCCTCAAGAGCAAATAATAGGTGACCCCTCTACACCTCTTAGAACCAGACATTAAACATTAGAGGAATTCGCAAACTTAGTTTTAATCCCGCTAATTGAACCTAAGAAGGTTGACGAAGCACTACTTGATCCAAATTGGATTACTGCGATGCAAGAGGAACTAAACCAGTTCGAAAGAAACAAAGTATGGCATTTAGTTCCAAGACTAGCTAATCAATTTGTCATTAGAACCAGATGGGTCTTTCGCAACAAACTAGTGAAGATGGTTTGGTCACGAGGAACAAGGCTAGATTAGTGGCCCAAGGATACAGAGAGAAGGAATGCATTGACTTCTATGAGTCATTTGCTCATATTTCTAGACTTGAGGCTATTCAATTTTTTTAGCGTTTGCTGCTTTTAAAAACTTCAAAGTTTTTCAAATGGACGTTAATAGTGCATTTCTTAACGAAATAATCAATGAGGAGGTATGTGTTGAGCAGCCTTCCGGTTTTAAAATCCTGCCTTGATAAATCATGTTTTTAGATTAGACAAAGCATTATATGGTCTTAAGCAAGCTCCTAGACTATGGTATGACACTCTTACTAAATTTTTATTTGATCATAATTTTACTATAGGATATGCTGATAAGACATTGTTTAAATTTGAGAAAGACACTCACATCTTACTAGTACAAATATATGTTGATGATATTATCTTTGGTTCAACTAACTCCAAACTATGTGAGAAATTCTTTAAGATGATGACAGATAAGTTTGAGATGAGCATGATGGGGGAGTTAAGCTTCTTCTTAGGCCTTCAAGTTTGCCAACTAGAAGGAGACACCTTCATTAACCAAGCAAAGTACACAAAGGATATGCTAAAAAAGTTCGGCATGGAGAGTTGCTCTACTGCCTCAACTCCAATGAACTTATCAATCAATCTTGATAAGGATGAAGTTGGTCAAAGTGTGGACATAACTGCTTATCGTGGGATCGTCGGCTCTTTGATCTATCTAACAGCAAGTAGGCTAGACATTCTCTTCGATGTTGGTGTTTGTGGGAGATTCTAGGCTAATCCTAAACAATCTCATTATGTAGTTTCTAAAAGAATTATGAAATATCTTAAAGGCACTCAAAATGTGGAAATGTGGTATCCAAAGGATTCCAGTTTCAATTTGATCAGCTACTCTAATGTAGATTATGCAAGCTGTAAAGTGGACAGAAAGAGCACCAATGGAACATGTCAATTCTTTGGTGATCGACTTGTCTCTTGGTATAGCAAGAAGCAAACCTCAATAGCAACATCTACGGATGAAGTAGAGTATCTTGCCGATGGAAGTTGTTGTGCTCAGCTATTGTGGATCCAACAACAATTAAAAGATTTTGGTATCTAAATTGAGGAGTCCCCAATCTTCTGCGACAACACCAGCGCGATTGCCATAACCTACAATCTAGTGTTGCACTCGAGGACCAATCACGTAGACATCATACACCATTTCATCCGATATCATGTGGCACAGAAGCATATCCGGCTAGAATATGTCTCAACCGATCAACAAGTGGCTGATATTTTCACCAAGCCACTCCAAGAGACTAAGTTTTCTTATTTTAGAAATATTTTAGGTGTTGTAGACATTAACTAAACTTTTCTTAAATGCGGCATGCACTTAGGGAGAACCTCTCTCTTTTTCAAAAATATTCTTATGGCACATATTTTCATACAAAATCGGGCATGCATTGAGGGAGAAGTCATCGCTTCTCAAAAACATTTGATGTTGAAATTATTTTCATAAAAATACCATGTATAAATTTAGGGAGAAGTTGTTGCTTCTCAAAAATATTTTTCATTACATGATTTCATAAAATGCTTGTTTGCATAAATTTAGAAGGTAAATAAATTGATGATTTATCTAGACAAATAAAACCGGACGACTTTCTCCTTTTAAAACCGATCAGATCACTCTACCGAAATAACTGTAGATAAAATCGAACAGCTTAAGCAAACTAGAAATAAGTCGATCGGTTATTTATAAGATTGAACAAATACCGTTCGGTTAAATTTCCGCTTTAAGCGAAAGCGGTTTTTCTTCAAACTTAAATAACTTATTCATTACATACAGGAATTGCAGACAATCACTTTGGTTATCTACATAAAAATTTTGGTAGTTTCATCTTCAAATCAAAATGGGACAACTATCAAGTTTTATCATTATCTGCCTGAATATATTCCCTCTCAAAAATTAAACAGACACACTTTAAAAAATGTGAAGACTTGTGTCTCTCAACGTTCAAAAGGATGACTAACATACTTGTAACTATCATTTTCCTTTGCCCAATAAACTTTAGGATAAATTTTAAATGAACTTTTCCCTATTTAATGATGTGTTTATTGAAAATAACTTATCCATATGAAGCATCTCTAAACTCTTTCAAATAAATCTAAGTCTTTATCCTCTATCGATCTATATCTTTCCCTCTAAAAACTTCTATCTCATCCTCGAAATCAAATAAATGGATTCGGCTTTTGCTCGTAATACTCTGATCATTGATTTCGACTTTGTCTTGTCCATCAGGGATGAATAAATAGTTTCCATGTTCAAATCCCTCGAAAACTCAGGTTTGAGAAAATTTCTCGAAGGCTATTTTATGATCCTCGAAGATTCCATTTTCGAATTCTTTGAAAACGCAAGAGTAATCAATGACTCAATTATTGCATCAAAAATAGAAGGAAAAGAATTTTCCTTTTCTGGAGAAGATTTTGCTAACTCCTTCGACCTTCCTACGGAAGGGTTCTCTGAATTCCCTCAGTCTCCAAGTGACATCACTTATGAAATGTCACTACTTTTCTTAGATTCCTCCACTTGCGTTGACACTCATGGAGTTAAATCTTCCCTGAAAATAGAATTCCAAATCTAAAACGATATCATTGCCAAATCTATTATAGAAAAAGATTTTACACACATCTACTCCAAGAAAATCTTCAAAATAATGTTCTCCATAACCAGAGGCATTCCAATCAACTGGTTGAAGGTCATTTTCGACAATTTAAAGAAAATGATATCGTCCCCAAGAAGGCTGATCGGTTATGTCTCTTAACTTGGCATCTTCTTCTTCTATATCGATGCTCATATAGAAATAGGACCCGGTCCAAAAGCCTCCCAAATCCTGAATAATGAAAAATTCTATGCCTACATCACTAGGATATAAACGGCAAAGGCTAAGAAAGAAATGCTCATATGGTCTCCAAGTCACTAAATTTAGTGTTAATCCCTTTAATGTTGTCAAGTAAGGATTGGGAAAATGATCTTGATGTTAAATCTCTATGAACCGATTATTTTGAGTTATGAACCAGTTACTTAAATCTCTATTAATGGAATTATGGGTTATTAAGTAATATTTGCATTCATTAAATATTATAAATATTATTCTAAGTTATGTCTTTAATTTATAACCGTTATAAAATATTTATGATTAAAAATCATAATGAATTTTTCTTGAAAATGCATCTTTTCAAAATGGTGCCATTTTTCATTTTTAATAGTTTTTGATAGCACTCGCTATGTGAAATTGACGTTTCAATCTTTTAATTTTGGAAAGTTTGAAACACGTTTGGTAAGATCCCTTTAAAAATGGAGTGCATGCCGATATTTTATCACGTTTTCTTACCAATCCTAAATTTATTCTTTACTATGCCTTATCTCTAACAAATATTCTTCATCTTCTTCGGTTATTCTAAAACTACCGATATGGCTAAGAATAATGCATTCTCTAAGAACATTATGCATGTTGACTTTGAGTCCATCTTTAAATCTAGAACACCGGAGATGAGATCGATGTTTGGATCTGTCGAAGACTCTGACCTAAGAAATTTCCTAGAAGGTCCTTTTATTTGCTAAGATGAAGCGGTTCGGGAGTTTTTCGACTCAACAAAGATAGTCGATGACGATATACATGCCAAGGTGAATGGTGTGGAGTTCACCATTACTGAAGCGATGTTTGCCAAGATAATACAGCTTCCGACAAGGGGCCGGGATTTCTTTGAGACAATGTCTTCTAGTGTAGTATCTCATATGCAATACATCCTCTCCAATAGCGACGTCCTTGTCAGTTGCAGCGGAAAGAAGAAAGACCTAAAATGCGAATATCGCATTCTCTGTGACATTGTTGTTAAAGCACTCTAGGGAAGAGGTGAGAACTACAATACAATCACCCAATCTAAGTTCAACATGATGAGTGCTATTATCAAGGGCGATAGCATTAACTAGGGATTCGTTCTGTTTAATACTCTCAGCCAAATGGTGTCTCCCTACACCAAAAGAAGTCTCGGTTTTCAGTGTAGATAGGATGGATACTAAGGCATCTATATGTGCCTACCGGTCTAGGAACTTTGTTAAACCCTCACAAGATTATGTCTATTGTTATTATTGCCCAATACATTACTAGGACAAATAAAGTCAAGGAGTGTTAACTCCGAAGCTTCCGACCAAGAACCAAGTGGCGGAAAAACTGCCGGTGCGAAATCGGCAGGTGAAAGTCGATGGGCGGCTTGAAACGTATAAACACATCTACTCGTGATGCCTCTAGTAAAAGACTCAAATCCGGAGTTGATTCCACTACAAGTACCAACAGCGTTGCGAGAACCGGACCTCGAGAAACTGGTGAAATCATCTCATCTCGAAAGAAAAACCGACCTAAGGTAAACATCCTTACTCATCCTCTCTTTAATGTTGTTCATATGCCAACGAGTATTCCAGTTCAAGAGCAAGGTTTTGCACCTCCTGTTACTTCGATTGAGCCTGTGGCTTTAGAGGCTCAATCGGTAGTTATTGATGTTTCAACCAAGATTGTGGATCCTGCTATTACCGATCGGTCTAATATTCTAGAAACCGATCGGTTTAAAGTCCCTCAAACCGACCGGTTAGATGAAAGTCCCCAAACCGATCGGTTATTTACTTCTCAAACCGATTGGCTTGTTGCCTCTCAAACATACCAGCCAGAATTTGCTACAACCGGTCAGACCAACACCGCTCAAGTTATTCAAAAGGAGATTCCAACTCCAGTTGTGGCCTCCTCCACTAGTGGTGATAAGACGGTTACAGTAGCTGCCAATAAAGAATATATTCCAACTCCAACATTTCCATAGGGAATCTTATATATTGTGCCTAATACAAATGAAAATGCTATAACCAGGGTTCCGGTTGAAACACTCCCAAGGAGCTTTTCCTCCTTTGCTGCAATGAGAACAACAAGAAAACTTGAGTTTAGAGAACTAGTTCCAGAACCTAAAAGAGCTGAAGTTGTTGGGTCAAGAAAAGATGTGGATACTCCAACTCCTGAATCACTACTTGATGTTACTCTAGAGGCACATACATTCATTCAACTGATACTTGAACAAGTTGAAGCTGATGCCAAGATAAAAATCGATTTGTTCAACTCTTGGGTGAGCCTCAGATTGGGAATGAGTTTTAGTGAGGTGTTCCTAGATGTGGAAGAAGATGAGAAGTGGTCGAAACTACTGAACTTGGAAGAGGAAATTTTCTCCATCACTAAAACTAAATCTGTCACTAAGGCCCTCAAACGAAGTGAGTTCATGGAAGCTTATGCAAGGGGTCGTGCGATTTTTCCTTTCTACAAAAGATGTCAGTTGAATTTTGATCTGATTGTTGACACCGCAAAAACAGACGCGGAGGTGATTAACCACTTAAATGGGCTATTGGAGGAGTATATTTCCACTACTTTGAGGTATGTAGACTGTGGCAAATGTTCTAATTCAGAAGAATATGGGATTCCTTCTCCTCGAACTGACCTAAATCATGACGACGGGAATGAGTCCTTGGATTTGATTGAAGCAATATCTCCCCCTCAAGGTGAAATTCAAACTATCAAAACCGCACAGGTTGTCAATAAAAAAACTAATACATCAAAGAAACATCTGAACGATAAGGGGTGGACCTCCGCATAAGAACGAGAATTGTTTGATGGATATCAGGTAAGAGGACCTTGCATCAAAGAGTAGTATTGTATCCCAAAGCCAGATTTGGAGCGCATTCGGAAAAAATCAGGAAATTACATTTGATGACGTAACAGACTCAAGTCTTCTCGGGTCAGAGTCTGAAGGAAATGAGAACGAGGATGGGCAAGATATATCTCATTCTAAACATCGTTTACAGCCGACAAGGGTCCTTCCTCTTCTCATCAAGTCAAAAATCCTAAACCGATCGGTAATGAACTTCCTCCTCTAGATCAAACTGAAGTTCAGAACCCGAAGCAACCAACCCCTACTCAATCCATTTCGGGTAAGTCTTTTAAATTCAAAGAGGTCTCCAAAAGTACTCACAGTACTAGGGATAAGAATCCTAAAGAACCGATCAGCCAGAGAGGTCAATTCAAGTTAGTTCCCACCGTGCTCAACCTATTCGAGTTATTCCTCTTGGATCCCATATGTACACTCGATCCAATTCCTAAGATGAAACACGAAGACCGACAGATATCCGAAAAATTGGCATGGAGGTTTTGGCCCCTTGGAAAGAAATTCTCCAATCTTTCAAGACACGTCTGGACCGAATGGAGGACTCGCAAGAATCCTCTTCAAACGCTCATAAACAAGAACTAAATGAAATGCGACGGGAGCATAGCAAGGTGGAGCATCTCTTCAACAAATCCTTCAACCTTCACAACAAATCCTTCCACCTCCATAACGAAACCAAGTTTGTCATTGAAGTTCTCACGTCACAAATAATGGAAATGGCCAAGTCTCACAATGTTGCTGATGCAGAAAGACTAAGAGAATAAGAAGCAGTAGCTCAACGGTTTCAATATGAAGAAAATGCGGCTATTGAGGCTGCTAAACGAACTAAGGCTGGTGAAGACAACCTGACCATTGAATAGATGGCACAACAACTAGAAATTTCACGCAACGCTCGCTCCACACGTAGGCTACGACGAAGCGATGGCTCTACTATTGACGATGTCCCTGCTCCATCACCATCAAGAGGAAGGGGTTGTGGGCGTAACAACGGAGGTCAACCAAGCAACACTTTTATGGTCGGGCTGAGAGAGGACATCATCAAGAGAACTTCAAAAGGGAGACGTTAAAACTCTTTTTTCATTTATGTCTTTATTTTCTATGTCTTTCAATTTTGAATTCATTAAGATACTTCTGTTAAACATTTGGTTTTTGACTAACTGTATTACTTATTTCGGTTATCAAACAGAAAAAGTCAAAATGATGCATGTTACTGATGTTTTGGTCATTTACTGGTTTTGATAGTTTTAGAATAAAACAATCAAAAAGGAAGAAATTGCTAAAGAAGTAGATAACGGGCTTTGATAATTTATTCTAAACAATCAAAGAGGGGAAATTGTTAGATTAAAGTAGCTAATTAACTTAAAACAATTAGCCAGTGATTATAAAATTATCATGTTTTGAATATTTAGTTTAAATAATCAAAAAATGAGAAATTGTTAAGTAAAAATAGTTAATTAATTATTAGTATTAATTAGGTATTAAATAAGAACTTAATTGTGTTAATTTAATCATGTGCAGATTAAAGAAAACCGGAAAGGAAAATATGTCTGGCATTTGATTAAAGTCGGTCTTTGATCAAAGTTCGGTATTATGCAAAAAGGCTTACGGTATTATTTTACAAATCGGCTTTTTACATGAAATGTAACCGGTAGTTTGTATGATCGACTTTTTATAAACACGTATCCGGTATTTTATAAAATGTTGGTATTTTATAAAGCACACCTGACCTATCTACTCTCCGGTATTATATTGAAGCGTAGCCAGTTATTTATGCATCGGTTTTATAAGGGGCGTGTCCGGTATTTTACAAGATCGACATTTTGTGAAGACGCGTCTGGTAGTTTATATAATCGGTTTTATATAAATACGCGTCCGGTATTATATAATTGGTTTTATATAATAGGTGCTTCCAGCAGTTTGTGCACGTATTCGGTTTTATATCAGTTCGGCATTTTACAAAACTATCCGGTAGTTTATAACTTCCATTTTATATCTAACTGGGACGCGTCTGGTTTTATCTTCTGATAGTTTATATAATCAGTTTTATATAAACACGCGTCCGGTATTATATAATCGGTTTTATATAATAAATGTCAAGTTGTCTTATGACTTCAGTTTTACATCAAATTGGAGCGCGTCCGGCATTTTACCATTTATGTGCTACATTAGGACGCTTCCGGTATTATTAGAAGACAACTTTATACATCTCCAACTTTTGTTTCCTTTTCGGTGCAAAGACTTATGAAGAACTTTTGGCAGTCTGTTTCAACAACAGAGGACTGTTAAACCGAGCATACATTGACAAAGTTCTTATGTGTCTCAAACTACATAAGGTGTACGCTCCTCATTTACCACATCTCATAAAAGATAATTTGGCACTACCTAAATGCAGCACATCCTCGATCAATACAATCACATTAATGAATATTTTGGCTTGTTATCATCCAAGTACAGACAAGATCAAAAAGGATCCTCCCTTATATACTATTTTGGAGCTCAACCAATCAGATTAAGACAGATGTCTTATGAAGTAGATATATTCGTTGAGCAGCAAATATGTCCGTTGACATCTGCCTACTTAAGAAGACAGAGGATAATTTGTTTGACACATTTCACGAGTTAGAAAGCAAGTTTTACGAATCCCTAAACAATCAACTACTTTCACAAGCTTTCTCAAGTTCTCAAAGTCCATACAACTTTCAAGTTTTCTAGAGTGTTACAACTGTATTACATACTACCTATTCTGTGTGAGTTGGTTAGCATTTTAAGTTGACATAGTTTGTTTCTGTTCAACGGAGTGTGTGTGCTAGAAGTTCAAAAACAGGCAGAAAATAAGTCATAGTTGTTCGACTTGGTTTGTACAAGTGTTGTATTTAAGCAAATCTTCTAGTGAATATCCTTCTCATCTTTGAGAAGAAGGGGTGACGTAGAAGTTTTACTCAGAACATCCATAAACTTTCTCGTATTGTGCTTTTCTTCCTTTCAATCTCATTCACATATTGCTTCAAGTCCAAACAAACTATTCCGCACTTGAACGTTGTTCAAGAGTTTGTGAAGGCTTGCGTAGAATAGAAACGGATATTAATCTCTAACAGGATTATTATCAAACGAAATGTGTGTAAGCGTTCAACGTAAGTAGACCCCCGTTTCTATCGTTGATCCCGATCCTAACACATTTAAATATAAACTCAACCGTAAGTTAATGGGTGGGTACAAGTTATACCAAATATCTTTTTTTAATTATATATTTAAAATAATAACTAATACATATTAATTATTAAATATATATATATAACAACATATTTAAAAATAAATTTGTGGTATATTTAAATAAAAATAAATTCTCCTTTTATATACATACACAAAATTATAAAATAATTTCAACAATCATGTATTGGTTAAAGTGTTCACATTTCAAATTTGAGACTAGGGTTCGAGTTTAATGCATGAGTGTGAATTTGAGGGATTAAGTGAATGATCGATAAAAATACCTAAGATGACAGGGTATAATGTGACCGATAATAACGAATTAATAAGTGAGGGTAGATATGACTAATAATAACGAATTTGTTAATGTATAATGTTTAAAATGAGGGTAAGTTTGGTGAGTGATTAAATATCTTTCTATTTGTCATTTCTGAATAATAGCTCAAAATAATGAATATATTTAGATAATATTACTTTAGTTTTTTCATTCATGGTGAATATAGTAATCGGGTGTGTAAGTCTTCTTGTGTTAATAATTTTATAATTTATATAATTATATATTAAATATTATATATAACAACGGTTAGAATGGAAATTTGACATACCCTATTTTATAAATAACATTATTATTTATAATAATATTTTGAATATTAAAATTCAAAATAACTTAATTATTTTGATAATTAAACTCTTATTAGAAAAATTAAATCAAAATCAAAAAATAATTTTAAGTTAAAATAATATATTTATTTTACCCAAATTAAACCCAAGAGAGGTTGAAATTATTTAATTATGATTTTAAACATAAATTACGTATAATTTATGGATTAAATAAATATCCAAAAATACCCAAAATAAAAATAATGGACATTATTTTTATTATATTTCATAAAATAATTTTTTGTGTAATTTTTGGTGAAGAAAAACGCAAGAAAGGGGTTAAAATTCAAATAACCCTTTTATTAAAAATAAAACTGATAATCGGATTTGGCCGAAAATGTGAAATTAAATTGCAACAGGATCATGGGTCATTGGATCAGCACGTCCAGGAATCAGCCCGTTGTAATGAAGCACTCGCGCGCCCAGTCCACACGTAAGAAATTAACGGGACGTCAAGCTCGTTAGTCCTGATCGCCCAGCGCCAACGAAACACTAACGGATCGCCAACGACGCAATTGGGATAGATCAAAAAGGCATCGTTTTGATTGTCTTCTTCGCAAATTCTTGCAAGCCTTGGCAAACTCTGGCGATCTTCCAGAAGCTCTAGCTTCTTCATCTCTTGACCTTATCCTCTGTTTTTTCACCCACTTGCTCGTCTTATCCTCGCCTACAATATCCTTAATAAGCCTATTAATATTTCCTTTCCCTAGAACTAGGCTGCCACGAATAAGATAAGATTTAGGGATAGAACTTCAAATCGACGAATTGAACTTGAATTTGATCACCACAACCGACCTAAAGCTACTATCAATACTCCTTATTTGATCCTCTACCAAACCATCAAACAATCAACACATATTACATACAGAATCGAAGAATTCAAATTTCGACCATGAACGGTTTTATGTTTAAACTTCTCCGGTGATCACAACTTCGATCCAGTCTTCTTGAAAGCTTCTAACACATCCTTGGAGTGTTCTCTAATCGTTGGTATGCATCCAGAACCTTTGTAATTTAATTAGTGATTAAAAATTAGTTTTTACCAAGTTTGATCAAATCTTATCTATTCTAGGGTTTAATTGGATGATTTCTTTATTTAGAATCAATCCATATATGATATATGAACTTTCTGTTGAAAAATATTTGATCAAATCAACTTTAAACTAAAAACACGAAAATTTGAATTGAAAATCTGAATTTTTAAAAATACATATTCTGTGCTTTAATCTTGCTTTTTTTTTACATATAGCTGTTAAGCATGTTTATAAAAATGTTAGGATGAATTCCAGATCATCATCCCGGTCATGTTTGATCAAACTGAGATTTTAAAAATTTTGAATTTGGATTTCATCTTCAAAAATTGTTACAGAGCTGTTATGATGTTCTTGTTTTGGTTGTGTTCAAATATGTTCATCATTTCAAAACTTATGGAACAAAAATCAGACATTGAAATGACCTAATTCAAAAGATCCCAAATTTTGTCCTAAAAACAGTTTTTTAAAATTGATCTTTATAAAGATCGATTGGTCGTGATTAGGGTTAGGGTTAGGGCTTTGTTCTTCATGATAATATGAATCGTCTCCAATTTATATATCATGATTCCATGATATGTATCAAAGTTATAGCTTCTGATATTCTTAACCAATTCAAGAACACTCGGTTCCCGACGACCGAGTCTTATAGGACCAGAACTGAGAAAGAGGACCGAGGATCTTTAGTCCGGACCGAGACCAATAACCGGTGTTCTTGAGTTAGGACCAAGACCGATGACCGATGTTCTTGAGTTAGGACTGAGACTTAAGACCGATGTTCTTGAGAAAGGACCGAGGAATCCGACCGAGGTTTCTAATCTCGGACCGAGAGGTTTGACTTGGGACCGAACCTCCTAGGTCCACGACCGACAAAACTAGACCTATGACCGAACCTCCCAAACCTATGACCGAGCTGCTTGAACCCTAGGACCGAGCCCTTCGGTCCCTCGACCGAGTAGTCCGAGTTCGAGACCGAGCCTCTCAAACCCAGGATCAAGCCCTCCGATCTCTTGACTCATGCTCCCGAGCCCTAGTCTAGACCACCCAGACCAAGCTCGTCCTAGCTCAAATCACCAAAACCGGACCAAAACCCTAAGACTCTAGTCATAAGGCTTGTTTGGTTCCACTTTTCAAAATACAAAATTATTTTTGTAATTTTGGGGCCCCAATACATTTTCAAATAATCCCGAAATGTCAGAAAATGATATTTAAATATTTTCAGGGTATTTCCTAAACAATATTTTAGCTAAGGCCCTATTTGGAATTTATTAAAATTCTAATACTTTTCTGATATTTTTCAGGGTTTTTACTCAGTATTATATCAACGCAATCGCATGTACGCCCTTTGAAATAATTTTGTACAATTATTTACGCAATCTAAACATATCATTGTTTAGGACTCCGGACTACAAATTGAAGAAAATAATTGTTATAATAAATCTTAGAATAGCTAGACTTTATTTATTTTAAATTTAAAACCGTCATTCGACGGGCGTGTATGACATAGCGCGAAAGCCTTTCTGAGCATAACCAAAAATCGAACCCCTTATAGAAACTCTGGTATAAAATACGTGTATACACATATACTTTTTTTTACTGATTTTTGTAAAACCATTTGGCGACTCTGTTTTCAAATAAATAATCTTTTAAATTAGTTATGTTTGATTAATTTAAATCGGATTTTGGTTAAATTATTATTTGACCAGATTATTAAAATTTGAATAAAGTTAATTATTTTTATAATTAATTTCTAAAAGCTCCTATGTATTTTCAAAAATCTTTTAAAATAATCTAGGTATTTGACCCAGATTAAGAGAATGGTAGTTCGAATTAAATCAAATGCACAAAATGAGGTATAATGTGATCGATAGTGACGAATTAGTTGGAGAAAAATATCCTAAGTGAAGATAGATGTTGGTCGATAATAAGATGTAGCAAAATGTTAGTATTTGGTTTTTAAAATATTTATTATTTGCTCATTTCATATATGTTTTACCATTACAATTGCACCATATTTAAATGTCTATTTAATATTTTTTTCTTACTTTATTTGAAAATAATCTCACTTTGAGCAATAAATTATTTTTTTAAAATAATTTGTTTCAATTTAATTAAAATAATGGTATATAGAATATGCTTTTATTATATATATTAACAAATTTAATATCATTTTTTTATTTAAACACAATTTCAATTTTATCTAATTTTAAATAGATTCATATCAAATTAATCCATTTAATTAAAATTTTGTATTTAATTCTAAAAACAGATGATCGTAATTATTAATTCTAAAATATTTTTTTAAATTCTAATATAAATGATTGGTATTAATAATAATGGTTATTTCCTATAGTTTAACTCTTTAATTTAATATATTAATTAATTTTTATAAATTTTAACTTATTTAATTAATTCTTATAATAAAAGGAATTTATGTTATTTTTAATTAATAAAATGATGGATTAGATGGATGGATGTGATGCTCAATTGAGAAATGGGGAGCGATGCTAAATCTGAAATCTTTTCTCTCCTAAACTAAACTCTTAAAGCTTGAATCTTGCTTCCTTCCTGTCGGAAATGGAAGGTCAAGAATGGCGAATATAGCTGTAGAAACTGGCCTGTGATTGAATCATCTTCTCAAGTCTAGACGGTGGTGCATCCTTCTTTCATCGTAAGTTTTATTGGATCATCTTCTTTCTCTTAAATTGGATTCATAAGGGTGAGTTTAATCATTAGAATAGCTGATTCTTTACCCATTTTACATTCGATTTAGTGTTGATTAGAGACAAACAAGGTCAATGATGCGTTCTTTTAGGGTTCTTTTAGGGCAAACGAATCTGATCTCTATATTTTTGCTCATGAATTTCTATCTATTAAAGTTGCATGACAGGTCGGTCAATTATCAATTTCAAACCCTAAGCCCTAAACCTTTACCTGTAGCATCTCAACTGTATGGAGACATCAGTGTTGGGAACACCAAATGATTCAATTCTTCAATGGAAGCTATGGCAGTTGCTTGATTCCATTCTTCCAACAGGTGGATTTGCGCATTCATCTGGGTTAGAAGCAGCAGTTCAAGCCCGAATAGTTTCCACCCCTGAAGATCTTCAAACATACGTAATTCACCTATTAGAGAACACAGGAAGCCTTCTTCTTCCATTCGTAAACGCTGCAACTAAACACCCTGAAATGGAAACATGGCACAAGCTTGACAGGATTCTAGACGCCACCCTTACTAACCAAGTGAGTCGTAAGGCGTCGATTTCACAAGGGTCGGCACTCATGAGAGTTGCAGCCGCGGTTTTCACAGAGGTTCCTTCTTTGAAGACTATGAGGAGTTTGAGCATAGGAAAGAATGTAGTCAATTTTCACCACGCACCCATATTTGGATTGGTTTGTGGGCTTCTTGGTCTTGATTGTAAGACGACTGAGAGGGCTTACTTGTTTGTGATAACGAGAGATGTGATTTCAGCTGCAACAAGGCTGAATTTAGTAGGGCCTTTGGGTGCAGCCATGTTGCAGCATCAAATATCAATGGTTGCTGAACAAACTATGGAAAGATGGTCTGGGAAAGAGGTTGAGGATGCTTGTCAAGTTGCACCTTTGCTTGATGCGGTTCAAGGTTGTCATGAATATTTGTTTTCCAGGTTGTTTTGCTCTTGATTGTAACATTTCTATCGGATTAGCTGTTACCCTATAATCGGCATATCAAATGTTATTCTGTTCAGATTTGGTCGATATAAGGGTTGGACGATCGGTCCCAAGTCCATGTAAGACCTCAAATCATAGTGTTTGAGTGAGTAGTTGCATAAACATTACATATCTGACAATATAGTTGGACTCAATAGGAGTATAGCTCAGGTGGTGTCAATAGTCTTATTTTATAAATTGGATTTGATTTTTACTAAATGTCTTAAGTAGAATTAGAGGTTATGAATAATCATATGGGTGAGCAAATGAATAGATCTGTTTTACTCAATCTTAAATTCAAATTATTCTTAAATTCAAATTATATTTATTCATTACATAATTCAAACTTATATTGGATTGAATATGTATTAAATAATCTAATTTAACATTTTATTTTATTTATTTATTATTTTTTCGCTTAATATATTTTTTTTAACTAATATTTATTTCACTTTCTTTTTATAATTTTTATAAACCACTTATTGAACAATTTTTTTAATTTTTTTTTGTTAAATTTAAAACTTTTTGTTATAGTTAGTTTTTTATATATATAATAATGATAGGATAATGTAGTTAACAAATTTATTTTTATTTTGTCCAATAATAAATATAAATTTATTTTTGCTAGAAGTAATATAATTAATTAAACAGAAAATTTGATAGTTACTATAAACAAATAAAAATGGTTTGGGTGATGTGAAAAGACTGTAGAAAAAAAAAAATATATATATATATATATATATATATATATATTTTAGTGAGTAACCTAGTGAAAAATAATTATAACAAATTCAAAATTTTAATCACAATCTGATTTCAATATAAACCGAAATAACTAATTTAAAGAAATATAATTTTGTTTACATTATTCTAATCAAATTCGAATTTAGTCCAATTTAATTTCATTGCAAATCTGATTTCAATACACACCGAAATAACTAATTCAAATTAATATTTCTAATTAGGATCGATTTGGATTACAGATTAATCCATTAAATGTTTAACCTAGGAAAGATCTCAGTAGTTTTTTAAATTAAAAATACTTAATTTAATTTAAATAAGACATATTTATAGATTTAGTTGAAACTATTATAGGTATAAATTAGACAATTAATACAAATTTGTTATTATTTTTAAAAAATGGAATATATAAATATTTGGTCGGTAATAATTTATTTATTTTTGTTTAAGCCTTATTACAACTCTTAGATTTGTCTATGTATAATGGTTGTTCAAATTGATGGATTCTTTTTTTAGTTTAAAAAAATAACACGGACTCTTAACGAAAAGGGAAAATTGATCTCAAAACATGTTGGACTGAAATAGAGTTGTAATTGTAATTGTAATTTTAAACATTGAGATTTGAGAGGGAAGAAAAATGATATTATTTTAATTCTATTACAAATAATGGAATTAGAACCACAAACTCAACATAGACTAACAATAATTGTCTGAACTAAGATAATTTATTTATAAAAGAAAGTGAAATCACACTATTAAGAAAGAAAAAGAATGAAATATTAATACAACATATATAAATATAACTTAGATCAAAATTGAATAATTAATCTATGGTTGAAATTACCAAACTCCAATGGCAATGAATTATTTATTTATTTACTAATTTAGTCATTTAAATGACCAATGAAGCCGCAGCCGTGACAAGGACAATCCCGGCTGCTCCCAAGATGGAGAATTGTACAAGAGAAACGCTACCGGAAGGTGCCACGCCAGGGGTGGACGGAAACGCACCTGCCGGAACTGGACCACCGACGGGAGCAGCATCTTCTGCGTCTCCGTCGGTATTTCCGATGTCATCATCTAAGGGTGCAGCTGCCGGAGCGGTGGCATGGACGACAGAAGCCAGGGCCATGATGGCGAAAAAGAAGAGGAGAGTCATGATCAAAAGTTGTCGCGCCATTTTTATAAGGTTGTTGAAGAAGATATTTGTTTTTTGTTTTTTTTTTGGTTTGTTGTTAGAAGGTTGATGAATTGCTAGTCATTAGTGGTATGAATAATCAAACACAAACTTATTTATAGGGATGAATAAGAATAAGTTTTAATGGTGGAGAGTGGACCAACCAGAAATAGACCATTTTTCTACCTTATTTTCATAACCGGACACATGTTTGGTTTGGTCATTCTCATACCCCATTCCATTTCATTCCATTCTACTTTTAACGTATAAATTCATTATTTATTACTTCCGATTTTAAATAACAAATTTATCACATTCATGTAAGTTTCGACAATTTAAATAGGGTAGGTGGGTAATACGGTTATCTATTGCAGGCCATTTTCAATGGAATAGGAGGGTCGGAGAATGAACCGTCGACAATCTTGTCAAACACGAACTTGTTAGCCGCCTGTGTGAAATGATAGCCATCCCAGTTAACTGCCCTAGCCGGATCATCGCAGGACCCCACCAAGACTTCTTCTCCATTGATCACTGCCTTATATCCACAACCGTTAGACACGTTGTAGTTGAACCTTCCTCCATGTCCACAACAAGTTCGGAATGGGTCCTCAAACCCTAACATGTTTGGAAACGAATCATTCAGTATATAGACAAAGAAAAAAACAAATGCTATACAATGGTGTCAACTATGAGGGGAGAAAGGGGTTAAGGTCTGATCATGTCAAGTTGACATGAGTTAATCATTCGAGGATCTTGATTTTGCGGTTTGAGTGTTTTGGACATTGAGATTAATTTCAAATAACTCCCTATTCAATCAACAATTTACTCATATATAATCTTTTTTTAAACTCAAATAACTGCATTTTCAATAACTTAATCCAAGATCAAACAAGACAATGTACTTTACCTTGTATGTTTCTAGTTTTATGCTTGTTTACTTCAATTGACTCATGTAAACTGATGTCATGACTTGTATGTTTTGGACTTTTCGAGGATCTTGATATGGCAATTTTAATTTGACGTGGGTTATTTGAGATTAATTTCAAATAACTCATTATTCAATCACACATACCCATCATCAACTAAAATATCCTAGAAAATTAAATTTATAATACCACTACTTTTTTTTTAAACTCAAATAACTCCATTTTCAATAACATATATCAAACAAAGATATTTAACCATTTGGTTATTCAAAAGACCGAAGATAAAACAAGGCCTTGTACTTTACCTTTTATTTTTCATTCACTCATTTTGATTGACTAATGTTTGATGTCATGAGTTGTATTGTTATGGTTTGGATTTTCCATAATGGACTAACGAACAGATGATCAATTCTCAATGAAAAAAAAACAAATAATAAGAATGGTTGGAGAATAGTACCATTGTTCTTGAAATGGCTAATGAGAGAGTACTTGACAGAGTAGATGTCAACGTAAGTGATTGCAGCCTCGTGTAGACTTTCTCTAAGTTGGTCTACAGCCTCCTTTAGACCATTGTTGAAGTGTTGTGCAACCTCATTCAGCGGAGAAGAACATCCTACCTTGTCGATTTCCGAGGCGGTTATCATCTTCAAACGGTCCAATTGGTAAGTCAGACATCCTGCCGGAGCTGTGTTGTGTATCCAGAAATATCTCCCTCCTAGTTCATACACATCCTTTATAAAAATGTGTTTGTTAAAACCAGTTAAAGTAAACTATTAATTAGACATTAGTAATAGTTATGGCATACATTATTACATCTCATCATTCTAAAATGGGAGAGGTTAACTAACATTTTCTAAAGTTAGTTTCTAGACAAAATTATATAGGAATAAAATAAAGGGTGGACTTTGTTATTTTACAATTGTTTGAGGACCTTTTTTTTAGAACTAAATGAGAGAACTATCATGACTCCCCGCTTAAATTAAAGCGCTCCCGATAGAAATGAACCCATGACTTTTTGGTCTTTTAAGCCGACTTTTACCACTAGACTATCTTGTTGCATAAAAAACGTGACATTTTATTACATATAGGATCGGTTAGAGTTAATACAAGTGATGCCAAATGGTTAAGCTTTTCATTACAAAGTTGGATTCCCAAATTAATAAAATCTAGTTTTTTCTCTATTGATTTTGTAAGCTCTGTTCATCTTCAGAGTATTCCTTTTTTGTTCTCGGTTTAATAAGCATAAGAGGAGATTTATTGTTCTTCTCAAGAACACTTTATGAATTGAGTTGACATGATTATTATAAGAAATTTAACAGGATGCTTGTGAGAATTTTAAAAACATAATCTGAATTGGTATGGTGAATTCATTACCTTGACAATATCCTTGAATTGGCTTATCATATTGGGTATTTCAGCTTTAACTTGATCAAAATTCCACCCATTGAGGAAATACCCAGCTGACAAATCATTCTGTCCAATGTCAAAAGTATACAAAGCCTTTGAGAAAACCTCATTATTTGGCAGAATTTCTTGGAAAATTCCTCCTTCAAAAACAACACAATTGTATAAATAATCCAAACTCCAAACAGATTAAACATACAGTAACAAAGACAGACTCTAGTCTCTACCTTTTCTACGAACAATTTGGGAACGACGATGGAAACCATCGAACTCAAAATACTGAACATCTAACGAAACTGGACTGTAACCTGAATCCTTATAAGTAGTATTGATCTGAGGACGGATAGTGGAACCAGCTGTGGCAAAGTTAGCTCCATGGCTATAGTTAGAGCCAATAGAATCAAGAAATGCATTGATATATGGAATCCCTAACTCCTCAGCTGAGAAACATAATCAACAACATTTACTCAATTACATGAATCAAACTATCTAGACATAGATATAGTCATTACAAAACTTCAAAGCCCTAATATATTAAATCATTAGCTAGAAAACAATTCAGTATGTTTTAACTAAATCATGAGCAAATCAATGTAGAGTATTTCATTGCAGATATTTTAGATTTACCAATGAAGTCGATTATAAGACGGCCATCGCAGTAGCGTCCGGCTGGTCCGTTAAAGAAAGATTCGCCGTTGGGAGAGATTGCTTGACCGAATAAGGCTGATAAACCGCCGGTATCAGAGTTAGAGTCGCCGAAATTGAATATAGCTGGAAACTGACAGTCGCCATTGACGAGCAGAATGTAACCAGAGAATTGAAGAACAAGTATAGTGAGTATAGTGAGAAAACATCTTCTTCTTCTTCGATGAATCTCCATGAGAAGAGAGATTCAATGCATTTTCGTTTGGGGTTTTGGTTTTATTCAGTTGTGGATATAATAAGTAATATATGATTGAGAAACAGATATTATTAATAATAGTACATCTTACATGTGATCTTCTTCCGATAATAAATAATAAAAAATGGAACTTACAACTTAATCATTGTTTATATATTAAACAAATGTTAAAACTTTTGAATATTATTAAACTAGTTTTTATGATTTTGACGGTGGAAAAAAAAAATTGTTCATTTTTTTTGTTTTTTATAAATCAAAGTTTATTTTGTTTTTAACTGAATTTAATCAAACATTATCTCTTCCTCCTTTGAACTTTTCATGGAGTTATTATTGATCATGGTTATGAAGTACAATATTAAGGAATCCTTCATATTTGAATTTGTTATTCTTTATTACTATAGTTATTTTTATCATGGGATATTTTTATTATTTTTATATATATTTCTATTTTGGTGTATATTTCATTTATATATATTTTATTTGTCACAATAGTCCATAAATGAAATTTCTTTGGTAAAGTATTACCGTACTAGTTCCACGAATGATTGACCGATCATGTTGAGATCATTTTTAGTGTTAAAATTCAGGGACAGATTAAGGATTAAGAGTTGGAGTGGAATGAAAAAAAATTGAAATTGTCTTTACAAAAATAATTTTGAATAAAACGAATAGATAAAGGTAAATTTTATTATTATTTTAATAAAAAAAATAAACAAACAATGAATTATATTAAAATATAATTTAAAAAAAAATAGGTAATGACATATTTTAACCTTAAAAAAATATAGCATAAAAAAATTAAGGTGAGTCGAGTCCCTACATAAATCCGCTCCAAGTAATAAAAAAACACATAAAATATAAAAGGTAAAAATATATTTTAAAAACCAAAATTATAATAGTAGATACCGTCTAATATTACATGTCTTATAAGAGTAAATATTCTAGAGAAACGTGTGGAACATAGCATCTATATTCCCACACGTAACCAAGCACCAAACTCACCTTATAAAATTTATGATTTTTGTGTGTTTACATAATATATATTTTTTCTTAATTTTGTGAGAAAAAGTTATATAGAAATTTCTTTGGCATGAGATTATTTTTAAATTGTAAAAGTTAAAATGGAGACTAATGTTAAATTTATCATTTATTCTTAATCTCGTATATTAATCTCGTATATGATTCGAAGGAAGGTAACTTATGAAATTTAATTATAAAGTCTAATTTGTTATTTTATATGAGTATTTCAATTTATTTAAAAAGAAAAATTCTTTAACAACTTATTAAAGAAAATCTTAGATATTATATTATTCTTTGAAATTGATTCTTTTTATCTAACTTCTAAATTTATTCATGTTCATATAAATTAAAAAATTACATTTTTTAATTTTTTATATTATTAAAATATTAATTCCATTCACTAGATTTATTATCTAAAATATTAAAATATATATTTTTGTTAAATATTTTTTGTCATAATATATTATTACCAATTTTTAAAATAATCAAAGTTTTATTCAAATAAACCTATATTATGTGTTATGTGTTTTTCTTAGATTAGCACAAGTCTAGCATGATGGTATCCAGTTAAAGGAATCACTATGTTGTCAAGAGAAGATTACGAACTCTCTTGTTAAGAGGAGATTACAAGAATATTTTTTTTTATATTAGCGCTAGTCTAGCCATGATCAAAATAGATTGAGGTAAGGAATCAATACATTGTTAAGAGGAGATTACAATGGTATTTCTTTGTATTAGCGCTAGTCTCGCCATGGTCAAAACATATCCGACAAATCTTTAGCTGCGTAATTCTTCGAACTCCATTGACATCATGGACAAATATACTGTGCTTTTCCTTTTCAATCTTTTTCTTTATTGCAAAGAGCACATATTTGGTGTTGTCAGCCCTTACAATTATCGCAATGGACCAACTGCAAATTGAGATCATATTTTATCATGTTATAAACAAGAAACTATACAAGTAAACTCGGATCTTACATAATCTTCATCTTCTTGAATGTCTTGATTAGCTCCGCTTTGGGAATGGAAATTCGATATTATTTCCATGTGATCCCTTAACACATCCCTTACAAATCCAGTGTTTTGGTTCTTTTTCATCATATATTGTCCAACAATAACAATAGAGAGTGATCTCTCTTGTTTATACTTGCACTGCATATATATATATAATGAGCAATAAATTAGTATATATATATATATAGATGCAAACATTTGATTGATTGTTCTTAGCAAGATCGGACGTCGACTCAGTTTCAACTATTGACGATCCTAGGCTTGATAATTCATCGTGATGAATCAACAAATTGAGTTTTAACATGATATCCACATATTAATCATTTAAACTGTAGATCGATCGAGTACTCAAACACATTACGATTTCTATCCTATATATAATTCAAGTATTATATCAACACATAAATTGGTTTCCATCCTCAACACCTATCGGAAGTCTCTGCGAAATTCCAATTAACCAAAATTCAACTAGATAATCACTCAATATATACTAACGAGAATAAGCAAATGCAAACGATTATGATACTAGAAATCAGCAAGAGAGAGACAATCAAATGGAGAAAACTTACAATAGATTGGCGAAGCACCTATCTTAACGGAGGAACTTAGGAAACAACTACAGTTCTTGGAACACGATTATTATACTAGAAATCAGCAAGAGAAAGACAATCAAATGGAGAAAATTAAACTTACAATAGATTGGCGAAGCACCTATCTTAACGGAGGAACTTAGGAAACAACTACAGTTCTTGGAACACGATTATTATACTAGAAATCAGCAAGAGAAAGACAATCAAATGGAGAAAATTAAACTTACAATAGATTGGCGAAGCACCTATCTTAACGGAGGAACTTAGGAAACACCTACAGTTCTTGGAACACGAAGATCATACTTGGAAGCTATCTATGGCAACCAACAATGGCAGAAATCTTTTCAATTTCTCTCTCTCTAACTTTTCTCTTTCTTGATGGCCAAGAAATAACTGATCTTACTAACTCCTTAATAACAAACCCAAACAACCTCTTTTAAACTAAAATCAAAATAGTCCTCCACCTTTTCCTTCTTTTCCTAATCAGACCCTAGACTTTTCGATTATTATTTTTTTCATTCCTAAACTCCTAGTCGGGCCTTCTCTTTAGGCTTGGGCTTTTGAGAGGTTAGGCCTGGTACTTTGGACTGGGCTCGACATGCAACACGATAAAACAAAATTATTAGTTTGATAAAGAGTATATACTAGAATCTTGAGATAAGTCCAACAAATGTTTGGGCTTTAGCCCACAAGATCCTTGAGTTTTGGCATTTTTCCTATAAAATCCTTTTCAATTTATTTATTAGCAAAGAAAGTTAAGACTTTATATTAGGTTGACTTTTTTTTCATAAACAAAATAATAATTAAAATAAAATAAACTCCAGTAATTAAACATATGCATCTCATAATATATGGATAATTTTTAAATTTATATATATATTTAAATATAAATAATAGAATAGAATATTTAACTCTAACATTTGAAGAGAAATAAAATCTAGAAAAATAGGATTTTGAAATTCAAAATCTTTAAAACTTATCAAAAATAAAAATAAAAATAATTAAAATTCTTAGATATTTTAGAATCTAAATCCCTTCAAAATTTTGAGGCTCAAGAAAGAATATTAAATGCATAAAGATTGACCTTTTATTTTTCATATCCACAATTTTTATTTTTAATTATAAATAGTACAATTCAATTATAATATTAATTAACTAATTTATTAATAAAAACATGTTAACATGTTTAACTAAAAATTTTAGTTTATTATGAACTTTCAATTAATTTTCAAAGTCTTGCAAGTTTTAATTCAAATAAAAATTATAAATACAACTTATGTCATTTGAATTATTAACAATACAAAAATTAATGCAAATATTTCGGTCTAAACATTCTTGGTGCAACCAGAACAATTAGTAAAACTAACTAAAATCATCAATTTTTCGGCTTTTAAATCTCTAAACCCACTTCATCTCTTAAATTCTTAAGCTCGTTATCTCTTCAATCTTATGCCAACAAGAGGTGGACTCCTTTTATGCAATTAGAAACACCACATAACTTTATTGATTCAATCTTATGCCAACAAGAGGTGGACTCCTTTTATGCAATTAGAAACTCCACATAACTGTATTGATTCCAACGCAATTTATCCTTTTAGAGCTGACGTAACAAACTACGCGAGCCTCCCAACGAAGCCAACAAAAATCCTTTTCAAATAATCAAAATAAAAGGCAGTTTCATTATGGTGGTATACCAGCTGCCTGTTCTTCCACTTCCAGTTCCCTTTTTGGTAATTCTTTTTTCTTGTTTTATCTTGTATTTTATCTCAAACTTTAGATATATTGTTTTCTGATAAACTTTTACATTCTTGATGTGGATATCCTATTTCTGGCATTCTGTTAAACCAAATAAGTAGATAAGCATAGAAAACAGGTTACTCAACGAGCTTGACAAAAACATCAATTAACACGAAAAGAATAATTAATCTCACCCTAAGTCCAAGAAGTTTATGTGTTTCAGTATTAAGAATTCCAAGCAGCTTCTTGAAGAAGGCTTAAGAGTATATTAATAAAATCTAAGAATCATTCCTTTACAAAACCCAAGTTTCTGTATAAGAATCATGTGAGACAAAATGATGCTAAGCATGGTTCATAGGCAGATGAAAAGAGTCTTTGCTTATCTAGGAACACAAAGCCTATGTGAACTTTAAACCTTTTCCCATTTCAGGTGGGAGCTCAACTCCAAGATTGCCAGGAGAAAGAATAATTCCATCCACCTCTTGTAGGATCTCATCAAAATGGGTTAAGCCCTAAAGGGAGAAAAATGGTTTTATACATACCAATCTTTCTGAGAGTTGCAATTTAAACTATGTAACAATAAACTTAAGGCATAGAGATATGCTGCAAGGACACTGACCTCAACATTCTCAATTTTTGCAAATATTTGAGTTTGAGAAAGATCACCTAGCTTTGCTAGGAAATCACGAGCCTGTAAGAAGATTAAAGAAATTTATTGACCAATTCTTATACCAATAGCATGAAGAAAGAAAAGTTGAAATTAGTTCATTACTTCAAGAACATCCTCTACATGTCGAGTGTATGATCAATTACAAGCCTCTTTTATGTCAATAAAAACTAGCTGTTAGTCAATCAAAAGTGATTCTAACTCATAACCAAACAAGTCCATGCTATATGCTAGTAACTATTCCATTAGAAAAATATATATATGTACAAAAAGTTTAATAACTATCCACGATTATTAGGTTTGATAACAAGATTCCTATCTCAAGTTCATAAATCTACAAACTGCGTCAATGTTGAAGTTTAATGAGAAACTACAAACTGCGTCGACATTGAAGTTTAATGAGAAACAAAAGGGGTTAGAGGAAAACACTAGAATAGAAGGAAATCAATGAGCAAGAAGAAGTTGTAGCTTACCCACACCATTCAATTTGTAGGTGATCAACAAATACATCTATAAAATGGAGTCATTTTGTCTATCCAAATCATTTTCACCTCTTTATCCCTATCAGAGAGTGTAGGCAGATCGATGTGAACTTGTGAGGCATGTAAGGTGAACAGTGACCCAGTTAAAGTTGCAGTGTTCTTTATCACACAGACCACATCCTCCCCTTTCACTTAATCAGACGAATAAATAACCACGGAATTATCATCCTACCAGCTCATCAACTCAGATAAAACCTCAGCTCTAGTTTCATGATAAAGAAATCAACTCTTTTATAGAAAACAATATACAGTACACACAAAAAAAAAACTAATATTTCTAGACATGGATATGATCAAGGGATAGAGAAACTACCTCTAGCCAAACAGAAGTAGATTAACTGCCTGTAAATAAGTACTGACCAACAAAGATGGTGTCTCCTCTCCCTTCTTCATTGTCTGTAAAAACACAACCAATGCTGATTAACCCCTACATCACTCCAGAACACAATGTTCCTCCTCAACCTTTGCCAATCCAATCCAGGGAAGTTGATGGGTAGCAATTCTGCACCGACTGTATCTAACATAATAACCTGAAATAGACTCAGCAAGCAAATGCATGACTATATAATTAGGAATCATCATTGCAAGCAATCAGATTGAAAACAGACCAACCACCACATTATACAAAGTTAAATAATATGCACACAGCTTCTTGAAGCTCTAATTTACAGAAGAAGCCCTCAAGTTTTCCAATGGCTCTTGGGATACTCAGCATTTCCCCACTGCAAGGATTCAAGAAAAACAGAAATCTTCATAGTCACCTGCTATCAATTGTATACTAAACTATAACCTAATTCTATACTAACTAACCTGTCAATACAAACCAATCACCTAAGAGCCACACTTATTCATTCATTAACATTCAAATTCTAAGGGATAATAAACATAAGAAAGATAGAGTTTAAAACAACCTACACTTAATCCCTATATCATCCAATTTTTGCTGGAACATGACTGCAAAACACTTAGTTGACAACAAAATAATCTAGAAATTCATAACCAAATCGAAACCATCAACAATATGTCTTCAACATGTTTACCTATTTACTTAGTTTGTCTTGGATTTCAATGCTTCCAGCACAAGAACTGACTGCTCACGCATATAGTCGAGTTGTTGCAAGTAAACCTCTATTTCCTATATTTGTAACTTATTGTCTAATCGAACTTCTTTGCACCTGTTATCAATTGTGACCCGTATTTCACAGTTTCCTTTTCCTATAGAAAGGTCCAGCCTTGGATGGAGTAGCAGCAGCAACAAACAGCAGCTTGATAGACCTCCATATCCGTCTGGTCTTGAACTTTTCTATCATCACCGTTCCCTTCTTGTTTATGCTAGGAAATAGAGATTTACTTGCAACGCCTAGACTATATGCGTTGCACTTCTGCTGCTTGACAGAAAAAAAAAAAAATGCATTTTAGGAACAACCACAACCCTATTTAAGTAGATTTGGAGACAAATATTAGGGCTGACAAGGACCGACAAAAATTAAATTTAGGTAGTATGATTTACTTTTGTCACACTTTTTCAAAAAAGATTTACTAATTCATGTTAGTTTTTCTTAGGGTCGTCTAGGAAGGAACTTGAAAGGGCATGCTTTGGATATTGTTTGATCGGGAGTTGTGTGGACATGTGGAAAACAATTCAAGCATTACCCAACTTTTTTCCGAAATGGAATTACCATACGAGTAAGTCTAATGTGTATTTTTTGGTTGTTTCTTATTTAAGTTAAGACTTGAAATAAACAAGTCACATTAGTTTATTTGGACGAGAGTAGTAATAGGATGCTTAATTCTCAGGTTGAATAAGGTTTATGATGAGATGATTTAGGGTTATCTCATCTTGTTTGGTAAAACCCATGTTCTCTATTTTGTTTTCTCATTTTGCCCCTTTCCTTCTTAAACGCTTATAATGAAGTTGAAGTGTAATTGGGTAATTGAATGTTTATTATTCATAAACATAACCATCTCTAGGGTTATGTTATCGAAAAGGCTTTGCACAATTCTCGAATATCTCATTCTTAATTCGAGTTTTGAGAACCCATTACCCACTAATGTAGTTTACTTAAAAAAACAAAGTTTCAGGTTCGATTCCCACGCTCTAAATTGAAGAGGGCCAGGCCTATGAATGTGAAAGTTTTGATAGTTTTATAAATTAAAAAAATAAATATAAAATAGAAATCGAGTTTTGAGAACCGTTCCACTTGTTAGCTAACCCTTAAATGCAAGTAAACTCTTTTGTTTTTGTTTTTATGGCAGGAGAAGAAAGTAAATATCTGGCTTACATCGAAGACATGTATGGAAAAAAAGTGTTAAGATGGTTTAATCGTAACCAAGAAGTCAAAGGAATAGATTCATTATGTGATAAAACAAACTACAGTAATTAAACATATGCATTTCATAATATATGGATAATTTCTAAATATATATATATATATATATATATATATATATATATATATATATATATATATATATATATATATATATATATATATATATATATATATATATATATATATATAATATAATAGAATGTTTAACTATAACATTTGAAGAGAAATAAAACCTAGAGAAATAGGAATTTGAAATTCAATATTTTTAAAACTTATCAAAATAAAAAAATAATTAAAATTCTTAGATATTTTAGAATCTAAACCACTCCAAAAGTTTATGTGTTTCAACATTAAGAATTCCTGGCTTTAAACCGTCATATTTCTCTCTAAGAGAATCCTGACAGTAACGGGTTAGGCTATGTGAACTTACACTTTTACTTCGTCCGTCCATTGTGCTTTTCACCAGCAATGTTTGTAACACTGTCACAAGGCTTTGGTCAATCCTTCAAGGAATGGTGGTTTCAAGCACAATTGAAACACGAAAAGTTCGATATTTTATAATGCCTAACAATGACAAAATTGTGTGAATAGAAAAGTCGCACATTGAATAATGGGCAGGAAAATACTTGACAATAAATTAGTGAAACTACAAAAAAGTTTCTCAATACACACAACAATTGACATTTTGAAGTAAAATAGATAATAACCCAATTTTATTCATTGTGAAAGGAAAAGAATGCTCCATCAAAAAATTAACCTATCCATATCACTATAACCATCAACCATCACGTGAAGTCAAACCAAAAGAGTATTAGTTGAAATTTATAAGGTCACTAATATAATAAATAATTGTACAAATTTCATATTTAATATAAACCAAAATAATATGATCTAATGTAAAATTATGTTTATGCATAGGGTGTATTTGTCATGAATATAAAGTGAGGATACCTTAGTGACATTTCTAAATTTATGCTACAAATTGTTTCGTAAGGTGTTTTTATGGGTTCTTGATTTCAAAAATCAAGTTCTTGATCTCTAGGACCGTGTGGAAATATATAATCAAGGGGAAGCGGAAGGTTTTGTAATAGAGAATTTGGAATGAGAGGATAGAAGAACCAAGAGTGAGAAGAGAAATATTGTTGGTCTATACCAAACAGTCTAAAATAAATAATCAAAACATAATAGACAAATGGGGGGTGAAGAAGTGAAGAACTTTTACAAGTAATTTCATATATTCATTATTCCATTCATGGGTTCTTGGGGAAGAGGGATCAGCCTTATATAGGTGATGTCTTGCCCTAGAATATTCGGTTACAACTACTTAGAAAATAACAGAATTCGGTTTGTATAGAAAGGGGAAGAAAAACAAAATATTAAAACAACAAACATAAATCTAGCCCAAGTGCACACTAGGACCGATAGAGGGTGCTGGAATTATTCTAGGACCGATGCATTAATTTGGAGACCTTAATATCTCCCCCTTCAAAATTTGTCGCCCTCGACGAAAAGACCGTGGCTTGGTTAACCTCTAATGCGCATGCCCCTATCTTCAAAGAGAACTCTTTTCTCTTACTGTCCGGTCGAATTTTCAGCAGGTCCAGCAGGTGTCGGAGTGTAGGACCGCATTTCTTTAAAAGCATTCGGTAACACCTTTTCAATAGTGGAACTAGTTGGGACCTTGTGCTCGTTAGCTTTGCCGGGTCATCAATCTCCACTTCGCCCATGTGAGAAATTTGTGTGCACCCAAAGTCGAGTTTTTTTGTTGCTAAAAGCTGACCTTTATTGCTGCAATGTCTCCAGGACCTAGTGCAAAAATAATTTCTTCCAGCTCCGATCAAACACAAGGCTGTTATCAAAAATCCAGAACCAATCCTTCCTTCGGCCCAGCATGCCAAGTGCAACAAAAGGGCCATTTTCTTCCGATTATATTCTAGAGTGTCTTCAAACAATCAAGCCTAGTCCTTTTTCCGAACCAGCAACACATGTGCAACAATATATCAATGTCTTCTAATTACCTTCCTGGCTGGTGGTCGATTGTTGGGTTGTTGGAATAGCTGATTGAACCATTTGATTATGTGCTGGAAATTTTCAAGAGTGTCTTCCAAAATAAGTGAAACAATTTGGCATTCGTTCTTACTCTTTATTTGTACCGTGGCAGCAACATTATAATTTTCCAAGGTCTTTTCTAGCTGGTTGCCTTGTATTATGTTGACCTACGACCGAGGGGTACCCTACTGGACCGTGAATGTGTGCAAAGAAATGAAATGTTCGTCCCCTGTCTCAAGCAGCAAAGGTGGGTCATAAAAACCTGATTCTTGGACGGGTTCATGGACTTCTTGGACTTCTTGCTAATTAGCCAAGGCCATGAATATTTTGGATTTGCACCTATGATTGGGCTCCTATTTTTCATTACAAGTATAACACAGGTCTTCCTTGGGATCGGTTGTTCGGTTTGTGCTTGGCCAGGCCGTGTTAACATTGCATGGTTTGGGCAGCAGCGACAGTTCATCGCTGTACAAGGGTCTGCTGCTCATTAGGGACCCGTAAGTTGCTTCTTGGGCAGCACTGACCTGTTTCAAGTTCATGCGTTGTCTCATTGGGGTGTTGTGTATAGGAAGACCGAATCGCAGCAAGAGATCTCTCTTGGATAAATCCCACATCAAGACTTCCATATGGTTGCGGTTCTACAAATATGAGTCATGCCACGTTCTTGCCTCTTTTGAAAAGTGAGTGTGGACAATGTCCAATTTCGTGGCATCATTCGTTTTGCCCACCCTAAAGACTTGCTCGGCAAATATGAGCCAGCCCTTCAAATTAGTCCCGTAAAATTCAGGAATATTAACATTTGTGAGCCAGGTTGGAGGAAGGTAGTGTTGACCATATTGGAAGGGCATGTTCGGAGGAGGACCCTAGCAAAAAGCATTAACATAGGGTCAGGTGCAGGCATCTTGGCCATTATTAAACGCATCACTTTCAATGGCTGTCAAACTTTTTTCAGCGGCATTGAACCTTCTGTTCATATTTTGCTGAAAGGAATTGTGCACAGCAGCTAGTTCGGTCATGTGTTGTTGTAGGGAAGCTTGCATGGAGGCATATTGTTGGGTCAGGCCTTCGAGTAGGGTCTTAAGAGCATCCATCTTTGTTTGCTATCGGGATTCTTTCATTGAAGGATCGTCTTGCTCTGATACAAAGAATGTTACGAATTGTTTCGTAAGGTGTGTTTATGGGTTCTTGATTTCAAGAATCAAGTTCTTGATCTCTAGGACCGGGTGGAACTATATAATCAAAGGGCAGCGAAAGGTTTTGTAATAGAGAATTTGGTATGAGGGATAGAAGAACCAAGGGTGAGAAGAGAAATACTGTTGGTCTATACCAATCAGTCCAAAATAAATAATCAAAACATAATAGACAAATGGGGGGTGAAGAAGTGAAGAACTTTCACAAGTAATTTCATATATTCATTATTCCATTCATGGGTCCTTAGGGAAGAGAGATCAGCATTATATAGGTGATGTCTTGCCCCAGAATATTCGGTTACAACTACTTAGAAAATAACAGAATTCGGTTTGTAAAATAGAAAGGGAAAGCAAAACAAAATATTAAAACAACAAACAGAAATCTAGCCCAAGTGCACACTATGACCGATGGAGGGTGCTGGAATTATTATAGGACCGATGCATTAATTTGGAGACCCTAACATTTTATGAAGGGACTAAACTAGAAATTACCTAACTATAATAACTAACTTAATGTTGGTTATATGTAACGGTAATGGTCCTCATTTGAAGTACTAACAATTCTCCTTTGCGTCCCCATCAACAAAGAGAGAAAACCTATTGTTGTACTCAGCAAATGGAAGAACCATTTCACATAAAGAAAGTCTAAGGAAAGAGAAGATTAAAGAATCATACCATCCATGCAAAGTCTAATAAAGAGAAGATTCATGATTCTGTTACGACTTAATTTGTAACTTAGTGTTTTAGATTCTTGATTTCAAGAATCGAGTTCTTGATCTCTAGGATCGGGTGAGAAATATATAATGAAAGTGCAGCGGAAGGGTTTTGTAATGAAGAATTTGAGATGAGAGGAAAAGAAGAGTCAATGATGAGAAAAGAATATTGCTAGTCTATACCAAATAGTTCAACACAAAGGTTCAAAACATAAAATAAAATAGGGGTGAAGAACTATGACAAGAGATTTCATATATTCATTCATTCATGGGTCCTTGGGAAAGAGAGATCAACAATATATACTTGCTGATTTGCCCAAGAATATTCAAAATTATTGTTGTAACAACATAACAGAATTCAGTTTGAGAAATAACAGAAAATAGAATAAAAAAAGAACATTAAACTAAAAACAGAACTTCAATCCCTATTGTTGAATTGGACCGATGTAGGGTGTTGAAATTATATTTGGACCGCAGACTTTATTTTTGGACCGTAATAGATTCATAAAATTAAGGTACGCTTTCGTCATTCAGATTTAATTTCTCACACATTAAATTATGATCTAATTAGGATAATTCTAACAATTGGTATATGCATGCAATATATATATATATATTAATTTGTGATAATTTCAAATAAACTTGATATAAATATATAAAGATTTAGCCTAGATTTATGGATATTTGTTTTGTTGGGTCAAATTATTTTGATTGAAATAATTAAGAGAATAAGTCTATTCTATGCCAACTTTATTTTGATGATATGTGATTAAAACTTAATTATGATTAAATAAACGAAGCTAAGTCTGTTGGGTCAAATTATTTAGATTGAAATAATTAAGAGAATAAGTCTATTCTATGCTAACTTTATTTTGATGATATATGATTAAAACTTAATTATGATTAAATAAACGAAGCTAAGTCGTCTAATTGTTTCTGTGCAGGTGCTTCAGAATTGGCTAACTTAGACGTGGTCTAAGCAAGCTAATTAGACATGTTGCTAGTTAGACATGCTAGTTTAACAGATATGTAATTAGAAGTGCAAGTCTAACAGATACGTAGTTAGACGCGTAAGTCTAACAGATACATAGTTAGACGCGCAAGTCTAACAAATACGTAGTTAGACGCGCAAGTCTAACAGATACGTAGTTAGACGCGCAAGTCTAACAGATACGTAGTTAGACGCGCAAGTCTAACAGATACGTAGTTAGACGCGCAAGTCAAACATATACGTAGTTAAACGTGATAGTCTAACAAATACGTAGTTAGACGCGCAAGTCTAACAGATAGGTAGTTAGACGCGCAAGTCTAACAGATAGGTAGTTAGACGCGCAAGTCTAACAGATACGTAGTTAGACGCGCAAGTCTAACAGATACGTAGTTAGACGCGCAAGTCTAACAAATACGTAGTTAGACGCGCAAGTCTAACAGATACGTAGTTAGACGCGCAAGTCTAACAGATACGTAGTTAGACGCGCTAGTCTAACAGATACGTAGTTAGACGCGCTAGTCTAACAGATACGTAGTTAGACGCGCTAGTCTAACAGATACGTAGTTAGACGCGCTAGTCTAACAGATACGTAGTTAGACGCGCTAGTCTAACAGATACGTAGTTAGACGCGCTAGTCTAAAAGATACGTAGTTAGACGCGCTAGTCTAAAGATACGTAGTTAGACGCGCTAGTCTAACAGATACGTAGTTAGACGCACAAGTCTAACAGATACGTAGTTAGACGTGCTAGTCTAACAGATACGTAGTTAGACGTGCTAGTCTAACAGATACATAGTTAGACGTGCTAGTCTAACAGATACGTAGTTAGACGTGCTAGTCTAATAGATACGTAGTTAGACGTGCAAGTCTAACAGATACGTAGTTAGACGTGCAAGGCTAATTTAAAAATGACCTAATTATAATAACTAACTTAATGTTGGTTATATGTAACGGTAATGGTCCCTATTTGAAGTACGGAGAATTCTCTTTTGCGTCCCCATCAACAGAGAGAGAAAACATATTGTCGTACTCATCAAATGGAAGATTCATTCCACATAAAGAAAGTCTAAGGAAAGAGAAGATTAAAGAATCATTCAATCCATGCAAAGTCTAAGAAAGAGAAGATTCATGATTCATTAAATTAAGGTACGCTTCCGCCATTCAGATTTTAATTTCTCACACATTAAATTATGATCTAATTAAGATAATTCTAACAGTATCCACCCATGGTCATAGAGTGGAACAAAACTGCTATTCATATCCAATTGAGTGGTTTCATTGGCCGATTGGTTGTCCATCCAAAAAAACTACATAAAGAGCATACAATAAGCAAAGATTCTTAACATCATAAGAAGAATTAATAAATAGCATAGAATAAAGAAAGATTCTTAACATCATAAGAAGAGTGAATGAATTAACTTGGAAAACAAACACCAGCATACCACTGCAGAAGGCATATTATCTTGATCAAAACAAAGATCAGGAAAATGCATATTTTCACCAGATTCAAGCACTTTCTTTGCACCTTCTTTGTATCCTGAAAAGATTAAGAAGCCATTGACATTTTCTTTTTTAATTCATTTTTAAGTTTCAATGACATGTATAGAATACTAAGTCAGCTTACATAATAAGTAGGAGGAGAATGTTTAACATATCATTATGTTCACGGTTGTAGTAACTCCCTAAACTTTTTGTTTAATCTTTCTAATAAAGATAAGTAATTTGGTTAATGGAAATAAGAAGTCTTAATGTGAAAGATCATAAGAGTCATCATATATTATTGCCGCTATGCTAAGAGGAGATATTATTATTATTATTATCCTAGAAAGGGTTAAAAGAAAACAAAAGATTATGGGGGAGGGGTAAATATAAAAAATGTTACACTTAACACCTTCAGATGGGGACTCGAATTGTCCAAACTCTTTTCTTCTTAGTAGCCGTAGTAAGAACCATTTTAGCCAACTACAATCTGACTAGTTGAGGTATGGTTATAAAATAACTGGATAGACTTATAATTGAAGTTAAAAATTGTTGACCGTTAAGGACTCCAGCGGGACCACTAGCAGACGACCGATAGAACTCATTAGGCCAGATCAACGGTCTGGTGGGAGGGTCAACCGAGCCCAGGACACATGGAAGCAGTCCATCGTCCCAGGCTTATAAAGTCAGCTGTCCAGCATCCCATACAATCTCCTTCCCAACCTAGGCAGGCCCAAAAATATAAGCAATCTTCAAAGTCATGTTCTTGGTGTTCATCAACTGAGCGTGGTAGCCTCGAGAGCTCTTTTGATTTCTTAGAACGATCATATCACCCTCAATTTTTAACCTGAGTTAAGTTTTGAAAAATGTCAGCAATTTTAACAAAAAGAGACATAAAATATCCAATTAACGCGGAAGCACTAGTGGTCATTTATAGCTAAAATCGGCAATTCGAGTGCTATACTTAGAATTTTCAACTGAAATTTTAAGTTAGCATATAAATGCCCTAGTTTAGCTACCATAGCAAGCACATGCGCCCAGATTCACTAGAACTCTTGTTTTGATTTTTTAAAGAAAACATCAAGTCTTATTGGTACCTAGAATTAAGCTATTTGCTTTGAAATTTGGTAGAGCTACTATTTAAGAGATCCATAAACACTATAATGACTCATTTTCATATCATTCATAATTTTTTTGTAAGCAATTAATAAATTTGTGCCTGGGCATTTTCTAAGATTTTGCATGTTTGTAATGCTTTGAATTCTGAAATTGGTTGTGTATTTTGATTATATAAAAGTGTTTAAAACTTTCTCTTCAACTAGGTTTTTTATTAATTCAACTCCGATTAAAACTCCCAATTTGAAAAAAAAATAGTTTAATTTAATTAAATCGTATTGCTGGTCCTTGTTCGAGAATAATGGCTCAAGAACATGTATGTTGTATATGCGGCCCCAGGATAATGCAACCAATGCAGCCATCAAGGGCCCCTAAAAAAATTATACATTAGGAAGGTTTGAACCTAAGACTTATTACAAAGTATTATACCATTTAACTAAATAAACATTAGAAAGGTTTGAACCTAAGATGAGTATTCCTTCTTCATCTTTGTTCTTGGTTAAATAAGCATGAGAGAAGATTTATTGTTCTTCTCAAGAACACTTTATGAATTGAGTTGACATGATTATTATAAAAAATTTAACATGATGCTTGTGAGAATTTTAAAAACATAATCTGAATTGGTATGGTGAATTCTTTACCTTGATAATATCCTTGAATTGGCTTATCATATTGGGAATCTCGGCTTTAACTTGATCAAAACTCCATCCATTGAGGAAATATCCAACTGACAAATCATTCTGTCTAATGTCAAAAGTGTACAAAGCCTTTGAGAAAACCTCATTATTTAGTTGAAATTTTGGGAAAATTCCTCCTTCAAAAACAACAAAAACAACATAATTGTATTAAACAAGATGAGTAAGAATTGATAATCCAAACTCCAAACAGGTTAAACATACAACAAAAAAGACAGACTCTAGTCTCTACCTTTTCTGCGAGCAATTTGGGAACGACGATGGAAGCCATCAAAATTCATTATACTAAACATCTAACAAAACTGGACTGTAACCTGATACTTATAAGTTGTGTTGATATGAGAACGGATGGTGAAACCAGCTTTAGAAAAGTTAGCTCCATGACTATAGTTAGAGTCAATAGAATCAAGAAATGCGTTAATATATGTGTAATAGTTGTAATTAAAAATAATAATATAATAATATAAATATTTTTGGCTAAGTGCATGAGTGACACCTCACAAGGTACCTAAGTTTATATATATAAATAGGTAAAAATTTCTCTTTCTTTATTTTAGCAAATAGAAAGTGAAGGATAGAGAAAGTAGAGAGAGTGGAAGAAGAAAAATGAAGGTTTTGAGCAAATGAGAGAAATTCAGGAAAAAAAGAGCTTAAGGTTTGATTGAGTTGGTAGATCTAAGGGTTGGCTGGATTAAAGATAAGAAATCTACTCCTACTATAGTTTAGTTTTATTATAACTATATATATTATTGTTTTAAGAAAAGCATGTTTATTTCAAAATGGGTTTTGTTAAGTAAAAATAGATAATTAATTAGTAGTATTAATTATCTATTAAATAAGAATTTAATTGTGTTAAATTCTGTGTAGATTAAAAAAAATCGGAAGAAAAAGCTGCTCGGCCTTTTATTAAGTCGGTGTTTTTATCAAAGTTCGGTTTTACATGAAATCGGCATTATTACAGGATCGGCAATCTGTGAGCGTAATCGGTTTTTATAAAAATCGGTATTTTAACGAAGTCAGCATTTTATTAGAGCATAACCGATTTTATCCAAAATCGGTATTTTAACGAAGTCGACATTTAATTAGAGCGTAATCGATTTTATCCAAAATCAGTATTTTAACAAAGTCGGCATTTTATCAGAGCGTAACCGGTTTTATCCAACATCGGTATTTTAACGAAGTCGGTATTATGTGAAGCGTAACCGGTTTTATCTAACATCGGTATTTTACAAAGCACGCGTCCAGTATTTTTGCAAATCGGTATTTTGTAAAGCACGCGTCCAGTTCTTTGTAAATTGGTATTTTGAAAAGGCAAGTGTCCGGTTTTTATTTCCCGGTATTAAATAACTTCGGTTATATAAGAAGAATTCTCGGTATTTTATTGAAATCGGTTTGTCAATAAAATCGTCGATCCTGATCCTAACAAGTGGTATTAGAGCAGCTAGTTTCTATTCTCAAGCATCTACAAGAATCTGAATCATGTCTATGGCTATCACCAATAAGGTTCCTATGTTCTCAAAGGAAAACTATGTTGCATGGAAGGAAAGAGTCCAAGCTCATCTCGCTGCCATAGACGATGACATGTGGTTTGTTATCACCGAAAGTCCGATAAAGATTGAAAATGATAGATCTGAATGGACCAGTGATGATAAGAGAAAGAACAACCTCGACAACATGGCCAAAGATATTCTATACAAGACCTTGGATGACAACATGTTAAACTACATCATATCATGCAAATTTGCCAAAGAAATCTGGGAGAGGCTGACTCAACTTTGTGAGGGAAATGAGCAAACCAAAGAAAACAAGCTCATGGTCGCCACACAATAGTTTGAACATTAAGATGCGTCTCGAAGAAACAATAACTGAATTTGATGGGAGATTCAGCCAGATCATTACTACTCTTTCTGCTCTGGAAAAGGCCTACAACAATAGAGAGGTTTCAATCAAAGTCATGCGTTCTCTACCTAGGGAATGAGATATCAAAACGATAACAATGAGGGAGTCTAAAGATCTCAACAAGATGGAGCTCTTTGAATTGTTAGCTGATCTAAAAGTCTATTAATTCGAGATGAACTCAAGAAATGAAGATGAGTCATCATCCTCGAACGTAACTAGGGCATTATTATCATCTGTGGAACCAACAGTTCATGAGCCTATCAAGTCAGTTGAGCAGTTCAGCGAAGATGCAATGGCCTTACTTGTCAAGAAGTTTGACAAATTCATGAAGAAATCCAACTCATCCTACAACAAAAACAACAACCAATCCTATGACTACAAAGCTAACATTCGTTGTTTTAATTGTGATACTCTAGGTCATTACATGTCGGAATGTCGAAAGTCAAGGAGAGACGACAAGAAGTCAGCCAATCAGAAACCCAAGGAGGATCATCAACTATCCAAGCACAATAAAGATCAGAAAGCAATGGTGGTAGAAGAGAGCAAAAGAAAATGGGCTTAAAGTGATTCAGATAGTGATGATGAAGAAGTTAGGTGTTTGATGGCCAACGATAAAGAGGTATTTGACTTTGCTTCTGAAGAGTTCATTCGAGACAACCTAGTTATTGCACTCATCCAGATCACATGATCATTGAGTACAAGAAACTGTCCGTCCTTGCCTCAACTCATCTAGATAACACAATCTAGAAAACAGATGAACTATCCTGTAAGAACGAGAAACTTAAGGAGACAGTTCAACTGCTAACAAAGGAAAACGAAAGAACAAACTATGTGATTACTGCATGGACTAAGTCTGGGGATGCGGTCAACCAAATGACGAGTCATAAGTGGCCTGCCAACTGTAAGTTAGGATTAGGATATGAAAACAGTAACCCATAAAAGTCATGCAAAGAGTTGAAACCCAAGAAAGGCAAATTTCATCTTATAAATTTTGTCAAGGGTACCTCAACTAACATTCAAGCAAGTCATGATGCAGACGAGTTAGTAACTTAAAGGGAAATAAAATATGTGGAGTCAGCCGACAAGTCACGGTGGCTTAGTCTTGAAAGAAGGAAAGTCAGACGATCGGCTAGACATGAACACGATAAACGGTCAAAGATGTATTATCAAAACTCACTCTCAAGACATTATGACTCATCTGAAGGTAGACAGAGAGATGTCAAGCCTAAAGTAAGCAGACTTATTAAGACTAACACTGGGAGGTTCATCAAAATAATACAAGTATGGATCCCCAAAGGACTGATTAACCGTGGACCCAATTAAATGTGGGTATCAAAAGGTGTATATAATTTTATTTTGCAGGGTAAACAAGTCAGATATCTGGAAGATTCAGAATGGTACTTGGATAGTGGATGCTCCAAGCATATGATTGGAAATGGGAAGCTTCTCACCAACCTTATAAAGGAATCTGGATCAAATATCATATTCGGTGATAACTCCAAGGGTAAGACTGTGGGCAAAGGTAAAATTTTCCATGGAAATTTAACCATAAACAATGTGCTACTTGTTGAAAATTTATGTTATAATATGCTCAGTATAAGCCAAATGTGTGATATATGATATACTGTTGAATTTCATAAGCAAGCATGCTTAGTTAAGGATCAACAGGGAAGTACCATGTTGACAGGGCATATGATAAGTAATGTTTATAAGGTTAACTAGAAAAACAAATCACCTAAGTCCATTTGCATGATAGTTAAGAACGATCAAAATTGGCTTTGGCATAAGAGACTAAATCCCTTAAATTTCAAAACAATTAATTATATATGCACAAAAGAGCTAGTTCTAAGCATGCCTAATTTAAAGTTTTCTAAAGATAAAGTCTGCTCTGCTTGCCAAATGGGTAAACAGATCAAGTTAACGTTTAAAAGTAAAGGAAATATCCAATCTGAAAGGTATTTAGAACTTTTGCATATGGACCTTTTTGGCCCGGTTAAAGTAACTAATTTAGGAGGCATGGAATATACTTTAGTAATTATTGATGACTATTCTAGGTTTACATGGATTATTTTCTTAGCTTCTAACTTGATTAAAATGCTTAAAAGAATGCAAAATGAAAAATCATTAAGTGTTAATAGAATTAGAAGTGATAGAGGTACTGAGTTTACTAATAGAACTCTTTCATGTTATCTTGAGGAATCTGGAATTAGACACGAGTTGTCTAGTGCCAGAACCCCTCAGAAATATGACTTAGCTGAAAGGAGAAACAGAACCCTTAAAGAAGCGGCCAGATCTATGATAGTTGAGTATGGAGTGGCTCAAAAGCTTTGGGCAGAGGCCATGAATACAACATGTCATACTCAAAATTGGTCGATAATTAATAAAATATTTAACAAAACACGTTATGAGATTTACCATGGAAAAGTCCCTAATATCCGGTATTTTAGGATTTTTGGTTGTAAGTGTTATATTCATAATAATGGCAAAAATTATTTGACTACTTTTGATGTCAAATATGATGTTGGTATTATGTTAGGATATTCTGAAGTCAGTAAAACATATAGAGTGTACAATAATAAGATTTTAACTGTTGAAGAATCATCCCATGTTGTGTTTGATGAATCTGTCGAAAGTAACACTTCAACATCCATTGATTTGTCTAACAGAATGGAGGACGTCAATCTCCAATCTGATAGCGAAGATGAAGTCATAGTCATTCGAAATATTGTTTCCAACTAGACGGCTGAGAATGTTGAAACTCAACAAGATCAGACCGCAACTCAATAGGCTACTGAAAGCCTAGACTACTTTGAGGAAACCAATCAGTTAGATCCTAATGGTTTATCAAATCTTGATCAAATAACCGGTCGGTCAGAAAATGTTTCGGGACCAAACTTTAAATGGAACAACAATTATAGGTGACCCATCTGCCCCTCTTAGGACTAGACTTCAATCATTAGATGAATTCACAAACTCGGCTTTCATATCTCAAATTGAACCTAAGAAAGTGGATGAAGCACTACAGGATCTAAATTGGATTCTTACAATGAAAGAAGAACTAAACCAATTCGAAAGAACAAAGTGTGGCTTCTAGTTCCAAGACCAGCCAATCAATCTTTCATTGGAACAAGATGGGTCTTTCGAAATAAATTAAGTGAAGATGGTTTGGTCACGAGGAACAATTCTAGACTAGTGGCCCAAAGATATAGATAGGAGGAAGGCATTGACTTCGAGGAGTCATTTTCTCCTGTTGCCAGACTTGAGGCAGTCCGAATATTTTTAGCATTTACATCTTTCAAAATTTTCAAGGTATTTCAAAGGGATGTTAAGAGTTCCTTTCTTAACGGAATAATAAATAAGGAGGTGTATGTCGAGTAGCCTCCCAGTTTTAAAAACCCCGCCTTGATAAGTCATGTTTTTAGATTGGATAAAGCATTTTATGGCCTTAAACAAGCTCTTGGAGCATGGTATGATACACTTACTAAGTTCCTATTTGATCATGATTTCACTATAGGACCTGTTGATAAAACATTGTTCAAATTTGAAAAAGACTCTCATATTCTACTTGTTCAAATATATATTGATGATATTATATTTGGGTCAACTAACCCCAAGCTTTGTGACAAATTTTCTAACATGATGACTGGTAAGTTTGAAATGAGTATGATGGGGAGCTAAGTTTCTTCTTAGGCCTTCAAGTCTGTCAAATTGAATGAGGAACTTTCATCAACCAAGCCAAGTACACAAAGGAGTTGCTAAAGAAGTTCGGCATGGAGAGTTGTTCTGCTGCCTCAACTCTAATGAGCTCATCAATCAAGCTTGATAAGGATGAAGACGGTCAAAGTGTTGACATCACTTCCTATCATGGAATTATCGGCTTTCCTCTCTACTTAACAACAAACAGACCAGACATTCTCTTCGTTGTTGGTGTTTGTGGGAGATTCCAAGTTAATCCTACAATCTCACTATTTAGTTGCTAAAAGAATTTTGAAATATCTTATGGGCACTCAAAATGTGGGACTATGGTATCCGAAGGATTCCAATTTCAATTTGTTAAGCTACTCTGATACAGACTATGCAGGATGTAAGGTAGACAGGAAAAGCACCGGCATGACATGTCAATTTTTTGGTGATCGACTTGTCTCCTGGTATAGCAAGAAGCAGACCTCCATAGAAACTTCAACGATTGAAGTAGAGTATCTTGCTGATGGAACTTGATGTGCTCAGCTTTTATGGATCTAACAACAACTTAAAGATTTCGGTATTCAGGCTCAGAAGTCCCCAATCTTTTGGACAACACCAGCCTCCATAACAATAATATACAATCCATTGTTGCACTCAAGAACGAAGCACATAGAAGTTAGGCACCACTTCATCCGAGATCATGTGACGAAGAAGCACATCTAGTTGGAATATGTCCCAACAGATCAACAAGTGGCTGATATCTTTACCAAGTCACTCTAAAAGACTAAGTTTTCTTACTTTAAAAACATTTTGGGTCTTGCAGACATTAACTAAAATTTTCTAAAAACATGGCATGCATTTAGGGAGAACCATTCTATTCTCCAAGATAATAAGTTTTCTTACTTTAGAAATATTTTGGGTCTTGCAGACATTAATTAAACTTTTCTAAAAACACAACATGCATTTAGGGAGAAGCCTTCTATTCTTCAAAATGATTCTTTTTGCATATGTTTTCTTATAAAACTAGACATGCATTGAGGGAGAAGTCGATGCTTCTCAAAAATATTTGTGTTAAAATTTAGCTTCATAACAACACCACGCATGGATTCAGGGAGAAGCTTATGCTTCTCAAAACGTTTTTTATCGCATAATTTCATAAAACATATGTGTTTATAAATTTAGAGGGTAAATAAATGATTCGACAGATAACACCGAACGGTTTTCTCTTTTAAAACGATCAAATCATTAAACCGATACAACTTGTTACAGTCAATAAACTTACTTAGTTTTTAATGGGATTAAATGAATATTATGATAATTCTAGACAACAAATATTACTCATTGATTCTAAACCTAACATAAATAGGGCATATGCGATGTTGCAGGGTATAGAAAGACAGAGAGAAGTCCAATCTTTGTTTAATGATTAGAGTGAAAATTTTGCTATAGAATGAAAGATAATTCTAAATAGTAGAAATAAGAAAATGCAGTAAGAAATACAAAAAGTAGAGGAGCTAATAACAAGACATACAAAGCTTCAAATTGAGGTTCTTCTTTATATTGCAAACATTGAAGAACAGAAGATCATATACAAGAAGGTTGTTTTAAAATCATAGGTTATACTGAATAGTGGAAAAGTAACTGTAATCTAAAAGTGAAAAATTTTAATACCTCATCCAATACTTTGTAAACATGCAAATTTGACATACTCTAATTTATAATAAAATTATTAATTTACAATAATATTAAAATAATATTTTGATTTTTTTTAATTCAAAATTACCCAAAACATCAAATTGGGGCTAATTATTGTGATGATTAAGTCCTAATTAGAAAAATTAAATAAAAACTAAAAATTATTTAAGGTTAAAATATTTTATTTATTTTACCCAAATTAAACCAAAAAATGAGTTAAAATAATTTAATTATAATTTTTAACATAAATTATGTATAATTTATGGCTTAAAATAATTAAATAAATATCCCAAAATACCCAAAATGCCCAAAATTAAAATTAATAAACATGTTGTCAAAAAATATTTTTTGCATTAATTTGGTGAAGAAAAACGCAAGAAAGAGTTAAAATTTGGATTTCAAATAACCTTTATATTATAAATAAAAACGATGATCTAGTGTGGCCAAAATAAAGGACTTCATTGCAGCTGGATTAAATACATCGAATCAGCACTGAATTTTCATCATGCGCTTAGAAAGACGTCACGTACCCGGTTATAGCCAAGCATGCGCGCGCTTGGGTTCATACCGGATTAGATAACGGGATGCTAACCCTATTTGCCCAGTCGCCCAAACAGTAGGCGGAACGCCTAACGATGGACGGAAAGCAAATGGTGCGTTTATTTAAACAAAGCGATGTTGTTTTGTTCATCTTCTTCGTGAGGCCGAAGAAATGTGTTCGACGCTAACGACCTTTTAGAAGCCTAATCTCCAACATTACTCAACCTTATCCATCCATTCTTTCACCAACGTGCACGTCTCTACCTTGCCATCATTACCCCTAAGGTTTGAATTCAAGACCTACCCTAGAACTAGGTTACTAAGGACAAAACAAAAACGAATAAGAAGGATTTCAGAAGCCAAATTCAATATGAATTCAACTTTAATAACTGACCTAGATTAGTAAAAAATACTCCATATGCGTTCTTCTTCCAATCCATCGAACATAATCCAAATATTACAGCCTTCTTGAAGAATTTCAAAGAACACTATCGATTGTCTTTTTGAAGAATTTTTTCCGGTGAACAAGGCTTTGATCTAGGACTTAAAAAATCTTCCTACAAATCATTGGATCAGTGTTCTACAATCACTAGTAAGCTTCCAGACCTACTGTAATTCAAATTAGGATTCAAAATTGAATTTTTCCATGTTCGATCGGGTTGATCTTGTTTAGGCTCAATTTCGTGCTTCTATAGTTGAAATCAATCCCTAGATGATTTTTAAGCTTTCTTTCGAAAGAGATTTCATCAATTCAACCTCAATCAAAAAAACTCAAATTTAATTTGAAAATTTGAAAATTTTGAATTTCATGTTCTATGGCTTTTAAGCTTGAATTTTGATTCAAATAGTTGTCTAACATTCTTATGAACGTGGTAGAATGGTTTTTAAATCATATTACATACATCCCGTCATTTTTTATCAAACTTAAAATTTTGAAATAAAAAGTTTGAATTTCAGTTTAAAAGTTGTTACAAAGCTTGATTGATATTCTTTTTTTAGTTGTGTTCGACTATAAACCTTATTTGAAAATTGTTGGAACAAGAATTAGGTAAGGGGATGGCCTAAATCAAATGTTCTCAAATCTTGCCCAAGAAATTGGGTTGAGAAATCGATCGTCTTAGAATTTGATTGGTCGATTCTAGGATTAGGGATTATGATCCATACATCCATATGAATTGTTTTTAACTTACATATCATGTTTTCATGATTTGAATCAAAAGATACAAACCTGCAATCTTCATACTAAATGAAGAACACTCGGTCCTCTTGGACCGAGTTGTAGGACCAAGGACCGAGAAGTAGGACAGAGAGTTCTCGGTTCTGACCGAGACCAAGGGCCGAGAAAATTGACCTAGGACCGTGACCCATGATAGATGTTCTTGATTTAGGACCAAGCCTTAGGACCCGTGTTCTTGAGCAAGGACCGAGAAATCCGACTGAGGATTTTCACCTAGGACTGAGAGGTCTGGCCTGAGACCGAGACTCCCAGGACCAATGAATGAAAAATTTAAATTCGGGACCAAGACTCCCAGTCCTAGGACCAAACAATCTGAGTTTACGACCGAGCTTCACGAGCCCCAATCTAGACCATCCTCGGTCGACCGAGCCCATTCGGTCCTAGACTGGTAAAAATGGACCTAAACCCTAGGACTTCGGTCCTATGGCCTATTTTGTTCCACTTTTTAAAATACAAAATTATTTTTGTAATTTTGGAACCAAATCTATTTTTCACATAATTCCGAGAGGTCAGAAAATGATTTTTTAAATATTTTTGGGATATTTTCCAAACAAATATTTTGACTAAGGCCCCGTTTGGAATTTAATTTTAAACTAATACTTTTCTAATATTTTTAAGGTCTTTTACTCAACTTTTGTTCGCCGCGATTGCTGGTACGCACTTCTAAATAATTTTGTACAATTATTTACGTAATCTAAACTTATCCTTGTTTAGGACCCCAAATTACTAATTAAAGGAAATAAATGTTATAAATAAAACTTTTGATAGCCAAACTTTTACTTTAAAAAATAAAATCGTTTCCAACGGTCACGGAAGACATAGCGCGAAAGCCATTTCCCGAGCGTAACCAAATAACAAACTCTTATGGAAACTCTAGTAAAAAGTACGTTTATCCATTTTTCAAAAATTATAAAACAAGATGAGTAAGAATTAATAATCCAAACTCCAAACAGGTTAAACATAAAGTAACAAAGACTGACTCTAGTCTCTACCTTTTCTGCGAGCAATTTGGGAACGATGATTGAAACCATCAAACTCATAATATTGAACATCTAACGAAACTGGATTGTTACATGAATCCTTATAAGTAGTGTTGATCTAAGGACGGAGGGTGGAACCAGTTGGGGCAAAGTTAGCTCCATGGCTATAGTTAGAGCCAATAGAATCAAGAAATGCGTTGATGTATGAAAGCCCTAACTCCTTAGCTGAGAAACGTGATCAAAAACATTTACTTAATTACAGGAATCAAACTATCTAGATATAGTCATTACCTGCAAAAATTTTAAATAAAATTTTCAAAACCTCTAAGATCATTAGAAAACTTCAAAGTCCTAACTTCTCAACTGAGAAACATGATTATACCCTTATTAAAAAAGGATGAGAAGAGGAGATAATTCTTCACCGGAGAGATAAAGAGATATAGAAGGAAGGTGAGATAAAAGGAATGAGCTATTACTCTTAACATTCAACATGCCCAATATGTGAGAAATCTATCTGAGTATATAGTGTTTAGAAGATTCCCCTTAATTATGTTACAAATCAACTGCTGAGGTGGCCTAACAAACGAAGGGCCAGTAAGAAGATAAACAATACATGGAAATAAATGCAAAAAGGAAAAACAGAATAACCAAATGGTTATTTAAAAAAGAAAGAAAAAGATAAAAGTTGTTCCTCAGATCCGACCGCTTTCAATGCTCCACGTGTAAGACTCTCACTCATTTGATATTCTTAATTTTGTCTTGTAACAATACCCACTTCTTTAACATTTAGTTGACCTCAACGAAGTCTCACCGATCTCTTCCTTGTCTGCCCCATTCCAGGATTTTCTCAGGGTGTTCCATAGCCAACGTCTCAGCATCCTCCCAAGAGTTTTCTTCTTCTTCTTTGCCTGACCATTTAACGAGCAAATGACGACGTCGAGTGCCCTCCTTCATTAAGTGTTTTTCTACTCGATTTTCTTCTAGGATAGAGTCCGGAACCACCAAACTAGGTATGTCTTCAATCCTATTCGATGTTCCATGATAACTTTCCAGTTGTGATATATGAAAAACATTATAAATTTTAGCTTCCTGTCCTAGATCCAACCTTTAGGCTACTTCCCCAATTCGTTTTGTTATACAAAATGGACCAAAGAATCTGGGGGAGAGTTTGTGATATGTCTTTCTTGCATAAAGTTGTCGATATGACTGAAGTTTAACAAGAACCCAATATTCCACAAAAACTTTACTTATGTTCGATGTTTATCATGAATCTGTTTCATTCTATTTTGGGTTGTTTGCAAATGAAATTTAAGTAATTGGAGGGTAGATTCCCTATTCAATAAGGTACGGTTTACTTCCTCAATTCGAGAATCTCCCACTAGATAGGGTGTATGAATTGGGGGTTTATACCCATATATAGCTTCGAAAGGAGAAACCGGAATGGCTGAGTGAAAGTTAGTGTTGTACCACCATTCCGCAAGGGAAAGCCTTGATCCGGACGGTGTCCTGCCATACAATGCAGATATGTTCCCAGACAACGATTAACGACTTCCGTTTGGCCGTTAGATTGTGGGTGATAAGCTGAAGAAAGGGCTTGATGCACACCCTGCATTTTGAGGAACTCCCTCTAGAATATGCTAATAAAAAATTTTTCTCGATCACTTATTATTGATAGAGGCATTCCATGGAGTTTGAAGACGTTGTCCAAGAATACTTCTGCAATCGTTTTAGCTATGAAAGGATGGTGTAGACCCACGAAGTGTGCTATTTTGGATAGACGATCAACCACCACAAAAATCATTGTTTTCCCCTACTTTAGGTAAGTGTTCTATGAAATCCATATATATTGATTCCCATTATTTATTAGGAATAGGCAGCGGTTGTAGAAGACCCTTCGGAGCCTGTGTTTCTCTTTTGTTTCTTTAACAAACATCGCATGATCGGATATATTCCCTAACATCTCGTGTCATTCCTTCCCAATAATATACCAATTGCAATTTTTTACAGGTGACAAGAGTAAATGAGTGACCACTAGTCATGCTAAAGTGCATTTCAATAATGAGTATCGTTCAAAGCTTAGAATCACAGCCCACCACCAACTTACCATTTTTTCTCAACGTACCATCTATGAAGGTAAACAACTTATGAACTTCTTCATTTTCCTGGATTTCTTGGATTATCTTAATTAGATTATGATTAGTGGCCCATGCTTGGTTAATCTTCTGGATGACTGGTGAATGATAAACTGAAATACCCGCATATTGCACTTCATTATCCCTTCTGGATAAAGCATCTGCCACTACATTATCTTTGTCACATTTAAATTGTATTGTAAAGTCATACCCGATCAGCTTGTAAAGCCACTTTTCTTGGGTGGGTGTTTGTACTCTTTGTTCCAACAGATATTTGAGTGATTCATGATCTGTCTTAACTACGAATGGTTTGTATCGCAGGTAGGGTCTCCACTTCTCGATAGCAAATGTGAGGGCACCCATTTTCATACGAATCTGATGATAGCCCGAATGCAAGTCGAGTTTTGAGAAGAATTTAGAACCATGAAGCCCCTCCAGTAACTCTTCGATGATGGGAATAGGGGATTTGTCATTGACTATAGCTGCATTTAGTTGGCGATAGTCTATACATAACCTTCAAGATAAATATTTCTTTCTTACTAAGACAACTGGTGCAGCAAATGCGCTATGACTGTGTTGAATGATTCTTTTTTCTAGCATTTCATCCATCATTGTCTCAATTTTAGTTTTTGGTAATGCATGGTAACGATATGATCTTAAGCATATTAGTTTTGTACCAGCTTTCAAAAGGATTTGGTGATCATGGTCCCGGCCTGGTGGAAGTTCGGTGGGTTTCTGGAATAGGTCTTCAAACGAAGCCAAAATTCCAGCCAGGCCTTTAAGGGCCTCATGAAATCTTACAGCAGCAATCGCGAAGAATTGTCCTCCTTCATCAAGTGAGTTCCTTACTTGTACTAGTGCTTCCATATTTCCTTTTTGTAGTAGTTTAGGCAGTTTGTTACCCTCCATTATGTTGTTCTTTGTTTGATTAATTCCCTGCAGACATTTAGTATTCCCCTCTCGTTCATAAGTCAATGTGAGTTTCTCAAAATTCCTTGATGATGGCCCTAAAGTTATAAGCCATTCAATGCCCAAATCCACGTCATAACTGGACATAGATAGCACCCGCATGTTGACTATATATTCATCATCGTTCATGGTCCACTTCAAGCCTTGACAACAACTACCGCTTACCAGGTTTGATCCATCTACTACCTTTACTTGTAGAGCTTTAATTGTAACAATAGGGTGGTGAATGTTTTTGAGAACCCTACTGCTAATAAAATTATGAGTACTACCAGTGTCTATAAGAATAACAACTGATAGTAGCCCAATCTTTCCCAAAATTCGTAGGGCTTGATAGTTCTTCATTCCAGACAAGGCATGGAGAGATATGAAAGGTTCTTCATAGTTCGGTGTGGACATAAGAGTATTTAGGTTAGCGGTTTTAGTAGTTTCAGGTATGTTCTCACATTATTCAGTTTTATTCACTAGTATCATAAACAACTTGGCTTTACATCTGTAATTGGAATCATATTTCTCATCACAAGTATAATAGAGACCTTTCTTCCTTCTATCATCAAGAACTTTAGGATACATTTGTTGCATATACCTATGTCTGGTATTTGGGTTAAAATGGGAAGAGTAATAGGGGTTAGGGTGATATGGTTTGGGATGATTAGACAAGGTAGACTTCGGATAGGAGGATGTGGGTAAGATTGGTGGAATAGGACTGTATAAGTAACCACTACTCATCAAGGATTTGTAGGTGACTTCTTGAACCTTGGCTACTGCCATAGCATCGTTTAATGAACGAGGTTGCAACGGCCGTACCGAGTTAGCGATCTCTTCTCTAAGACCACTTAGATATCAGTCTAGTATATATTCATATGGCATGTGTATAAGTTTCTGAGAAATAGTCATGTACCTTAGATTATAATCTTGAACAATTTTGGTTTATTTCAGATTCATCAGTTGCCTGATTGGGGTATCACAAATCAATAGACCAAATTGCTGAAGTAACGACTTCTTGAGATTTAACCAAGTTAATGCTATTGTTTTATTTCTGGTTTGCAGAAACGATCCGTACCAGGTTCGAGCATCCCCCGAGAAGTGAATAGGAGGGATCTCTACCTTAGTTGCATCTGTGGTGCGATCGACCCTAAAGAACTGTTCTGCCGATATAATCCAGCCTTCAACTTCCACTCCAACAAATTTAGGAAAATCAACATTCGTGAATCTTGTAGGCAGGACATATGACCTATCCCTTGGTGCACCTGTTCGTGAAGACCCTACACCATCCTCCGAACGATCACCGTTATTCTTAGTTGCCAAGGTATGTAACTGTTCTTCGATGGATTCGACTTTATTCTCCATCCACTTACGTACTTCCATTATCGTTTGGTTCATTGACTCTACCAATACACGCAGGGAATCGTTATCCAATTGGTGTCTTATTTCGACCATCGTGAAGATCGACTGCTTTGATACCAAATGATACCCTTATTAGAAAAGGATGGGAAGAGGAGATAATTCTTCACCGAAGAGATGAAGAGATACAGAAGGAAGGTGAGATAAAAAGAAGGAGCTACTGCTCTTAACATTCAACATGCCCAATATGTGAGAAATCTATCTGAGTATATAGTGCTCAGAAGATTCCCTTTAATTCTGTTACAAATCAACGGCTGAGGTGGCCTAACAAACTAAGGGCCACTTTGTAAGAAGATAAACAATATAGGGAAATAAATGCGAAAAGAAAAAACAGAATAACCAAATGGTTATTTAAAAAAGAAAGACAAATATAAAGTTGCTCCTCAGATCCAACGGCTTCCAATGCTCCACGTGTAAGACTCACCCATTTGATATTCTTAATTTTGTCTTGTAACACATTATCAACAACATTTACTTAAGTCATTATCTAGAAAACAATTCTATATGTTTTTCTTAAATCATGAGCAAATCAATGTAGAATATAATTCACATAGAGATGATGATAAATGTTGTCAGTCAGTATTTCATTGCAGACATTTTAGATTTAACAATGAAGTCGATTATAAGACGGTCATCACAGTAGCCCGTTAAAGAAAGATTCGTCGTTGGGAGAGATTGCTTGGCCGAATAAGGCTGATAAACTGTCGGTAACAGAGTTAGAGTCGCCGAAGTTGAATATAGCTAGAAACTGATAGTTGCCATTGACGAGCAGAATGTAACCAGAGAATTGAAGAACAAGTATAGTCAGAAAGCATTTTCTTCGTCGAAGAATCTCCATGTGAAATTTCTTTGTTGTGAGATTATTCTTAAATTGTAAAATTTAAAATAGAGACTAATGTTAAATCTATCATTTATTCTTAATCTCGTATGTGATTCGAAAGGAAGGTAACTTATGAAATTTAATTATAAAGTCTAATTTGTTTGAGTCTTTCGATTTCGATTTAAAAAGAATAATTCTTTAACAACTTATCAAAGAAAATCTTTGATCATGTACATTTTGATAAATTTTTATATTATACTTTGAGTTTGATTCTTTTTTTATCTAATTTCTAAATCCATTCATGTTCACATAAATGAAAAAATTACATTGTTTTTCTTTTTTCTTTTTTATATTATTAAAATATCAATTTCATACAATTTTTTATCATTCACATCACTAGATTTATTATCTAAAATATTAAAATATATAATTTTTTAAATATTTTTTGTCATTATATATTATTACCCATTTTTAAAATAATCTAAGTTTTATTCAAATAAACTTATATCTAACAAATCTTATGTGTTTCTTTTATATTAGCATAAGTCAAATCTCATGTAGGGGTGGCCAAAAAATCCGATCCAAAAGATCTGATCCGTTGATCCGGCCAATCCGATCCGAAAAAATCCGTATCCGATGGATCGAATTCGGATATCGATCCGATCCGATATTTTTACCGGATTTCCGGATCGGATACGGATCAGGCAAAAAAATTCGGATACCCGAAACCGATCCGATGATATTTAAAATTTATTAAATAAATAAATTTAAAAACAAAATATTATAAAATAATTAAATATCTCTCTCTACCTTTCTTTTTCTTTTCTCTGTCTGTTTATAAACCCATATCAAACGGGTTTCTTACCTTTCAGATCTGTTTCTTTTTCTTCTTCACATTTTTCTTTCTTCTTCTTCTTCACATTTTCCTTTCTTCTTCTTCATATTTTCCTTTCTGTCTGTTTCTCAAATCGTCATTAGAAGTTGCTGGAGTTGTTCTTCTTCACATTTCCTTTCTGTCTGTTTCTCAAATCGTCATTAGAAGTTGCTGGAGTTGGAGCTTGGAGGCTGGAGCTGCTGCGGTAACTTGTAAGTAATGTTTTCCTTTTTTCTGCTGTAACTTGCAAATTTGTTTTCCATTTCTGCTTCTTCCATTTCCAGATCTGTTTTTCAGTTCCTACTTCGTAGTGTTTAAGTATTTGTTTTCCAGTATCTATTTAAGTATATGTTTTCCAGTTCTTAGTGTTTAAGTATATGTTTTCCATTTCTGCTGCTGTAACTTGCAGATCTTACTAGTATTCAAGATCTACAAACATGAGTGAGAAATTTATGTCTGAGAGAAATGAAAGTGAAGTATGATAAGTATTGGGGCGACATTCTTAACATCAATTATTTGATATTTATCTCTATGTTACTTGATCCAAGGCATAAGATGCATCTAGTTGATTGGGTTGTGCGTAATTGCTTTGATGATACCAAAAGCACAATCTTGAATTTGAATGTGAAACTTCTTATTGATGAAATGTTCAAGCTCTCTACACTTCTTCAATGCCTCAAGAAGATAAGCAAACAAGTTCCTCTTCAAATAATCCATTGAAAAATAGGAATGAGAATCGTGAAGGGGAAGTTATGGATTTTGCAAAGTTGTTGACTTCAAGGTTTCAAATGGATGTTGGTTTTGATCACGTTCAAAGGAACAAATCTGAGTTGGATAAGTATCTAGAAGAGCCACTTGAGAATGATTATGAGAATAATCATGTGTTTCTTTTTATATTAGCACAAGTCTAGCCATGATCAAAATATGTATCGAGTTAAGGAATCACTATATTGTCAAGAGAAGATTACAATTATATTTCTTTTATATTAGCGTTAGTCTAGCCATGGTCAAAATATGTATCGAACTAAGGAATCACTATGTTGTCAAGAGAATATTGCAATAATATTTCTTTTATATTAGCGTTAGTCTAGTCATGATCAAAATATGTATCGAGCTAAAGAATCATTATCTTGTTTGTTAAGAGGAGATTACAAGAATATTTATTTTATATTAGCGCTAGTCTAGCCATGATCAAAATGTATCGAGGTAAAGAATCATTACGTTGTCAAGAGGAGATTACAATGGTATTTCTGTTGTAATAATATTTCTTATGTATTGGCGCTAGTCTTGCCATGGTCAAAATATATCGGGCAAATCTTTAGCTTCACATCTTGAACAAATATACTCTGCTTTTTCTTTGCAATCTTTTTTTTTATTGCAAAGAGCACATATTTGGTATTGTCAGCCCTCACAATTATTGGACGTACTGCATACAAATTATCGCGTGCGTTGGACGTACTGCATACAAATATAGATCATATTTCATCATCCATGTTATTATATAAACAAGAAAGTATACAAGTAAACTCGGATCTTACAGATTCTTCATCTTCTTGAGCATTTTTTGACTTTATTAGCTCCGCTTTGGGAATGGAATACCCAAGAATCTGATCTTACTTCTACGTGACCCCTTAACACATCCCTTACAAATCCAATGTTGGTTCTTTTTCATCATATATTGTCCAACAATAACAATAGAGAGTGAATTCTCTCTTGTTTATACTACTTGCACTGCAATGAGCAATAACTTAGTATATATATATAGAGATGCAAACATTTGATTATTATCAGTTTCAACTATTGACGATCCTATGCTTCATAATTTCTCGTGATCAATCAACAACGTTTTAACATGATCGAGTACTCAAACACATTACGATTTCTATCCTATATATAATTCAAGTATTATATCAACACATAAATCGGTTTCAATACACCTATCGGAAGTCTCTGCGAACTTCCAATTAACCAAAATTGAACTAGATAATCACTCAATATGACTATATATATATACTAACGAGAATGAGCAAATAATGCAAACGATTATTATAGTAGAAATCAACAAGAGAGAGACAATCAAATGTTGAAAACTCCTCAAGGTCCTTTTGAATATGAATTCGAAGCTTACAATAGATTCGCGAAGCTATTAACGGAGGATCTTAGGAAACACGCATCTACAGTTCATGGAACACGAAGATCATACTTGATGGAAGCTATCTCTTCTCCAACAATGGCAGAAATCTTTTCAATTGATCTCTCTCTCTCTCTCTCTCTCTCTCTCTCTCTAGCTAACTTTTCTCTCTCTTGATGGCCAAGAAATCTCTTATCTTCTCTTCTCTTCTTTTAACTGATCTCTGAAAACTGATCTCAATAACCCCTTAATAACAAACCCAAAACTTAGACTTACTTATCCGAAGATATATTGTCAGGATGATACACCCAGGTCTTATATAGCTTTCAATGTTTGTAGGGCTGTTTGACAACCAATCAAGGATCTGGACATATGAACAAGATTAACTGTTTGTTGCAGATGTGTGCACTAAACTTGGCTAAAACAATTTAGAAAACCAGGATACCTGTTTCCTCAAGACAATAGGCAAATTGCTTGGATCTTTTCCAAAAAGTTTAAACACAATTCGATCTGTCCGGCTCTAGCATCATATGGAAATTGAAATACATAAGAATAACTATATGGTGTTATTTACATAACAATCTGTTTGTAGGGGTATATGGAAGCAACATCTTTGAAAAATATATTCTTGCCTCATTTAAGTATAAAGTCACATGGAGAAATAATTTAAACATAAGATGGGAAAACTAGCAATTATCAAAATAAATAGGATAAGATCAATTTATATTATTGAATAAAGGGAAATGAAGTATCTTGTTTGTAACTATTTTGCCAAGTTTCCACAATATCAATCTGAACCAAAAGATGAACAGAGAAGTAGAACCATAATTGAGGCTTTGGTAGTTCTTCTCTACTTTGAGATTTTATGCTTTACTTTTCTTCATTTTGATCAACTCATGCCAACAAATGGAATGACTTGTACTGTTATGATTTGGTTTAGTTTATCCAACTGTTGATGCAACTTTATTGACAGTGGATCAATAAAAAGATTCTCGCTTTTCAAAAAACAAATGTAGAACAATACATTCATAACATTTGAGAATGATTTATATACATGAACAATTGAGAAAAATCAAGAAACCATGAGAGAATTATATCTGTGCATCCCCACTAGAACTAGAAGGCGATTGGCTCAATGTTGAATCAGAATTCCGACCGGCCGGCTTAACCTGAAAAACAAACCGGTATTTTCCGGTTTAAAAGGTAAATTATATAAATTTTATATAATTATTATTATAATATTATTATGATAATATTTAATTATTTTTTTTTTTGTCAGTACTCAGTACTATACTACCTAATACCTATTAATGAGCTGTGAGCCTATATTTATTATTACTTTTTGCTTTTGTTTTTGCTTTTACTTTAGACTTTAACGAAAGAAAGAAGAAATATGTTGAAGACGACGAAGGAGAAAGGTTGAAGACGAAGGAGAAAGACGACGGTTCTTCTCACGACTATCTACTTTAGATCTTCGGCTGTTCTTCAGATCTACATTTGTTTGTCAAATTTTCGACTGTTCTTCAGATCTTCAGTAAGTATGAATTCTTGTAGTATTTCCGATAATAGGTTGGTTTATCATTGATGAGCAGCAAACAATGAATATGCAATTAGGATTCATTGTTTAATTAGGGTTTAGAAGAGAATGATCAGTAAACAATGAATATGCAATTAGGATTCATTCTCCAATTAGGGTTTTTTAATTTAGGTATTGTAATTAGGGTTCTTCAATGTGATGTGTGGGTTTATTAATTTGCTTATTGTTTAATGGATTTGCTGACTGTTGATTGCTTCAATTTAATTATTGGTATTGAATTTGTTGACTGATTGTTGGATTGTTGGATGTGGGTAAACTGATTTTAATTTAAGTATTGTTGACTGATTGTTGGATGTGGGTAAACTGGTTTTTAATTTTGGTATTGTTGACTGATTGTTGGATGTGGGTAAACTGGTTTTTAATTTATTTTAAAAAAAAGAAGAAAAAAAATCCGGTTCAACCAGTGGTTTAACCGGTTGAACCGGTCGGACCGAAGTACAGCACAAAAACCGGGTTGATGACCGAAACGGTTTTCAAAACCTTGATAAAACCTTCTGATACAGACAAAAATCTGAAGGCTGATCCTGTGGAGGAGAAGAAGCCACCTGGAAATTAAAAGTTGCTAAGACTAGGACATCTGTTAGTCCAAAATATTAATTAAGTCTTTTATGTTTCTTATGTTTTTCAGCCATTCTGTTAGGCCTTGTCATCACTGTTATTTCCTTAACAAATTCTGTTAGAATATTCAGTCCTTCTAGATAAAAGGATCTGATATTCTAAATTGTTTAGTTACGTATTTTGGAATGGAAGAGCACTAGCTCAGCAGCTTTCTCCTCATCTTCTTATTGGTATCATCTCTTATCTCATCTCCTTCCCTGATCTTCTTTGAAAAACCCTAAATATTCTCTTTGTTGTATCAAGTGGTATCAGAGCTCACCTTCCTGTTCGACCATGGTGGAAACACGACAACAGGCGGATAACGACATTTTACGTTCAACAGTGGAAGCTATAACTAAAACCTTAGAGGAGCAACGCAATTGGATGGAATCGAATGAAAATCGCAGTCAGTTGAGGCTGAATTCCCTGGAGCAGAGGATCGAAGAAATGTTCGTGAGAAATGGAGATACGGCTGAATCCTCTCGTACGAATAACCCTAGGGAGAGAGCTTACATACCTCCCACACGATTAACGAAGGTTGACTTCCCGAAATTCGATGGAGCTGATGTAGAAGGATGGCTGATTTCTGCCGAACAATTCTTCAGAGTGGATCACACTGTTGATATAACCAAAGTCGAAATCGCACCGATTCATTTCCAAGGCGACGCAAGGCTCTGGTATGGTTCTTACATCCAATCTCGAAGTCAAACGATAGCTCTTACTTGGGACGTTCTTCGTTCTGATCTTCTCCAACAGTTTGGACCCTCGATCTGTGAAAGTCCCATTAATCAGTTGATGAATCTGAAACAAACAGGCTCTATTCAGGATTATAATCTGAAATACATGGCTATATCACAGAAATTCATTAACATGCCAGATGAATATGTAATTGAGTGTTATCTCAGTGGTATACATGAAGAGATTTCTAACACTGTTAGACTACTCAAACCTGATTCCCTGAACTTAGCAATGGCTATAGCTAAAGTTCAGGAAGCTACTTTTAAATCTCTACTTAAAAGAGGTCACCTATATAACTCCAGCCCACCTATACTGCCTAAACCAAATCAATCTAAACCTACCTGATCAGTTTCTGCTAAATCTCCATATTCCAACTATTCATATTCATCTCCCTTTCCTCAAAATCCTTGACAGAAACATTTACAACAAATGGATCCAAAAATTCTTGACGAAAGACGTAGAAAGGGTTTATGCTACACTTGTGATGAGAAGTTTGATTCAAATCATAAATGTAAAGCTAAACTATTCATGATCAACTTAGCTAAATCAGGAGATGTCTCAGAATATTTCTTACCTGAACCTGTTGACTCTTCACTTCCTCCTTCCCAGCCACCTTCTAATGATGAACCTTCCATCTCGATCCATGCTCTTGACGGTTCAAAGAATTATCAAACCCTTCGTATATCGGGCAAAGTTGGGCAGCTGTCCATTACGATTTTAATTGATACTGGAAGCACCCATAACTTCATTAACAGTCGGATTATGAATAATATTAATCATACAGCCCAACAAACATCAGTTTTACCTGTTAAGGTGGCAGATGGTTCCAATATTTTCAGCCATGCTTATTGTAAAGATTTGTTGTGGACAATGGGGGGGTTGGAATTCAAAGCTGATATGCGAGTGCTTACTATGTCTACATATGACATGGTCTTGGGTATTGAATGGCTAATTACCCTGGGGCCATCGGAGTGGGATTTTGATAAACTCACTATTTCTTTTTGTAAATAGGGAAAGAATTACCTTCTTCAGGGAATGAACCAGATGCAGATTAATATCATGGAGGGTGATCAACTTTCCAAGCTCTTGATGAAAGGAGGGCAAGCAGCCTTGGTTCAATTGCGAAACTGTGAGGAACATAAAGGCCATTTCTTTGCTCTTACAGCCCAAGAGCCACATAACACTGATGAAGAGCTTGAGCAGATTCTAAAACAGTTTGAAGATCTGTTCCAAGAGCCGAAGGAATTGCCACCACCAAGAGGGCATGATCACCAGATTCCTTTGAAAGAAGGAACAATGCCTATTTGTTTAAGACCTTACAGGTATCCTGCCCTACAAAAAACAGAAATTGAAAAGATGGTAGAGCAAATGTTAGAAAAGGTCGTTATTCAACCAAGCCACAGCGCATTTGCAGCTCCAGTGGTTTTAGTGAGAAAGAAAGATTTAACTTGGAGACTATGTATCGATTACCGGAAGTTGAATGCAGCAACCGTTAAAGATAAATTTCCAATACCGGTGATTGAAGAACTTCTTGAAGAGCTCCATGGGTCAAAGATCTTCTCCAAATTGGATTTCCGAGCTGGATATCATCAAATAAGAATGAAACCGACTGATTATCATAAAACAGCATTTCGAACGCATGAAGGACTGTATGAGTTTCTTGTTATGCCTTTTGGCCTAACCAACGCACCTTCAACTTTTCAAAGTCTGATGAACTTGATCTTCAAACCGTATCTAAGGCAATTCGTTCTGGTTTTCTTTGATGATATTCTGATTTATAGTAAGTCTTGGAGTGATCATCTTCAGCACCTTCGAATGGTCCTAGAAGTTCTGCAAACAAACACTTTATTTGTTAATAAAGGAAAATGTGAATTTAGTTGTCTTCAGATCACATACCTGGGTCATATTATTAACAGCGAGGGTGTAGCAGCAGATCCCCACAAATTGGAGGCCATGAGTTCTTGGCCTATCCCCAATTCGATCAAACAGCTCCGAGGGTTTTTGAGGTTGACGGACTACTATTGGAGATTTATTAAGGGTTATGGTATGATTTCTAAACCAATGGCAGAATTATTAAAAAAGAGTAAGTTTCATTGGTCTGAAAGTGCCAATTCGACTTTCAATCAGTTGAAACTAGCTTTATCAATACCCCCGTTTTAGCCTTACCAGACTTTAGTCAGCCATTTGTGGTGGAAACAGATGCAAGCAATGTGGGAATTGGCGCAGTTCTAGTCCAAAACAATCGACCAATTGCATATATTAGTCGGGCACTTCAAGCTGCTAACAACCCTTCATCCACATACGAACGAGAACTTTTGGCATTGACATTTGCTGTGGAAAAGTGGCGCCTTTACCTGCGATATTCACCATTTATAGTTAAAAAAGATCATGAATCTTTGAAACACCTTCTGGAGCAGAGAGTTCAGACACCAACCCAGGAAAAATGGCACTATAAACTAGTTGGATACGACTTCACAGCTCAGTACAAAAAAGGTAAAGAGCTGATGCCATGTCACGGAGAGAACCGATAGTGCAGTGTGTCGGGCTCTCGGTCTATCACTCACCAATACTGAAACGTCTTAATGATGTTTGGGCTACTGACCCTAATATGGTGAACCTTATAAATGAATTAAAAGAAAATGAGGATGCACATCTAGGGTATACCTTCATCAATGGCAGTCTAAGGAAAGAAGGGAAGCTGGTTGTAGGGTTTGATCCAGAACTCCGATCGATCATCATTGCATCAATGCACTCCGCTCCTACTGGTGGTCACTCGGGATCCCTAGCTACAACAAAGAAAATACAGTTAGCATATTTCTGGCCTGGGCTAAGTCGTTATGTACGGGAATTTTTCAGAATCTGCGATATATGTCAAAAGAACAAAGGTGAGACCTTAGCGCCAAAAGGCCTTCTCCAACCTCTGCCCATACCGAATAATTTCTGGCAATCAATCTCTATGGATTTTATTGAACATCTACCAGTCTCGGGTGGAAAAACGGTGATATTGGTCGTGGTGGATAGATTATCCAAGATGGGGCATTTTATTGCCCTTAGTCACCCATTCACAACACGCAAAGTAGCTGAAGTCTTCATCGATAATATTTTTAAACTTCATGGTATGCCACTATCTATAATTAGTGACAGGGATAAAGTATTTTTAAGTTCCTTTTGGCGTGAGTTTCTTAAACTACAAGGGGTACATCAAGCTCTCTCCACAGCTTATCACCCTCAGACCGACGGTCAAACTGAAGTAGTAAATCGGTGCATTGGTACATACCTGAGATGTATGGCTGGCCAACAACCTCATTAGTGGCATCGTTGGTTGTCCTTGGCAGAATGGTGGTACAATACGAACCATCACTCTTCTACACAGGTCTCTCCATTTGAAGCGATTTACGGTTATGCTCCTCCGGTGCACACTCCTTACCTAGCAAGGGATTCAAGAGTTGAAGAAGTTAATAAAACCTTCTTAGATCGAGAGATAGCCCTGAAATTGCTGAAATTTCACTTACTTAGAACCCAAAATCGAATGAAACAATAACATGATAAACATCGAACTGAAGCATCATTTCAAATCGAGGATTGGGTCTTAGTAAAATTGCAACCTTACCGTCAGTTATTAATTAGGGGAAATCACCACAAGCTGCAACCTAAGTTCTTTGGGCCATACCGAGTACTGGCGAAAATAGGGGAAGTCGCTTATCGTCTGGAGTTACCATCTGATGCTCGAATTCACAATGTCTTCCATATTTCGCAGCTCAAGCAGTATAGGGGTACGCCTACTTCAATTGAGGAAATTCCAAAGCTGAAATCTTGTGACTTGACTCCTGAATCGATTCTGGAAGAACGAAATATTCGATCAGGTAAAAACCTAATTAAACAGATGTTAGTTAAATGGGCGAATCAAAGTAGCGATGAGAATACCTGGGAAGATGAAGATGCTCTGGGCTTACGATATCCCAACTTGTTGATCGACTGGGGCCAAAAGAGAAGATGTTTAGTTCGATTTCGCCGAGGTCGTCGAAATGCTGGAGGAGTGACTCTTGATACAGACAAAAATCTGAAGGTTGATCCTATGGAGGAGAAGAAGCCACCTGGAAATTAAAAGTTGCTAAGATTAGGACATCTGTTAGTCCAAAATATTAATTAAGTCCTTTATTTTCTTATGTTTTCAGCCATTCTGTTAGGCCTTGTCATCACTGTTATTTCCTTAAAAAATTCTGTTAGAATATCCAGTCCTTCCAGATAAAAGGATCTGATATTCTAAATTGTTCAGTTACGTATTTTGGAATTGAAGAGCACTAGCTCAGCAGCTTTCTCCTCATCTTCTTCTTGGTATCATCTCTTATCTCATCTCCTTCCCTGATCTTCTTTGAAAAACCCTAAATATTCTTTTTGTTGTATCACCTTCATACTGAGTAGTCGAACTAACCTCAGTAATCGGGGCTCAGCGTCCTCCTTAAAGTCTGCCTATGTCCCCTTATGACCCTGATACCAAGTTGCTAATAAACTGGGAGAACAATCTAGTTTCTGCTACCGGGCTCAGCGTCGCGGGGTAGTCGTCTGGCTGGGGTTGGACTCGAGGAGGTAGTCGTCCGGCGATCGTGAGGTAAGGGGGAGACCAACCGTCGCGGGCGGGGGAAGAGAGGGAAAGAAACGGGCAGAATGGGGAAAAGAAAAAGGAAGAAAAAAAATTAATAGAAAGGGTAAAAGTGTTTAAAATTTTAAAAAAAAAGTTAAATATAAAAATTGAAATTATTGAGGTTATTTGTAGGAATGACACTCTTTTGAGGGTTATTTGATCAAATTTTCCGGAAGATGAGAGTCTGAGATGAAACAGGTTAGGTTAGAAAATGAACAGTCGGACGTAGTCGATTAGGTAAAAACAGAGAATGAATTGGGGTATTAGGCTTCATTTTTTTTATTTTTATGTATACTGATTTCTTAATAATTATTGGCTTTTTTTTCTTTTTTTTTCTTTTTTTTTTAATATTTTATGTATACTGATTCTTAATTTAAAAAAAAATATAAGTTAAATTCTTATATTTAAATATAATGTTTAATTTATTTACTTTAAATTTATATTATTTTTTATTTTTTATTTAATTAAATTTAAATAATAATTAAATAAAGACAAATGTTAATAATAATAAAAATTAATAATACTGTAAAAAATTTAAAATATGTTATATAAAAAATAATAATAAAATTTTACTATTAATAAAATTTTAAGTCAAATTTAATTAAAAATAAATAAAATATTAAAATAAAATATTTAAAAATTTAAAAATAAAACATAAAAGAATATTAAAATTTAGAATACTTAAATAATAAGTTTTTTTATATAAAAAAAAAAAATTGAAGGGGGTGGTATAAGTTAAGGGTTGGCAAAAAAAAAAAAAAAAATTTATTTTAGTTTTTAACCATGCTTAATATAGGTTGACATATAAGGTTTGCTGTATTTTGTTGCAGTGGCACTAAACTCACCTTATAGAATTTATGATTCATTATGTGTTTATACCATATATATGTTAGATAAATTCAGACCGGTTCAAATAAACCTAACTTAAACAAATTTCCCATGTAGGAACAAGGAACCGGACCGGATGAACAAAAGAAAACCAACTGAAGAAACCGAACCGGTCAAGCTACCAAACCGATCAAGTGTATTCGGAACGTGACCGCACAAAGGAAGGATCGGCCAAAGCTCAAAACCGGAACCATCAAACAGCCGATCATCCACAAGACAAGAACAACCGGAAGAAGTCCGGTTACTTCACTATCAAAAGACATTCGGCCAAGTCAAGTGGCCGACCTACACAAGAAGACACTTTGGGTATCTGTTGAGAATGATACCAAAGGAACAGACTGAATACTTCCATATCCGTGCAAGTCTGAGGAAAGACTATAGGCTGCAGAAAACAGTACTACCGGATCCTTCTACTTCGGGATAAGCCAGAAAGGAAATCTTCAAAGTGCAGACAACTGTCCAAACAGACAGTGCCTACATTGAGTAAAAGACAAACCCGGCAGGTTTGCCTTACAGACCGGCAGGTCTGAAACAGGATACCAGGTCTGAGATTGACCGTCAGGTCTGAGGAGACGACCGCAGGTCTGAGACACTGAATCACTGCACTTCTGATCAGCCAATCAGATTCAAGGCAGTGAAATATGACCGTTGGCATATTTCACCTATAAAAGGAGGCAGTTGAAGAAGAGTAAATGCGCGACACACAGGGGCATACAGTGGGACAAAAACATTGGGACATCAAGAGACATATATTGAGATACCGAAAGCTAAGAGCATTTACTACAAGTGATAACAGTGTGCTATTCTAGAAAGCCTAAGTGTTGAGAGCTTAAGTGTGATTACAATTTCGGTGTAAATTGTACGGGTGTTATCGAGCAGGAAATAAGTCTCGATCGGATTGTATTTGTATTCCTTAGTGAATATCCTTCTCGCGGTTTCGAGAGGAAGGGGTGACGTAGGAGTTTTATCTCCGAACATCCATAAAATCTACTGTGTTATTTACTTTCTGCCGGCCTCATTACATAACCGACTAACTTAACCATACCGCTCCAAACTGAATCTATACTAACCATACCGAACTTCCAGGTTACCGAAACCGACCCACCATCCTTCAAATCTTCATCATCCGAAGCCGACTGTGCCTATCATACAAGCATACCGCTTCAACCTGAAAGCAAACCTCTTCCGCGCTTGAACCTAGTTCAAGGGTTTGTGACAGGTTGTGTAGTATTGAAACCCCGGTGTTAATCTCTAACAGGATTAACCACCACCCTACGAGTGAGAACCGCTAACCGGTCCAACCCCCGGTCCACCAGCGGCGACCTAGATCCTAACAATTGGTATCAGAGCAGTTAGTTTCAATACTCAAGCAAGCATGTATCAAGATAGGCCTCCAATGCTAGAAGGTGATGACTTTGCCAACTGGAAGGCACGCATGCACCTACATCTAGTCACCTTGGATGATGAAATGGAATCCATTCTAACCGAAGGACCGATAATCATTGATAAAGAAAGAAAGGAATGGACGGCTGAAGATAGGAGAAGAAACAACCTGGATAACCATGCAAGAAACCGGATCTCCAACAGCGTGGACAGAAACACATATTGCAAGATCAGAGACTGCCAAACCGCGAAGGAGACATGGAACACGGTTATCCAGATCTTTGAGGGAAATGAAAGAACAAAGGAGAACAAAATAATGGTGGCCACACAGAGGTTTGAGAGCATCAAAATGAAACCAGGAGAAACTATGAAGGAATACAGTGACCGGTTCACTGGTGTGTTAGATGAATTAGCAAATCTGGGCAAGAAGTATGACAACAAAGAGGTCATTATGAAGGTTTTGAGATCTCTTCCAAGTGCTTGGGACATAAAGACGATGGTCATGAGGGAATCAAAGAGCCTACGTAAGATGAAATTATACGACGTATTCGAAGATCTTAAGGCATATGAGTTCGAGATGAGATCTAGAACTGAAGAGGAAGTCTCGGCCTCAACATCAACCAGAGCATTGATCACATCTACGGAACCGGCTGCACCTGTTCCTGCACCTGCACCTACACCGGCACCTATCTCTGCACCTGCACCTATCAGAACTGCCGAACAGTTCACTGAGGACGCAATGGCAATGCTTGCACAGAAGTTTGGGAGGTTCATGAATAGAAGTCAACCTACGAACAACTACTATGGTGACAAATCCAATGTAAGATGCTATAACTGTAACTGTTTGGGACATTTTAAGTGGGAATGCAGGAAACCAAGGAGAGATACCCAGAAACCGGACTACCAAAACAACCGGAACAACTACCAACGAATCGGTGAAGGGAGTGGTAATAACCGGAATAACTATCAACAAGTCGAAGGGAGTGAGATACCGAAAGCACTGATAGCCGACGATGGAGGAAGTCTATGGGCTCGCAGTGACAGTGACGATGAACTCACGTGTCTCATGGCAAATGAGGAACAGGTATTTGACTCTCCTTGTGAAGAATTCACTAAAGATGAGTTATACAATGCATTGAATGACATGGTAGAAGAATATAAGAACCTATTGACCATGTTACCTAAGCACCTCAACATCAAAACCGATTCCACAGTACCTATCCTAGTAGAACCAGAGGTACCCATCATAACCGAACCGGAGGTCATACAATCTGATGATACCCATACTCTAGAAACCAAGTTAGATCCTAAGATCGAACAACCTAGTGAGCCGACTAGAGAACTAACCGAGAAAGAGAATGCCCGATTTCAATATACGATGGCCGCCTATAGGAGATCTAGCGATATAGTAAAGAATTTGAATAAACAATACAGGCATCCTCGTTGTAAGAATGGCCTAGGATACACAGAGAATAGATCTAAAGACCGAAAACCCATATGGAAAGCAAAGCTCACAAAAGGAAACCTTCACTTTATAAAATTTCTTAAGAGCACCTGTACAGCTGAAGAAGAGGAGACCGCATATTATAGGGAAGAAAAGCTAAAATACGACTATGTTGGTCCAACCGATTCATGGCTTGATATAGAGAAAAGGAAAGCCGAAATTCTCAAATATAAGAAAGATTTTCCTGAACCGCGTAGGTCAAACTATAGATCATCAAACCAAAGACCATCACCATTTAGGCCATCTATAGGGAAACCGAAATACACCAGACCAAGTGTCAAAAAGACAGTCAAAACCCTAGCAAAGAAGACCGTCCGATTTATCAAGGTCTGGATACCTAAGGGACTAATCGCATGTGGACCCAAGTAAATGTGGGCACCAAATAGTTGTAAATATGTACATTTTGCAGGATCCAAAGAAACGGCTAGGAAACTCCGAATGGTTCTTGGACAGCGGTTGCTCCAGGCACATGACCGGAAATAGTAATTTGCTAACCGATATCAGATCAGCAACCGGTTCTCTAATCACCTTCGGTGACAATTCAAAAGGTAAAACCGTGGGCAAGGGTAAGATTGTCCATGGTAACCTAACTATTGATAACGTACTTCTAGTTGAAAACCTACGTTTCAATCTACTTAGCATTAGTCAAAAGTGTGATGCTGGATACACGGTAGAATTTCTTAAACATGCATGCTTAGTTAAGAATTCTCAAGGCATAGTACTACTAACCGGAAATAGGATAGGTAACATCTACAAGGTAGACTGGAAAACTAGAGTAGAACATCCTATATGCATGATAGCTAAGACTGATCAAACCTGGCTATGGCACAAAAGACTAAACCATCTAAACATGAAAACCTTAAACTACATTCGTGGTAAAAAGCTAGTTGAAGGTATTCCTGATATAGTATTTAACCAGGATAAGGTTTGTTCAGCATGCCAAATGGGTAAACAAACTAGGTCATCCTTTAAGAATAAAGGAAATATTCAATCTAGCCGATGCTTAGACCTTCTTCACATGGATTTATTTGGACCAATTCAGGTCATTAGCCTAGGAGGTATGCTGTACACCATGGTAGTTATTGATAATTACTCTAGATATACATGGGTGATATTCTTACCATCTAAACGTGAAACGGTATCAAACCTGATCACTCTTCTTAAGCGTTTGCAAAATGAAACATCAACTCGTATTAATTGTATTCGAAGCGATAGAGGTACCGAATTTACTAACGGCACATTAACTGCATATCTTGATGAATCCGGCATTAGACACGAGTTGTCTAGTGCTAGGACTCCTCAACAAAATGGCCTGGCCGAGAGAAGAAACCGGACTCTCAAGGAAGCCGCACGGTCCATGATAGCCGATTCCGGCATTGCTCAGAAATTTTGGGCTGAGGCTATCAACACTGCATGCTATACACAAAACCGGTCATTGATAAACAAATTTCACAACAAAACACCGTATGAGGTCTATTTTAACAGAGTTCCTAAACTTAAATACCTCAGGATTTTCGGTTGTAAATGTTATATTCATATGAATGGTAAAACCCAACTCACCGTTTTTTATCCAAAAACCGATACCGGAATCATGCTAGGATATTCAGCAGTACGCAAAGCATATAGAGTATACAATAATAGAACTGCAACCATGGAGGAAACAATTCACGTTGTTTTCGATGAATCGGTTGAAAGCAATACTGCTTCATGCTTTGATCTACACAACAGATTGGTAAATAACGATATTCATTCTGACAGTGAAGATGAGACTCCGGTCTTCAGGCGATTTGTCCATGACCAAATGGGTAATATTGAAACCCAGCCGGATCAAGCTGTTCCACAACAGGAAGCTGACACTTCGGTCCAATCCGAGGAAGCCGGTCGGTCTGACAATGTTGCTCAGCCTACCGACATGTCTAGCCTTGATCAAATAAACGGTAATTTGGTAGACACCCCTGAACTGAATCTCAGAAGAAACAGTAAACATCCTCCTGAGCAAATTATAGGTGACCCTTCAAAACCTGTTCGAACTAGGGGTCAACTTCTGGAAGGATATTTTAACTCCGCTTTCATATCCCAGATTGAACCGAAAAGAATAGATGAAGCATTGTCAGATCCGGATTGGATCTTGGGAATGCAAGAAGAACTAAACCAGTTCGAGAGTAGTAAGGTCTGGTACCTAGTTCCTAGACCGAAGGATCAATCGGTCATAGGAACAAGATGGGTATTCAAAAACAAACTCAATGAGGACGGTTTGGTCACGAGGAACAAAGCCAGATTAGTGGCTCAAGGTTACAAACAGGAAGAAGGCATTGACTTTGAAGAGTCATTTGCTCCTGTAGCCAGGATTGAAGCCATTAGGATTTTTCTTGCATTTGCGGCTTTCAAAAACTTTAAGGTCTTTCAAATGGATGTTAAGAGTGCATTCTTGAACGGTGACCTACGTGAGGAAGTGTATGTTGAACAACCACCCGGTTTTAAGAACGCTGCATTTCCAAACCATGTATACCGGCTAAACAAAGCTTTATACGGTCTAAAGCAAGCACCTAGGGCCTGGTATGATACACTAACCGCATTTCTATTGGAACATGATTTCACCATCGGTTCAGTGGATAAGACTTTGTTCAAATTTGAAAAGAAGGAACATATCCTACTTGTTCAAATCTATGTAGATGACATCATTTTTGGCTCAACCGATCCTAAATTATGCGATAAGTTCTCAAAAATGATGACTGACAAGTTTGAAATGAGTATGATGGGAGAATTAAGTTTCTTCCTAGGTCTTCAGGTTAAACAACTCAAGGAAGGAACTTTCATAAGCCAACCTAAGTACACCAAGGAGCTACTAAAGAAGTTCGGGATGGACACCTGCTCCTCGGCGGCTACTCCAATGAGCTCATCAGTTAAGCTGGACAGAGATGATGAGGGCCAATCGGTAGACCAGATTGCATACCGGGGCATGATCGGTTCCCTGTTGTACCTGACAGCGAGTAGACCGGACATCATGTTTGCAGTTGGTGTGTGTGGGAGATTCCAAGCAAATTCAAAGCAATCCCATTACACAGCCGCAAAGAGAATAATGAAGTATCTGAAGGGCACACCTGATGTCGGTCTGTGGTACCCAAAAGACTCATCGTTCAATCTAACGAGTTACTCAGACGCAGACTATGCGGGTTGTAAGATTGACAGAAAGAACACCAGCGGAACATGTCAGTTCCTTGGTGACCGGCTTGTTTCATGGCATAGCAAGAAGCAGACATCGGTGGCCACGTCCACTGCAGAAGCTGAATACTTGGCGGCCGGAAGTTGCTGTTCTCAACTTCTCTGGATCCAACAGCAGCTGAAGGACTTCGGTATCATAGCCGAAGAGTCCCCGATCTTCTGTGACAACACAAGTGCCATTGCGATTACCTACAATCCAGTTCTCCACTCCAGAACCAAGCACATCGACATAAGGCATCACTTCATTCGGGAGCATGTCACGCTGAAGCATATCCGGCTGGAATACGTACCGACTGATCAACAAGTAGCCGATATCTTCACGAAGCCTCTACAGGAAGCTAACTTCTCTCAATTCAGACTTACTCTCGGTTTAACCGACATTAGTCAGATTCTTCCTAAGGATGCTTAAAAGGAAATCCGGCTTCGACAGATAAAACAGGTAGTTCTTCTTAAGCTGTTGATTTTTGAATTCTCAAGATGCCTATGGAAGAACCGCCCAGCCCATCAGACAGAGTAAACCGACCGGCTACTTGGTGGAAACGCCAACTAACCGCATCGGGATGAACAACTGATGACTGACCGGTTCGGAAGCAGGTCATCCTAGATTATTTGAATTTCACAGATGTGGAACAACTACCAATGTTTGCAGATATCTGTTCTGAGATGTTGCTTTTTCAAAGAAAACTGGTCGCGCCTAAAAAGACGTGAAGATCTTTTGATATCTTTCACGGTTCAGGCCTATGACCGACATCTAGACTGCAAACATGCCTATTTTTATGCAAAACCTTTTATCCTGCAGTTAATACATGTCATTCCATTTATTGCCTGGACAATAGGTTAGCCCCTAAACTAGTATTTAAGAGAGGCAAACACTCACCACAAAACTCACAAGTCACAAGAACATCCTCTCACTAAGGCAATCTAACCATGTCTCAATTCCCAAATATCCTCCAAGTCGATTTTGAATCATGTTCTAGTACCGAACACTATGAAGTGTATCGGATGATCAAGAAACTGGAAGACACTGGCCTCCAGTATTTTCTGGATGACAAGCAAACTATCTACCCTGAATCCGTTTTGGAATTTTACTATAATGCCAGGGTATTCCGGGGCACACCCCATTTTGATACCCACATCCAATCAAAGGTTGGGGGTATAATTTTCGATTTCACCGAGCAGGACTTTGCTCGGTGCTTCAGTCTGCCTAAGCAAGGGATCACAGACCTCAACCCTCCGGCCGATATTAAGGCTGAGGTCTCCCTCTCCTTTGCCCGGTCGGATGAGCCTGTTAATGATCATGGCTCTAAGTCTCTCTTGAGGGCTGAGTATCAGCTCCTCAATGATGTAATAGGAAGTGGCATCTTTGGAAGAGATGTCACCAACACCTATTGCGTGGCGAATTTCAATATGATGGCGGCCATCATTACCAGCACGCCGGTAAATTGGTCCCGGGTGCTGTTCGACACCTTAGTTTGGATGATTAACATCCAGTCGGTCGGTCTTATTCCCCAAATAAGCACCCTTATGGTGGAACTTGGTGTTCCAACCTGTCCTGGCGAGGGCTTGAACCAGGCCCAGGTGTTAACCAGAGAGATGACCGATTCTTTCTATAGTCGGTTTGAAAGAGAATGGAGGAGGAGAAACTTCAACCCCCCTCGTGATGTTAACTCAGGCGCTCGCTAAGTCACTTCTTCTTGCATCCGGTCGTTTTGCTTCATGCACCGGATGTATTCTTATCCAACTCAAGTTTGATCGTTTTGGCCTCATCCGTGTCTCCTTCGGTTTTATGTGCTTTCTTTGATTTCATGAAAGCCATTTTCGGCATTGTATCTGTTATTTTCGGCATCTATCTAATTAATCTCGGTTATGTTCAAGTGCATTTAATGAGATAATCCCAATTAATGAAATAACTCCCAACCACCCGCACATTTAATTTCCAACTAATCTGGTCACTTCCCAACTAATACTTACCTCGAGCCTTGCAATCCGCCGCTTCCCCATGCATCTTGAAAAGGGAAAGATTCTCTTCATTAATAAAACAAAACTAACCATCAATGCTTAGATTTTCCCTCCAAAACCGATCCTATATAAGGAGCCATCCTCTCCTCATTTCATCACATCCAAAATCACTTGTATTCCTTTTGAATCTCTCTCTCTATACCATAATCATGCCGAGCCGAACATTGGGAAACTTTCTAAGTGTTGATTTCGATTCATGTATGGCAGAATGGGACTATGACCATCCAAAGAAACACATGTTCGAAAGCCTTATTGTTACCGGTCTTCAAACCTTCCTCGAAGAATCCGGTCCCATACTGATTGAGGATGTCAAGGAATTCTTCAGAAATGCCTGCAACTGGGGCGATCGCATTGTCACCACTGTAAGGAATCATACCTTCCGGCTTGATGAAGCCGAATTTGCCACCCTCTTCAATCTGCCCAAAGAAGGGTTCTCTGATTTCCCAACCATGGAGGGACTTGATGAATACTACTATGGGTTACGCTGCTCTGCAACCCTTGATCCGGTGGAAACCTATGGGTTAAAAACCCGCCTCGGTAGTAGCACTCAGCTCCTTCTTGAGATCGTCACTCGATCCATTCTGTGCCAATCTCCAAATCAGCGGTATTCAAAGAATACCTACAACATAATGACCCACATCTACCACAGAACGACCATCAATTGGTCAGCGGTCCTCTTTCAAAACTTGAGGAATATGGTGCTGACCAAGAAAGGTCTCGGTTATGCACCTCACATCAGCAAGTTGATTCTCAAGTACCGGCCAGAGTTTGGACCGGGTACACCGGCATCGCCCTCAAACATTCTTGATGCAGATGCGGTGGAAGAGAAGAAATCCAGAATGGTGTTTACTGCTTAAATGTCTATCTTTCATCCTATCGGTTTTCATTCTAATAAAATATCGTTTCAGTTTCAATGACCGTTTCTCTTTATTCTTTGCACATCTATCTAAGTAACCGGCTTAAACTCGTTCTTATCCGGTATCATAAAATCTATTTAAAACTGTTAAACACCGATCAATCAAAATATCTGAATAAAATTAGAAACCGATCAATCATTCGGCCACATAGAAAAGAATGTGTCATCCATGACATAGGAAAAGGGTTTTGGAGGGAAATCTCCCGCTCAAAGCTGCCGCCCACCGTTTCATACGTAACCGCCCACAGTTTGGCGTCTTTTCACTTTGGAGGGAAAACTCCCGCCCATTAATGATGGGACGGTTGGGTTTCCAAACCGTGCCTATAAAAGAGGGCCTTCGGTCATATTTTTCATTCTCACGCAAATTCACTTTCTCTCTCTAAGCTTCCTAAACTCTCTGAAGCCGATTTCTCTCATACTCAAACTCTTCAACATGGGTCGTGATTCGGCGTTGTTCAAACTTTACTCTCAAGTGGATTTCGAGGAAATCCGGCAGAATGGGACGACCGAGGCAAAGGAAGTCATTGACCGGCTGATTAAAACCGGTCTGGGATATTTTCTAGACGGTCCTCACGTAATTTACAGAGATGCGGTCGAAGAGTTCTTCAAAACCGCAATCATCTCCTACGACAGGATCATCGCAACGGTTTGCGGTTCCCAAATCGAGATCACCGAAGCAGTGGTGGCCGAGAGCTTGCGTCTCCCAACTACCGGCCAGGATGCAACGGAAGAAATAGACGATGATACCTTTGAGATGGCTTGCCACTTCTTATCGGCAACCAATGAGCCGATCACTACATCCGGAAGTAAACAGATGCTGAAACCGGAGTATATCCCGGCGTGTGACGTTTTTGTCAGGGCGATACTGGCAAGGGGAGGAAACTTCAGCAACCTCACCAGAGACAAAATCAAAATGATAATCGGACTGTTGGAAGGAAAAGAGGTCAACTGGGCAAGATCAGTATTCGGCAACCTCATGGACATGGTAAGACCGGATTCAGCCAGGTCGTGGGGATATGCCGTGCAACTCGGTAAGATCTTCCTACACTTGAACCTCAACATCGGTCCCGGTGTTGAGCTAATAAAACGTCGCATCATTCGATCGAGGCACTTCCTTCCGAGAACGCAGTCGGCCTCCAGTTCCGTAGGCGGTCGAAAGAAGAAAGCTGCAAAGAAAGATGCCCCGGCAAAAGCAAAGACCGGAGGAAAGAGGAAAGAAAAGATAACTTTCGTAGACCCATCGCAACAAGCGGAAGATGAGGAGTGGGCCCCTGAGGAAACCGACACGGAGAGGACCGAAGATAGAACGGTTCATGACGACGATCATTCGGCTCGGAGTCCGAACGATGCCGAACAAAGCGCCAATCCTGAGACCACCGAGGGTGAAGAAGGGGTTGATACAGGAGCCAATGATGAAGGCTACAACAAGGAGGAGGCCGATGAGGCCGAAGCCGAAAGATTAGCCCAGAATATCTTTCGGGGCATTAACAAGCGAGACGAGGACGTTATAGACTTGTATTTGGAGTGGCATGAGCACCGGTTCAGTACAAAATATAAAGATATCCTACCGAGCTTCCACCAACAGAAGTGCATCGAGAGATTGGAGGAAGTAGAGGACATGATTCTACGTCTCACTAGATCCAATACAATTCAGGAGGTACAATGCCGAACCTGTCTCCTGATACCGAGAAGCCACCTTCGGAAACTAAGAAGGCGCATCCGGAAAATTACGGAGGAGTATACCGAAGGGGGATCGGTGTCTACCGTAGCGCCGCGAGTATTAACAAAGCTCGAAAAAGGCAAACTGGAAATACGTCAAGAGATAGAGCGGCTAGAAGCAATATGCAATCAAAAACAAGTTCCGGTATATACCGCTCCGGTAATCGAAGAATTTCCAATTGACTGCCCAACACCTTCAAGAGAGGAAGTTGAGACACCAAGGGAGGATGAGGCACCGATACTAGAAGATGTCGAAGTACCGATCTTGGAAAATGCGGTATTGAACTCGGAGGATGCGGCAACATTAGAACCTCCTAATGAAAATGCTGCACTGATAGACTCCAGTGAGAGAGCCGATCCTGATCCCACCGAGCAATCAACTCCCCCTCCACCACCGGAAGCCACTGCTTCGGTCCCTCCTAAAGAACAGATTGAAGACCGGCTTCAAAAGTTTGAGGCATCCGTTTCGGGGCGGGTTGATGACCAACTTAAGAAGTTTGAAATGTCCATATCAGGGCAGATTGAAGACCGGCTTCAAAAGTTTGAGGCATCAATATCGGAGCAGATTAATGACCGCGTACTTGAACACGAAGTGTCCAAGTTTCAACCGCTCAAGGATAGATGCGAGAACATATTCGATTCGGCCCTGAAGTTCACCGACGTGACAAAGCAGCTTCTGGATCAACATCAAGCACGTCTAGCAGAACTCAGCACCGGACTGTGGGAAGAGGCCGGTGAGCGAGAAAATTGTGTTCAGAGAACCGCAGCTCTAGAAGGTATGGCCTCGGACTTAAAGAAGGATCTCGAACAAGTCGACACGACAATTAACCGGGTCTCAGAACTCGAAAAGTCGAACGAAAGTCTCGTGGCCGAAGTAAAGGCACTTACTGCACAGATGGCCGAAATTCTGAAAGCTAAGGAGAATGCGGACGCCGCGGCTATAGAGGCTGATGCTCTGGTTGCTAAAAAGGTCCAGGCAAGGCTGGACGCCGAAGCCAGCAAAGATAAAGAGGCGCCGCGATCGTCTCAGCTGACCGAAGCAGAATTGGAAGCCGAAAGAATACGAAGGGCCGAGATCCTATATCCGGGGTATGCTGCGAAAGTGGCCAGTCAGGCTGCGGAGGATGCCGCACGACTGGAAAGGGAAGCACGAAGGCTGGCAGGCTATGCAAAGGACCACGAGAAGAAGAAGAAAGCAGCCGCATCCGCTTCAACACCGAAGAAGAGAAAGAGGCAGGCTCCTAAGAGAGTTCAGATTGCCGAGATGTTCAATGAAATCTCTGAACCGGTCTCCACGGGTACTTCGCAGCAAGCCGACCTAGTCGAGGACGAAGTTGAAGAACAGCTGCGGTCCCGGTCTAAAAGACAACGCCCCTCCCAACAGACCAGGCAACCGCAACCGCAACCGAAGAAAAAGAAAAGTGCCTATGAATTCACAGACTCTGACTAGGGACTATCCTTCTTTTTCTCATTTGCCTTAGTATTTATATATGCTTTGTCTTTTCCGGTTATCTATATAAATATTTAAAGTTATTTTTGAATACCGGCCTTATTTTGCATTCCTACTTGGTTTTGATAATTTTAAATAAAATAATCAAAAAGGGAGAAATTGTTAGATAAAAGATAAAGTGTTAGATAAAAGATAAAGACTCTTCCAAAACTTTTCTCTCCAAATTTTTCGAAAAATTATCTAAGTCTTTTTCAAAAACCGACCAAATAAAACAACCGGCCTACGGTTGCAAACTCACATGATTTTGATAATTTTAAATAAAATAATCAAAAAGGGAGAAATTGTTAGATAAATTCAGACCGGTTCAAATAAACCTAACTTAAACAAATTTCCCATGCAGGAACAAGGAACCGGACCGGATGAACAAAAGAAAACCAACTGAAGAAACCGAACCGGTCAAGCTACCAAACCGATCAAGTGTATTCGGAACGTGACCGCACAAAGGAAGGATCGGCCAAAGCTCAAAACCGGAACCATCAAACAGCCGATCATCCACAAGACAAGAACAACCGGAAGAAGTCCGGTTACTTCACTATCAAAAGACATTCGGCCAAGTCAAGTGGCCGACCTACACAAGAAGACACTTTGGGTATCTGTTGAGAATGATACCAAAGGAACAGACTGAATACTTCCATATCCGTGCAAGTCTGAGGAAAGACTATAGGCTGCAGAAAACAGTACTACCGGATCCTTCTACTTCGGGATAAGCCAGAAAGGAAATCTTCAAAGTGCAGACAACTGTCCAAACAGACAGTGCCTACATTGAGTAAAAGACAAACCCGGCAGGTTTGCCTTACAGACCGGCAGGTCTGAAACAGGATACCAGGTCTGAGATTGACCGTCAGGTCTGAGGAGACGACCGCAGGTCTGAGACACTGAATCACTGCACTTCTGATCAACCAATCAGATTCAAGGCAGTGAAATATGACCGTTGGCATATTTCACCTATAAAAGGAGGCAGTTGAAGAAGAGTAAATGCGCGACACACAGGGGCATACAGTGGGACAAAAACATTGGGACATCAAGAGACATATATTGAGATACCGAAAGCTAAGAGCATTTACTACAAGTGATAACAGTGTGCTATTCTAGAAAGCCTAAGTGTTGAGAGCTTAAGTGTGATTACAATTTCGGTGTAAATTGTACGGGTGTTATCGAGCAGGAAATAAGTCTCGATCGGATTGTATTTGTATTCCTTAGTGAATATCCTTCTCGCGGTTTCGAGAGGAAGGGGTGACGTAGGAGTTTTATCTCCGAACATCCATAAAATCTGCTGTGTTATTTACTTTCTGCCGGCCTCATTACATAACCGACTAACTTAACCATACCGCTCCAAACCGAATCTATACTAACCATACCGAACTTCCAGGTTACCGAAACCGACCCACCATCCTTCAAATCTTCATCATCCGAAGCCGACCGTGCCTATCATACAAGCATACCGCTTCAACCTGAAAGCAAACCTCTTCCGCGCTTGAACCTAGTTCAAGGATTTGTGACAGGTTGTGTAGTATTGAAACCCCGGTGTTAATCTCTAACAGGATTAACCACCACCCTACGAGTGAGAACCGCTAACCGGTCCAACCCCAGGTCCACCAGCGGCGACCTAGATCCTAACAATATATATATATATATATATATATATATATATATATATATATATATATATATATATATATATATATATATATATATTTTTAATTTTGGAAAAAAAAAAGTAGGTAGAAAATTTTTTTTGTAAGATTATTCTTAAATTATAAATGTTAAAATGGAGACTTATATTAAATCTACTCTTTATTCTTAATCTCGTATATGATTAGATGGAAGATAATTTATTAAATTTAATTATAAAGTCTAATTTATTATTTTTACAAATTTTTCAATTTCAATTTATTTATAAAAAATCATTCTTAATTTTTTATATCATACTTTGAGTTTATTCTCTTTATTATATATTATTTTTTTTTTGTAAAATCTATCATAATTCGTATGTTCACAAAATGATAAATTATTAATGTTTTATTCTTAAGTTTTTAAATTATTATACATCAATTTCATACATTTTCTTATCATATGCCTCACAAGATTTATTAGCTAAAATATTAAAATATCTTTTTTTTTAAATATTTTTTGTCATTATATATTATTACTAATTTTTTAAAATAATATAAGTTTTATTCAAATCAACTTATATCTAACCAATCTTACGCGTGAGTTTGTGTTACTATTTCATATAAATAAAAAATAAATAAAAAAATCACAACTAAGAATCATTTATGTTGTTAAGATGAGATTGCAATAATATTTCTTTTATGTTAGCACTAGTCTAGCAATGATCAAAATATGTATCGAACTAAAGAATGACTATCTTATTAAGAGGAGATTACAAGAATATTTCTTTTATATTAGCGCTAGTCTAGCCATTATCAAAATGAATCGAGGTAAGGAATCACTTCGAGGTAAGGAATCACTACGTTATTAAGAAGAGATTACAATAGTATTTCTTATGTATTGGCGCTAGTCTCGCCATGGTCAAAACATATCGGATAAATCTTTAGCTGCGTAATTCACCGAGCTCCATTGACATCATGGACAAACATACGGTGCTTTTCCTTTGCAATATTTTTCTTTATTGCAAAGAGCACATATTTAGTTAGTGTTGCCAGCCCTCACAATTATCGTGTGCGTTGGAAGTACTGCATACAAATATAGATCATATTTCATCATCATGTTATATATATAAACAAGAAAGTATACAAGTAAATTCGTATATATCTTACAGATTCTTCATCTTCTTGAGCATTTTTTGACTTTATTAGCTCCGCTTTGGGAATGGAATGCCCAAGAATCTGATCTTACTTCCATGTGACCCCTTAACACGTCCCATGTTAACGTATAAATTATTTATTATTTATTACATTTATTTTATTGTTTTGTGTTAAAAATTAGTTTTTAATAACATAATAATATATATTATAAAATGAACTTTTAATTAATTAGTCAATGTTGTACAATAAAGTAATATTCTTTTTAATTTAATTTTTGTATTGATCCATATATAATTAAAAAAAAATGATATGAGTACACAATGCACAATAACATAAACATTATATTAAAAAAAAAAAACATAAATACCTGAAAGAAAATATATAAAAACATAAGAATCAAATGACTTACATATACCTTAATATTAATATAAATTTTCAATCCAGCATTACTAGTTTGTTTGATAAACAACAGCAGATAAAAAACAGGTTGGGGGCTTGACAAAAACATCAATTAAAATAATTAATCTCACCCTTTCAATATTAAGAATTCCAAGCAGCTTCTTGAAGAAGGCTTAAGAGTATATTAATAAAATCATGAATCATTCCTTTACAAAGCCCTGGTATCTGTATAAGAATCATGTGAGACAAAATGATGCTAAGCATGGTTCATAGGCAGATGAAAAGAGTCTTTGCTTATCTAGGAACACAAAGCCTATTTGAACTGCAAACCTTTTCCCATTCACGATCTAATTGAAAATTGAGTTAAACATGAACTGCAAACCATTCCCATTTCAGGTGGGAGTTCAACTCCAAGATTACCACGAGAAAGAATAAGTCCATCCGCCTCTTGTAGGATCTCATCAAAATGGTTAAGCCCTAAAGAGTTACCATTTAAACTATGCAACAATAAACTTTAAGGCATAGAGATATACTGCAAGGACACTCACCTCAACATTCTCAATTTTTGCAAATACTTGAGTTTGAGAAAGATCACCTAGCTTTATTAGTAAGAAGATTAAAGAAATTTATTGACCAATTCTTATACCAATAGCATGAAGAAAGAAAGAAAAGTTGAATTTAGTTCATTACTTCACCAACATCCTCTACATGTCAAGTGTATGATAGCGAGATAAAGTCAATCTTGTTCTTCACCCCTGTACTAATGACCTGAGATGACGCTGAACCACCAGTAAATGACATGATCGATTGCGTTTCCAGCAATAAAAATTGAAACATCCAACGTTATGGTTGGAAATCTAAAGAAACTAGAATTGAACACCACAATAACACATAAATAGCATAGCAAGATCCCCTTCTTTTCCCCCTTAATCACTTTATCCTATGAGATTGTATGGCTAAATATAGGAGCTATTTAGGATAAATTTTGAATTGAACCCTCATGTGTTAACAACATCTGGATTCTTTTATTCTAAAATATCAATTACAAGTCTCTTTTATGATCAAGGGATAGAGAAACTACCTCTGGCGAAACAGAAGTAGATTCACTGCCTGTAAATAAGTACTATATAATTAGAATCATCATTGCAAGCAATCAGATTGAAAACAGACCCACCACCACATTATACAAAGTCACAGCTTCTTGGAGCTCTAATTTACAGAAGAAGCCCTCAAGTTTTCCAATGTCTCTTGTGATACTCAGCATCTCCCCACTGCAAGGATTCAAGAAAAACAGAAATCTTCATAGTCACAGCCCCTAAACTATAACCTAATTCTATAGTAACTAACCTGTCAACACAAACCAATCACCTAAGAGCCACACTTACTCATTCATTAACCTTCAAATTCTAAGGGATAATAAACATAAGAAAGATAGAGTTTAAAACAACCTACACTTAATCCCTATATCATCCAATTTTTGCTGGAACATGACTGCAAAACACTTAGTTGACAACAAAATAATCTAAAAATTCATAACCAAATCGAAACCATCACCAATATGCCTTCAACATGTTTACCTATTACTTAGTTTGTCTTGAATTTCAATGCTTCCAGCACAAGAACTGAGATCCAACACAAACTAATTAGACATCAGTTCCTATGCTGGAAGCATTGAGATCCAACACAAACTAAGTAATACGCGTATATTGACAGAAAAAAAAAATATATGCTCCACAATAACAACCACAACCCTAACAAATGTTAGTTTAAGGTAGACAAGTATTAGGGCAGACAAGGGGCTGACAAAAATTAGATTTAGGTATTGTATTTTTAGGTTGGGTCAGATTCACCCATTTAACTTTACTTATATACACATACATACATATATTTATAATATTTTATATATATATATTTCTAAATGGTTGTTTATTTCATTTGTATACATATTATTTGTCACAATAGACCGATAAATGAAACTTTTTGATAATGTATTATGGATTAGAATTTGTGTCCACGAATAAATATCTGAAATTACCCTTAATACTAAAGTTAAAATTAACATGACATTGACAAGTAAAAAAAATAAGAAAAAAAGCATATAAAATATAAAGTATAAGAATATATTTAAAAAGACCAAAATTTTAATAATAGAGATTGTCTAACTAAATAAACGTGTGAAACATAATGTATGTAGATACTTTTTTCACACGTAACCAAGCACCTTATAGAATTTCTGTTTTTTTAGTATCTCACATATATTTTTTATTAATTTTGCGAAAAAAAAATATGTTAGTTATATTAACGTGTTCAGTGTGATAAATTTTTTATATCATATTTTGAGTTTCATTCTCTTTATCTATATATTATTATGGTAAAATCTTATCATAATTGTAATTTCTGAATTGTTCATGTGAGAAAATTATATTACTTATTTTTAATTTTGTACATTATTAAAAATAAATTTCTTACATCGGAAGCAATTGGTGGATCATTTAAAGTTAAAATCGAAAATTTTACATTAACTTATAAATGCCGGCCTAGTTTAACTACCATCATAGCAAGCACATACGCGAAATTCACTAGAACTCTTTTTTTTATTTTTTAAAAGAAAATCATCAAGTTTGTCTTATTAGTACCTAGATTTAAGCAATTTGTTTTGAAATTTAGTAGAGCTACTATTGAAGAGATCATGAGCACTATAATAACTCTTTTTTATATCCTTCATCATTTTTCTGCGAGCACAATTAATAAATTTGTGTCGTGTCATTTTTTAAGATTTTGTATGATTGTAATATTTTGAATTCTGAATTTGGTTATGTATTTTAATTATATAAAAGTCTTTAAAACTTTCTCTTCAACTAGTTTCTTTTTTTATTAATTCAGAATTGAAAAAGAGTTTTATTTAATTAAATTGTGTTACTATCTCTTGTTCGAAGATAATGGCTCAATAACATGTATATGTTGTATATCAATAACATGTGTATGTTGTATATCAATTTATGATATAAATGAGGGTGTTTGCTGCCCTAAAAAAGCAATTTAAAATCACTTTAAAATTTTTATTCAAAAAGATGTTCTTGATTTTCCTTGACGCTTGATGTTATAAATGATGATTTAATGTTGGATTATTGTTTTTATATAATGAAATAACATTTGTGTTCTATTAATTTGTTGATTTAGAATAGTTTTAGGTACTTGGTGTTCTTAGTCTCCCGACCGAGAAAAGGGATCTTGGCTGATTTTCTAACCCATGGCCTAGTTTTCGATCGAGAAAACTAGCCTAGCTTTGTTTCTAACCGAGGGTTGGAACCTCCAGCGTGGTTTCTGGCCAAAGAAACGATCGACGATCAACCAAGGTCAGCTAACCGATTCAACGACCGAGAACTTGGCATTGACAAAGTTTTTGACCAAGAAAAATTAGTCAGGCCTAGCTATCGACCGAGGATTTTGGCCATGTCCTGGTTTTCGACTGAGAAAACTCGCCATGACATGTTTTCTAACCGATTTTTTTGAGAGGCGACTGAAAAAACTAGCCAAACCTGACATCCGACCGTATCTTTTAACCAATGACCGAATATATTTAGCCATGCGTAACATAAATTTCATGTCACGACAAGGTTTTCAACTGAGAAAATTAGCCATGACATAGTTTTTGACCGAGAATTTACCCAACGATCGAGAAAATGAGTGTCTGTCCGCTCGATCAAAACTGTATATTAATCCCTAGTGCCGGACCTGAGATTTCGAGGCCTGAAGCGAGCACAAAACTTGGTGCCCTCAAAGTTTAATATTTATACATATATTTTTTATCGATATAAATATAATAGTATTTGTAACATGAATTCTAGAAATAAAATATCATCAAAACAATATGTCATAAGTAAATACTAAAAAAACAAAGAAGATCCAAACAAACTATAAAATTCATGTTCCGAACTAGTACATAGTCACTTGAATATTACTCGTCTCGCATTTTTTGAAGCGAAAGTATTGATCAAATTTGCATAATCAACTTTCTCAATAATTTTTTTCTCGATAGATAACATAGCTAACCCATTTAATCAAGTAAATCAACCAAAATCTCACCGAAATTGGAGGAAGAACTCTAGTGGGCAGTGGCGCAGGGCCGAGAAACAAGGCTGGAATGAGCGAAAAAGACCCAAGAGCTCGGGGAAGGAGACGACCGAGTTTTCTACTCCGATTCCAGCCTGGAGGATCGACGACGGGCTTGGAGTTTGGGGTAAGTGTTTCATTTTCTTTTTCCAGAATGTTTGTTCTTTTTTTTTCCCTTGATTTTGTTGATAAATAAGAATCGTGCGATTCTTTTCTCCAAGTAAGATAGTTTATTTTTTTTATACAAATTAAGTTAGGGCTTATCATTGATAGGTTTATCTATTATTATTTATGGGCTTTTTAAAAATAAGTCATGAACATATCATTATAATTTTTTTTTGAAGATTTTGGTGTCCCAAAAATATTTGGGCCTGAGACAATTGTCTCACTTATTACACAGCAAGTCCGGGCCTGTTAATCCCTTATCATTTGGTATGCATTTTCAAATCTTTAATTCAAAAATGTATGTTCTGAAATTTTAAGCAAATTTATCATAAAACTTAAACTTTAGTCCCCCTCTTGTAATTATATTCTAAACTTGATAAACTGCAAAACAAAATATTGTTATTTCTTTTAATTTCATATTCAATTAGAAAACTAATGAAAGTATAATGGTGGAACTGTGCATATGTTCTGTCTACTCAATGAATTGGAATAAAAGTGGTGTAAAGAATAATACAACTAGCATTTGAATGAAAGTGAGCTGTCCAAACCAATTTAATAGTTTTTAATGGTGGAATGTTCTAAGAGTATACTAGCCATCTATGTTGACTACTACTCTCAAATTATTTTGACCTAGACAATCATCCTTTTTTTAACTTCATTTCTTTATCTTATTAATAAGTAGGGATGAATGGGTATCGTTTATCCACTTTACCTACCAGAACCCAAAAAATAAAAAAACAGTTGAACACCCAAAAATTAAAAAACAGTTAGAACCGAAGAACTTGTAGTTAAAATAAATTAGGAATCGATTGGAACAAGTAGAAGCAGTTCAAACTTTGTGTTTAACCGCGAATAATTGATCCAAATGGTTAAAACTTTGTGTTTAACCGCGAATAATTGATCCAAACTGTTATCAGACCGTCATAATTTTGATGATAAACCTTGAATGTCTACCTACTACTTAGTGTGTAATTGAACAAACAAGACAATATCAATTTTCTTTTGTAAAATTTTGATTGTAGGTATGAAATTTCAAATTCTTTTATAATTTTATTTATTTGATAGCTACTAGTTGTAAAAATACTTTAAATTTTAGTTTAAAACTTTTTATATTTAATATTTTTACAAATTTGTTCATTCCATAACAATATTATTATTATAGAAGAAAAACTGAAGACTTAATAGTTTGTTTATACTTTAATATGTTAGTAAATATTTGAAATTGTAGAAACAAGCTCAATGTCAATTTGTGGAAAATAAGGGTGGAATATTCAAAAGAAGTGTATCCTTCAGATGTAGAATCATGATAAAATATAACCAATATAATTGTGAGAAATGTAAATTTATTGAAAAAAATCGATACAAGACAACCCACAATCCTTTTCATAACCCTCTTTAAATCAGATGAGTAAAATATAAGATGTTTGCCAAATTGAATTGAAATCAAACAAAAATGTTCCTAATCAAATGAACAAAAGTCAATTCTAGATAATCACTAAATTGTCGGCTGAATAATCTGTTAGGGTCTACGCATAACAGATCTACGCATCAAGGCCTCGGTCCTAAAATATTTCCAGCACCATTTTCTCGGTCGTAGTGTGCAATGAGCCAGTTTATGTTTTTTGTTTAATAATTCTGTTTTCTTTCCCTTTTCTTATATTTCTCTCAAACTGAATTCTGTTATTTCTACAAGTTGTTGTAACAAGTTTGTAACCGAATACTCTTGGGTAATTCATCCGCTATAAATGTTGATGTTCACCCCACTTTTTGGGCTATGAATGAAAACTTGTAAAAGTTGTTATTCTAAGTTATTCTCTCGGTCTTGAACCTCTATCTTGGACTACTAGGTGTATTCTAGTAGTATTCTCTTCTCACCTCGGTTTCTTCTCTATTAATTTCGAATTCTCTTCTCACATTATATCCGTTGCGCTTGATTAAAGAATTCCATACTCGGTCCCATCAATCAAGAACACGTTTCTTGAATTAAAAAAACTCAGAAGGCTAAGTTATAGTTTCAAGCTTAACATAATCTTATACCAAGAAGCTGTAGCTATGAATCTATGATAACAAGACTATAGGACATTCAAAGTTAACCACTTTTTCAGAGAAGAAATTCTGATTAAAACAAATTTCTGCATCACATCAAATTTCAATGAAACATGACAAAATTCAAGGATCAACAATATCTTTGAAAATAGAAGTGTATGAATTGAATGAATGAATGGAAACTAAACTCTTCTTCTTCTTCTTCTTTTTAAGTACAATGAATGAATATAAGGAAACAGATACAAAAAGAATGAAATCACATACCAAATTAGAGAAGGCCAAATAGAACAGAGAATCCAAGGACAATTAACCAAACAATATGCACCAACAAGAATGCTTGTCCAGATAAAGAACCACTTCCACCATTACCAACAAGACAAAATCCTGTCTTTTCCACGCGAATTCCTGCACACCTGGCCTCCGCACAGCCACACCAATAGGTCACACCGTCGATCCCACAAACTGGGTCCGGTCTAAAACATTTCACCGGACAAGAAGAGGGTTGAACAGGCGTCCCTGAACAAATATCATCGTGATCATCCACCGGCATACGAATGATCGAGGAACGACCGTCGTCTTCTTCTGATCGGATGAAAGGAGAGAAACATAGAAGGATAATTAGAAGATGAAATAAAGGAGATCGGGTGAATCTAAACATGATGGGTAGAGTTTTGATTGAAAACCCTAGACAGAACCCTAACGAGAGGGTTCGTGTCAAAGGGAGGAAGATGAGAGAATTTGAGAAGGAAGGAAGGACGAACGAAAGATCTGGACCGTAGAATAAGAAGACTAACAGGTAAATTGAAACGGTAAATCGGACATGTGTTTGTAATTCGTTGGGTGTTTGTTGTTTTGATTGACCGCGTGTAGATATTAAACTCTTATTTACTACTTTAATTTAAATTGTCACTCTGGTAAATTTGTATGAATTAATAAATATTTTGTTTTTAAGTTTATTTTTAAGATATTATTTTATATATATTATTTTTAATTTATTTTTTATAGTTACATTTATAATTATTAAATCTCTTAAATCTCTTAAATATATATATATATATATATATATATTTGTCATTAATTTTTATATAACTATTAAATTTCTTTTATATATAAATAAATAAATATATATATATAGTTTAAAAATAATTTATATATTTGAAAAACTAATTGAAGAGTTAGAAGTGAGTGAGTAATTAGAAGGTCACTTAAATAATTTGTTTTTTATTTATATATATATATATATATATTTATTATTTGTATAGATAAAATAAACAATATATTTTATACAAATATTTTATATATATGAAAGATATTTAATAATTATATATATAAATATAAAAATTAATAATAAAAAATAATATATATAATATATATTATATAAATTAGAGATTTAATAATTATATATATAAATATAATAATTAACTATTAAAGATATTATAGATAAAATAAATAATTTATATTATATGAAATATATTTAATAATTATATATATATATATAAATTAAAGATAAAAATAAATAAATAATATATATATATATATAAATTAAAGATAAAAATAAATAAAATAAATATATAAATTAACTATTAAAGATATTATAGATAAAATAAATAATTTATATTTTATGAAATATATTTAATAATTATATATATATATATATATAAATTAAAGATAAAATAATTTATAATATATTATATATATAAGAGATTTAATAATATATATATATATATATATATATATATATATATATATATATAATATTTAGTTCCTAAGGTTATATGAAAAAATTGATAAAATAGAATGGGTGATCTTTTCTAAAAATATGAGGGATGGTTTATTTTAAAATATAATTTCAAATTAAAAGTATGCGAAGTAATTGTGATAACATTTTGTTATGTAACAGATTAATTCACAAAGTAAAAGTTTTATTTTTAAAACTGTCAAAGAGATGGTGAAAAATCATTTTATTTTTGATAATTTTGATACTTCGATATTTAGTATGATAATTAGTATCGGAGGGTGTCTTATTTTTTTTGAGAAATGATTGAGAGAGGAAATATTGTGGTGTAATCTAACCGAAAATATAACAAAATTTCTCTTTCTCTTTACTCTTTATCATTTTTTTAACTAGTGACATAATGACATATCATTCTCTCTTTCATTCATTATTTCAAATTCGCTCCCGCTATCACTCCTCTTTTTTTATCACTCAGATTTGAGTTACTTTTATATTTTGTTCGATTTGAAATCTTGTTTAGTTGAACAAGATTTTTTGTTCCATTTGTTTTTTAATTTGAATAATATTATTAATTTTTGATGTATTATTTGCTAACAGTCTAAAACAAATAAAAATGATAACAATAAAAATTGAGTTGTTTAGTTTCCATTTTTTTATCTTACATTTTTAATACTGAATGAATTAAAGTGAAAGTAATGAAATTTAATCCCTTTCTAATCTTCTAAATTAGTGAATTACTCTACAGGGAATCCTATTTTTGAGGAATTAATCTAAAAAGATATAATCTATGTAATTGCAGAAACTATAAAAATGAAAGAATTGATAATAACAATGATAAGTGTAGATGTCTAAAAGAAGCATATTGATAAAGCCATTTTTTTCAAAATTGGTTTGCGCATGTGAAAAAGACCATCGAAAGGGTTTCTTCGAATGGTTTTTAATTCGACCGACCAAGTAATCAATCTATTCATTTAGAATCAATATCTTCGGAATTTATTCTTAAACGTATCTATTTCTATGAGAAAATAGAACATTTTTTTAGAAATTTATCAATTGTGTTGGTGATATTTTTGGACATCTTTTTTTAATAGTAAAATAGACTTTAGTTACTAGATATAAAATTGTTTCTCTTAATGGGATCTTTCATTTAGGTTTTTTATTATTTTTAACATATATATAAAAGATATTCATTTATCTTTGACATAATTTTTTTTTGTTAATATTTATCGATCCACGACAAGGATAAATTTGACTGCTATTTAAAATATTTAGTATTGATTTTTTCCACACTGCATTATTGATTTGTTTGGTTTACCTCATTGTTATAAAACTCAAACAAGTTCGTATTTTGAGTCGTTCTAATTTTTTTTTCCAAGCTGGTTGAATATTCTCTATTGTTTTTTTTTTAAGTTTGTTATATTATTTAATAACTAGATTATCATTTAATTATTTTTAATTTTTAAATATTATTTTGTATTATTTACAAATTAATTTTCAATATAACTCATTATTTGAATTAATAAGAATTAACTCATTTTATAAAAAAATATATATGTAACCAATTTAATTTTTACTTAAAAGTAGAGATTTTTTTTTTTCAAAAAATGGTACAAGTTTTTTTATTTTATTTTATCAAATATCTTAAAATTAAAACATGGCCCAATACAAACAACTTATATTGAATTTGCACTTTCAAACATCTCTTTGTTATGAATTCTCCTTAATTGCTTATAATGTTTTTTTTACAAAATATCCATTTTGAAGTAATTTTCACAACTAAATAATTATTGAATCTGACTATGTGAGATACGTTGTTTTGACTAATAATTCTATATATTGACATCAAGAGCAAGCAAGAGACATGTAAGTGAAAGATAAGGATAAACGGAATATTTTTTTTGAATGACGAAGAACTAGCTAACAATGATTTGTATTAATGATTTATATTGGCATTCTTTGATAACATACTTGTTTACATCTCATCAATGAATGCGTATCTGAAGCTCTCAAGTCTTCCCACAATTATTGTTTTCTATTCAAAAACCTATTTTATTATTGATTCATTACAAATATTTTGTCACATATATCATACACTCTGTAATTTCATTTTGTGTGTATGTAAATATTTCTTTACTTTGAACTAATGAATGATCTGATTTCTTTTCTCATTAATTAAAAAAAGAAAATTGTTATCTTATTCTATTCCAATTTTTATTATATTATAAGTTTATAAGCGGAGTTGGGAGTTGAGAGTATTGAGTTATGGAGCCTACATTTATAATAAATTTTATATTATTAATTAGAGTTGATTGAGTTTGTATTTGATTTTGGACTTGGGCCGGACCAAAAGTTATTTAGGTTTATTACCTGAATGTTTACCCTATAAATATGTGATTATTAAGGGTTTACAAACATAAGATAGAATTCTAGAGAGATAAAGTGTGAGGCAAAAAAAAAACTCTGTATTCCTTCTTCTTCATAGTGAAATTTGTTGACGGCTGAAGTGGACGTAACTCAATTTGAGTGAACCACTATAAATCTGTCTTCTTGTGTTCTTTTTTCTTGCGTTTTTACAGATTATTTCAAGCAGGTCGGATTTGGGAGATACAAATTCTAACAACTGGTATTAGAGCAGCTAGTCTAGATCTGAACAGTGGAAACAATGGCAAGTGAGAACAATATAAGACATGAGATTGGAAGATTCGATGGGACAGATTATGCCTTCTGGAGAAGGCATATTGAAGATTATCTCTATGGAAAGAAGCTTCATGTTCCTTTGAGTGAGAAACTAGAGAAGATGGATGAAGCTGAATGGAAACTCCTTGATAGACAAGTTTTAGGAGTTGTCTGATTGACGCTAGCCAAGACGGTTGCTCACAATATAACAAAGGAGAAGACCACCATGGGTCTAATGAAAGCTTTTTCTGATATGTATGAGAAACCATCTGCTAACAACAAGGTACACTTAATGAAAAGACTCTTTTACTTAAGAGTAGTAGATGATATTTCTGTCACTACTCATTTGAATGAATTCAATACAGTTGTGAATCAATTGCTAGCTGTTGAAATTGATTTTAGGGATCAAGTTAGTGCCCTCATTTTGTTAGCATCTCTACCAAATACTTGGGAATCTATGAGGGCAACAATTAGTAATTCAGTTGGAAATGCTAAACTGAAATTTGTTGAAGTTAGAGATCATATTCTTTCTGAAGAGGTTCGTAAAATTGATTCTAGTGAAACGTTCAAAGGTTCTACTTTGAATGTGGAAAACAAGGACAAAGGTAATGATAGAAATTTCAACCAAGGTAAGAGCAGATCTATGTCGAGGAGTAAGAAGAGTCAGTCCAAGTCTGGGCGGACATTTGAGTGTTGGAATTGTGGTAAATAGGGTCATTTGAAGAGAAACTGTAAAGCAACAAAGAGAAACAATGATGATAAAAATGATGCAGTCAATGTTGTTACAAAAACTGTCACTGATGCGTTACTTCTGTATGTTGATAGTCCGATAGATTCATGGGTTTGTACTCGGGAGCGTCTTTCCACACCACTGCCCACAAAGAATTAATGGAGAATTATGTGGCTGAAAACTGTGGGAAAGTTTATCTCGCAGATTGTGAGCCACTGAATATTGTTGGCATGGGTGACATCAAATTGAAGATGACAAATGGTTTTGTTTGGAAGATTAATAAGGTGAGACTCATTCTAGGTTTAATGCGCAATCTGATTTCTGTTACACAACTTGTTGAAGAAGGTCACAATTTCAGTTATAGAAATGGTGTGTGGAAGGTGACTAAGAGAGCAATTGTTGTTGCTCGAGGTCACAAAACTGGAACGTTATACACGACTTCAACTTGTAGAGAAATAGTTGCTGTTGTAGTTGATTACTCGAAGAATAGTGAGTTGTGGCATTGCAGGTTGGGCCATATGAGCGAAAAAGGGATGAAAATTCTTTTGAAGAATAGACAAATTCCAGAGCTGAAGTCTATTGAACATCAGTTATGTGAAAACTGCATTCTTGGAAAACAGAAACGGGTGAGTTGCTTAAAGATTGGGAAGAGGCTCAAGAAAGAAATACTAGAGTTGGTACACACTGATGTGTGGGGACCTGCACATGTTTCTTCTATTGGCGGATCACAATACTATGTGACGTTTATAGATGATTCGACAAGAAAGATATGAGTATATTTTATGAAGCACAAGTTTGAAGTATTTGCTATTTTCAAAAAATGAAAGGCTTTTGTTGAAAATGAAACAAATCAGATAGTTAAGTGCTTGAGATCCAACAACGGATGTGAATATATCAATTCAGATTTCAAAGAGTATTGTGTTGTGAATGAGATTAGTATGGTGAAGACTGTTCCCTAAACGGCTCAAGAGAATGGAGTAGCTGAATGAATGAATCGAACATTGAACGAGCGTGCTAGAAGCATGAGATTGCATGCAGGACTACCTAAAACCTTCTGGGCAGAAGCTATCAATATTGTTTCCTATTTGATAAACAAGAGACCCTTTGTTCCTCTTGAATTCAGAATTCCTGAAGAAGCCTAGAGCAATAAAAAGCTAAACCTTTCTTATTTGAAAGTGTTTGGTTGTTTATCATATGTTCATATTAATGAATGTAATAGGAGCAAGCTTGATCTAAAGTCTAATAAATGTTTTTTCATTGGTTATGGTGATATTGAGTTTGGTTATCGTTTTTGGGATAATCAAAATCGGAAGATCATTCGTAGCATAAATGTCATCTTCAATGAACAGGTTCTCTACAAAGATTGTATTGAGAATACATCAAATGGTGATTCCAAGTTGGAAAAGACTAGTACAGTCGATTTGAGAGAATTTTCAGCTTGATATATACCGACTGTCGAAGAAGAACAATGTGTTGTTGAAGATGAAATCGTTGAGAATGTGACCCTAGAGGTAAATCAGGAAACACCGGTTATACAACTGAGAAGATCGTCAAGGAATCAAAAACCAGTTGAGAGGTGGTCTCCATCTTTGAACTATATCTTGTTGACAGATATAAGTGAACCTGAATGCTATGAGGAAGTAATACAATCTGATGAATCGGTTAAGTGGAAGTCTGCGATGAAAGATGAGATGAACTCTTTGACGTTGAATCATACTTGGGAGCTCATTGAGCTACCAAAGGGAAAGAAAACACTTCACACCAAATGGATCTTCAGGATTAAAGAAGAACATGATAAAACCATGAGGTACAAGGCAAGGTTGGTCGTGAAAGAATTTCAACAGAAAGAATGTATTGACTACAATGAGATTTTCTCTCTAGTAGTTAAATTGTCGACAATCAGAACTATTTTGAGTTTGGTTGTGAAAGAAGACCTTCATCTTCAACAAATGGATGTTAAAAACTACTTTTCTTCATGGTGATTTAGATGAAAAGATTTATATGCGACAACCAGAAGGATTTGAAATCAAAGGAAAAGATGAACTTGTGTGTAAGCTTCAGAAGAGTCTGTATAGTTTGAAATAGGCTCCAAGGCAATAGTACAAGAAGTTCGATAGCTTCATGAAAAGTAACAATTTTCTGAAGTGTGAAGCTGATCATTGCTGCTATATCAAGATGTTTGATAAATCGTACATTATTCTGCTCCTCTACGTTGATGACATGTTGATTGCTGGAGCAAACTTGTATAAGATTAACAAGCTCAAAAAGAGTTGTCTGAAAAGTTTGCAATGAAAGATTTGAGTGCTGCAAAACAAATCCTTGGGATGAGAATTTTCAGGGATGAAGAAGTTCTCAAACTTTCATAAGAAGAATACGTGAAGAAATTTCTTAGCAGGTTCAACTTGTATGATGCAAAACCAGTTACTACCCCCTTATCTAGTCACTTTAGACTATCTAAAGATCAGTCGCCTTCAACAGAGGAGGAGAAAAATTACATGGCCACTGTTCCGTATGCCTCTGCCATTAGTTGTATTATGTATGCGATGGTTTGCACAAGACTAGACATATCACATGCAGTGGGAGTTATTAGTAGGTTAATGAGAAACCCGGGTAGACAACTTTGAGAATTAGTAAAATGAATACTACGATATTTAAGAGGAAGTACGAATCTCGCTTTGTGTTTTCGAAAGTCTAATATGGGTTTGGAAGGATATGTTGATGCTGACAATGGTGGTGATGTTGATAATAGGAAGAGCACAACATTGTACATTTATACTCTGCGAGGTACTATAATCAGTTGGGTTTCAAAATTGCAGAAGATTGTTTCTCTTTCTAGCTGTGAGGTAGAGTATGTTGCTGTGACAAAAGCTACTAAAGAGATGATGTGGTTACAATCCTTTTTACGAGAATTGGGTAAAGACTACGAGGGAAGTGTGTTGCGATGCGACAGTCAGAGTGCCATTCATTTGGCAAATAAATATGTTTATCATGGCAGGATGAAGCATATACAGGTTTGTTATTATTTCATTCGGTCAACTTTAGAAGATGGAGTATTAGCTTTTGAGAAGATTCCCGAGAGTAAGAATCCAATTGATATGTTGACGAAAGCTGTGAAAAATGAGAAACTGAAGTTATGTGAAACTTTAGTTGGTCTTCTTCGTTAAGACACCGGATATAAAGCCGCTACCGATCGAGAGATGACGAAGTTAGTCTCCAAATGATAGATTGTTGAGTTATAGAGTCTACACTTATAATAAACTCTACATTGTTAATTAGAGTTTATTGAGTTTATATTTGGTTTTGGGCTTGGGCCTGACCAAGAGTTATTTAGGTTTATTACCTGAATGTTTACCCTATAAATATGTGATTATTAAGGGTTTACAAATATGAGATAGAATTTTAGAGAGATAAAATGTGAGGCAAAAAAACTCTGTATTCCTTCTTCTTCTTCTTCATAGTGAAATATGGTGGCGGCTGAAGTGGACGTAACTCAATTTGAGTGAACCACTATAAATCTGCGTCTTCCTGTGTTCTTCTTTCTTGTGTTTTTACAGATTTGTTTCAAGCATGTCGGATTTGGGAGATACAAATCCTAACCGGGAGAAGACAAAATGTGCCAAATAAAGTTCAAAAATAAGGTCTAAGTTGTTGAGAGAGTTCAATTAAATTTTAACAAGTGAGTATAATCGGCCAAAGGATGATGCAACATATGATCAACCCAAGATGACACATCATATGCATTAAACCATTAGTATAAGGTCATGTTATTAGAGAATCACATACACACATCAAACAAATCAAAAAAATATGTTTATTTAAGATTTTCACTTGTACCATTACACTAATAAAAGGAAAGTCACAAACTAAACTATTTTTTTATTCAATTTTAACGTTAAAATTTTATATATCTCCTATTGTTATACAAAAGTGCTAAAAAAATAAAAATTATATAAGGCTCTCTCAAATATTTTTTCTTCAAATAATCCGTGGGTGAAGATTTGAATAATAGAATAGAACGATTTTGATCTCCTATCAAATATATCATATTCTCATATTTACTAAGAATTACCACAGTATAAAACACTGTAGTGAAATTGAATTTACAGGAGATTAAATATTACGAGATTGAAATTGGAATTTAGACATAAATTAAACCAATGTTTTAATCAATCATCATATAGCATAGACATTCGAAATCAAAATGAAATCTATTTGGGCTGAGGAGTAAAATTGATATTCTAAATTATTTCCCAGATTGAGGTCTAGCACTCTTGGTCACTTAAACAAATTAAAAAGTTTAAGCCCATTTTCTTATATTTTATTTATTTTAATATATATATATATATATATATATATATATATATATATAAACACTAAATAATCGTCATTCATCAAATATTTGTATGAAAAATCATGTTGGTTTGAGATTATTTGAAAGTTGTAAATTCGGATGACTATCTCATAATCACACATCAACTTGTTATTATGTCAAATGATATTTCCAAAATGTTACATAATGATATGAGATGTGGATAATGCGTTGCTCATTAATGATTCGAAGATCAAACAATCATACAATAATAAACTCGATGTCATTTCCGTGTAACTCCTTTGGAGAACGTGATGATCATTGAATAATCATGCTTGTGAACATTTATGTGAGGCGACCTTTAGAAAATGGGACGATCATTAACTGATCATACTTGTAGACATTTTGGTTGATTATGCGCTCGAACGAAAAAATATTTGTTGGAGAAAATACCGGAATAAATGATCAACCAAAAAATATATGATCAAAATTTTGGTTGATCATTTATTTTATGATCATTGAATCGAGTATTTTTCCCGGCGAATATTTTTTCGTTTGCAAGCATGGTCAACCAAAATGTCTACAAGTATGATCATTCAATTATCGTCACATTTTTTAAAAGTCGTCTCGCAAGAATAATTATTCAATGATCATCACGTTCTCCAAAGGAGTTACACGGAAATGTCGTCGAGTTTATTATTGTATGATCAATAAGCAACATATATCATCCTATATCATTTTAGAAATATCATATGAGATAATCAACAAGTTGAGGTGTGATTATGAGATCGTGATGTCTCCTATGTAACTTTCTGATAAGATTAAGAGGGGAGGTGAAAAGAGAATTCAAGCCACTGATCGAAACGAGTAAGATATGCTTAACAAAGTATTAGAAATTAAGTGAGAGATAAGAAGAAAAGAGTTGAGTTGATTGTCATTTCATAATTCTCAAATGTTGAATCCAACTAAGGATATAAACCTCCATGGAATCCAGCACATGATTTTGTTACAACCATATGGTGAGGTGGCTAAAAGGACAGGGCCAAAATGCAAATAAAAGATAAGTTCTGGGATTGACATAAATAAAAGTCTAACAGAAAAGAAAACAAATAGTAATAATAAAATAAAAATAGATTTTGGGGTCCCAAATGCTCCACGTGTCACATCCTCCTCTGTCCGATCAAGTACATGTTGTAACATTACTTCCCCTTTAGCAGATCGGCGTCTCGCCGACCAGAGTCTGATCTTTTCCCCTTTTGTCCCCATTCCAAAACCTATTCTGGGTGTTTGATGTTCAATATTTCCAGATCTTCCCACGAATTCTCTTCATTCTCTAGATCCTTCCATTTGACCAGCAGTTGTCTTCGATTTTTGCCATCGACCTCTTGTTCCCGTTCGCCCTGAAAGTTTCAAGGAATCTAGTCTGAAGTGGTTAACTTGGGAATCTCTTCAATCGTTCCAAAAGTTTCGTAATACCTTTTCAACTACGAAATGTGAAATACATTGTGTATCTTCGCTCCTGCCCTAGCGCCAAACAATAAGCAACTTCACCTATTCGATCTGTGACTTGGAAAGGTCCAAAATATTTTGGGGATAATTTATGATATTTTTTCAAACTAAAATTTGACGATAGGGTTGGATTTTGACGATGGCACAATCTCTATTTGAAAAACTAGCATCTGTTCTGTTTTTATCTTGTACGTGTTTCATCCTATTTTGGGCTCTTTGTAGATGGAACTTGAGCAAATGTAGATTTTCTTCTCTTGTTAGCAAATTCTGGTTCAACTCTTCAACTTTTGAGTCCCCTGCAAGGTAAGGAGTATGTATGGGGGGTTTGTAACCGTAGATCGCTTCAAATAGTGAGATTTATGTAGCAGAATGGAAATTCGTGTTATACCACCATTCTGTAAGGGGTGGAAATTTGTCACATTGATGCGGTCACTAGACAGCCATACAACGCAGATATGTTCCTAAACATCGATTGACAACTTCCGTTTGCCCGTTCGTTTGTGGATGATAAGCAGACGATAATGCTTGATGCATCCCTTGTAGCTTAATGAACTCCCTCTAGAAAGCACTAAGGAATATTTTATCCCGATCACTTATGATTGACTTCGACATTCCGTGAAGCTTGAAGACGTTGTTAAGAAAGATTTCCGCTACTGTTTTTGCTGTCAACGGATGTTGCAACCCCATGAAGTGAGCCATTTTTGATAGTCTGTCTACCACCACAAGGATCACAGTTTACCCCTACTTTAGATAAGTTCTCAATAAAGTCCATAGAGATTGATTCCTAAACTCCTTTAGGAATTGCTATCGGTTGCAGGAGTCCCTTTGGAGTTGTCGCCTCTCCTTTATTTTTGGCATACATTACAGGTTCGTATAAACTCTCTTGCATCTTTGACCATTCCTACCCATGAATAAGTCATCTGTAATTTTTTAAGTGTAACCAGATTACATGAATGTCCACCAGTGGGGCTTCAATGCATTGAGGCAATGAGGGTCGACCGAAGTTCAGTGTCAAAGCCAACTACTAACTTCCCTTCTTTTCTCAAGGTACCCTTGATGAATGTAAATTCTGGATGTGAGCTTTCATCTTCTTTATTTCCTCAATTGGTTTGATCAGGTTTGGGTTTGAACTCCAAGTTAAATGTATGCGTTTAATTATAGGAGAATGATACATCGACAGTCCTGCACATTGTACATCTACACCTCGTCTAGATAGGGCGTCTGCTACCACATTGTCTTTTCTTTTTTTGTATTGAACATAGAAGTCATATCCCACAAACTTATATAGCCATTTTCCTGCGTAGATGTTTGAACTCTTTGCTCCAACATATACTTCAACGACTCATGATCTGTTTTAACAACAAAAGGCTTATATTATAAGTAAGGTCTACGTTTTTCGATTGTAAACGTAAGGGCCATGAGTTCCCTCTCGTAAGTTGAAGATGTATTTTTATCACTAGACAATGATCTGCTTATGAATGCAATGAGGTGATTCTCTTGCATTAGAACATCACCAATTCCGCTACCACTAGCATCAATTTCTACAACAAAGGAGATTGCAAAATCAGGAAGGACCAAGGTAGGTGAATAACTGATACATTGTTTCAATTGGTTAAAAGTAACCCCTACTTCTGAATTCCACTTAAAATTCCCCTTTTTTAGCAGGTCCGTCAATGGTTTAGCTATCACCTTGTACCTTCGAATAAAATGCCGATAATATCAACTGAGACCCATAAATCCTTTATGTTATTTAATTGACTCAAGTACGGGCCATGTCTCCATTGCCTTCAGCTTCTCCGGATCTGCAGAAACTCTTTCTTTATTGATTATGTGTCCTAGATATGCAATCTGAGTGCACCCAAATTCACATTTCCCCTGTTGAGGAAGAGAGTATGTTGTCTTAGAGTTTCTAGTACCATTGTCAAATGTTTCAGATGTTTTGCGCATGTTGAACTATAAACGAGGATATCGTCAAAGAAGACTAACACAAATTGTCGTAGAAAAGGCTTAAGTATCAAATTCACCAGGCTCTGAAACGTGGAGGGAGCATTGGTCAATCCTAAGGGCATGACTAAGAATTTATACAATCCTTCATGTGTCCGAAAGGCCGTTTTATGATAGTTCGTAGGTTTCATTCTTATTTGATGGAACCTGAGCGAAAGTCTAATTTAGAATATCTTTGGTCTTTTTTCCTCACTAAGACCATAGGTTCTGCAAAAGCGCTATGACTAGGTCGTATGATTCACTTGTCTAACATCTCATCTACCATTGTCTCAATATCAGTTTTCTACAGTGCTGGATATCTATACGATCTTAGGCAAATTGGCTATGTTCCGGCTTTTAACGGAATTTGATGATCCTGATCTCGAACATGGGGCAATTCAGTTAATTTTTGAAACAAGTTTTCAAATGAGGCTAAGATGGTTGTCAGTTCCTTAGGTATTTCCTGATCATTTAAAGTTGCAATTGCAAAAAATTGACAACTATCTTTTTCTGCATTTTTTAACTGTACCATGGCTGCCTTGTAGCCTTTTGCTAGCACAATAGACAATTTCCTCCCTTCTAGTATATTTATACTTGTCTAATTTATACCTTACAGGGATTTATTCTTCCCTTCCTTCTTGTATGTGAGTGTAAGCCGCTCAAAATCTCAAGAAGACGGCCCAACGTAATCAACCATTCTATGCCCAGAACCACGTCATAACCGGACATAGTTAATACCCTCACATTGGCTTGAAACTCTTCTTCCTTCATGGTCCATTTTAAACCTTTACAACAACTTTCACTAATTAGCTCAAAACCGTCAACTACTTTCACCGGTAAGTTTTTTTGAAAAAAAATACTTAGCGTCATTTCATTAAAAATGCCCAAAAATGAAAAAAAAAACCACGAGTTTAAAAGATCATTCTAGACATGCCTAGAATGATTTTTGAAGTCGTAATATTCTGAATAAAATCTAAAAAGGTAAAATTAGTGGTAGGTAAAATTGGGTGATTGATATTTTTCAAAATCTCGTAGTTAATGAAATTGTGGGTACTGCATGTATCAATTATGATAGTAATGGGCAAGAGTTCAATTTTTCCCGATATTCTGAGAGTTTGATAATGTTTAGAACCTGATAGGGCATGGATAGAAATTGAGGGATCATTATTATCGGGTTGGGTTAAGGGATATATTTGGTTAGAGGCTTCACCAATTTCTAGCTGTAAATTCTCAAATTCTCCTACTTCATTCATCATAATCATGAATAGTTTGGCCTTACACCTATGATTTCCATCATACTTTTCATCGCAGGTGTAACATAAGCCTTTCTTCCTCCGTTCATCTAGGATTTTGGGGTCTATTTGCTGCATGTACCTCTGTCTCGGGTTAGGATTAAAAGGAGTGGAATATGAGTGATTGGGCTGATGAGGTTTAAGGTGATTTGGTCAGGTAAGTTTATGTTGATTAGGCGTTGGGAGAAGGGGTGGGCTAGTGTTGTATAAATGTCCACTACTCAATAGTGAGCTAGTGTTGTATAAATGTCCACTGCTCAACATTGACTTGTAAGTAGCTTCTTGCACCTTAGCTACTGCCATATAATTTTTTAGTGAATGAGGTTGCAACGTTAGCAATCTCTTCTCTTAGACCACTTAGATAACAGTCAAGTACATATTCATCAAGCATGTGTATAAGTTTTTGAGAAATAGCCATGTACTTTAGATTGTAATCTTGAACAATTTTGGTTTGTTTCAGATTCATCAGCGACCAAATTGGGGTATTGCAGATTGATGGGCCAAACTACTGAAGTAACGACTTCTTGAGATCTATCTAGGTTAATGCTATTGTTTGGTTTCTGGTCTGTAGAAACGATCTATACCAAGTTCGAGCATCTCCCGAGAAATGAATATGAGCGATCGCTACCTTAGTTGCATCTGTGGTACGATCGACCCTAAAAAACTGTTCTACTGAAATCAACAAGCCCTCGACATCCATTCCATCAAATTTGGGAAAATCAACCTTCGTGAGTCTTGTGGGCGGAACATACTACCTCTCCCTTGGTGCCCCTGTTCGTGAAGACTCTGCACCATCTTCCGAACGATCATAATTATCCTTAGTCGCCAAGGTATGTAATTTTTCTTCGATGAATCCGACTTTACTCTCCATCCATGTACATACTTCCATTATCATTTGATTCATTGACTTTACCGATACACGCAAGGAATCGTTATCCGATTGATGCCTTGTTTTGACCATCGTGAAGTTCGACTGCTCTGATACCAAATGATAAGATTAAGAGGGGAGGTGAGAAGAGAATCCAAGCCACTGGCTGGAACATGTAAGATATGCTTAATGGAGTATTATAAATTAGGCGAGAGATAAGAAGAAAAGAGTTGAGTTCATTGTAATTTCATAATTCTCAAATTTTGAATCCAATTGAGGATATAAATCTCCATGGAATCTAGCACGTGATTCTGTTACAACCATATGGTGAGGTGGCCAAAAAGACAGGGCCAAAATACAAATAAAAGATAAGTTCAGGGATTGACATAAACAAAAGTCTAACAGAAAAGAAAAGAAACGGTAATAATAAAATAGAAATAGATTCTGGATCAGATGGTCCCAAATGCTCCACGTGTCATGTCCTACTCTGTCCGATCAGGTACATGTTGTAACACTTTCATACGTCATACTTAAGGATGACTCCAATGAGGATTAAACACCATATGTTGTATAGTTTTATCTCTTTTCATAAAAATTAAAAATATACCAAGAATGATGGTAGATTCGGGATTGCAAATCATTGCCTATTTGTTAAACTTGGACAAACATCTTACTAAATCATAATTTTTTTTCCAAGTTTTGTCCAAAAGGGGTATTCTATAAACACTTGATTTTACATACCGATATACAAATTTTAAATAATCCCAAACAAATATAATTTTTCATACAAAGTCTTTTTGAACTGGGCTATAATAAAAAAAATTAGAAACAACACTATTATAACCTATTTCAAATTATTTGGGTTTGGGCATTCGTCAAATAAAATAAAATTAACAAATAAATATAACAAATTCAATGAACATTTATGATAATTTTATTTAAGTGATGTTTATTCTCTTGTAGGAAATAAAAAATAAAACCCGCGGCATAATTAAATGGTTCAGACGACACATATGACACCAATGATATTGACAACATGGATGACACAAACGACACAGACTAGCGAGAAAGTTTTGGGGAATTTGGAGGATTTAGAGTATTTGAAATTATAATTCTAGAGAAAAAATGGGGGAAAAGGAAAAATTTTAAAAGAAAAAAAGGGGAAATAGAAGATTTTAGAATGAATAAGTAGTCTATATATTTGTCCCACATTGGTAGGCTAAAGAATCCCCAACCTCCAAGGCAATTATAAATAAATAAAGAAGCAATTTTCCACATCTAAGGATCTAGAAAAAAGACAATATAAAATTTTGGAGAAGATAGAAGGAGGAGCCAAGGCCAAGGGAGAAAAGAGAGGAAAAATGTTTTCGAAGAAGATTCGTCGTTGCTAGACTTAAATAACTCGTCGAAAAACTTTGATCCCCTTATAAGTTATCGTTCTTTTTTTTGGATATTTCGAGAGGAGAGTTATAATTTCATTTTGGGACTAGGAAAGCTTCCCACAACTTTTAGAAACTATTTTCAATCAAGTGTAAGTTTCAATTCTCTTTATAATTGATGTTATCAATAATATCAATTTATGCTCATTTAAATTTTGTGTTCTTCATTTGCTGTCTAATTCTTATAGTTTATTGATCGATAAACGTTCTATATGTAATGTAAAGCTATCTACTAGAGTAGAATTCGTGTGTTCCTATAAAATTTTGGTCTTTATTCTTATTAGTTGCCACATACTTAATAAATAGGATGTCAACTTTTGTTCTAGAATGGAAAACTCCATTTTATATGTTGTATCAAATTGATTTTTATTATAACAACCTTAAAGTATTTGGGAGTTTATGTTACATAGAAAATACTTTGCCAATAAAACCAAAATTACAAGATATAGGTATAAGATGTATCTTCGTTGGATCCTTCAAACCAAAAGGGATATATAGTTTATGAACTAGACTCCAAAGCAATCACTACTTTCCGGAATGTGATATTTTCTGAAGATATACCCTTTTTTAAAAATAGAATAAAAATTTAGAGTCCTCACACATAAATGAAAATCAAATATCAACTTCATCCGATGATGAATCTGAAAATGATTAAACATCGATGAATAATACATCTAATCCATCTATATTTGAAAACATCCTTGAGACAAATAATCAAAATGATTTTTTTACAATCTGAAATCCTAGAGAATGAAGTAATTTCTAAACAAACATTTAGAAAAAGTTCTCCAATCAAATATAATCCAACTTGGATGAATGGTTTTTAGTCAACCAAGTTGAAGCATCAAGAAAATCTAGTAAGTATACTCCAAAAATCTATCATTTTAACTCAATTTTTAAGAATAATGAATACACCAAAATTTTATCCAACATTGATGAAATATCAACCCGAAATAGTTTTCTAGAAGCTTCACAAAATCCAGATTTATTTGTTGCAATGAAAAATGAATTAGAAGTCTTAAAGGCTAATAAAACTTGGGAACTAACAAATCTACCAAAAGGAAAAAAAGCAATTGGCTGTAAATGAGTTTTCAAGACAAAACTAAATGCTAAAGGCACTATAAACAAGTGCAAAGCAAGACTAGTAGCCAAGGTTACAATAAAAAAAAACTAAATCAATTTTAATCAATATTATGCCCCTGTAGCAAAGAATGTGAATGTAGGATTAATCATAGCTTTAACTGTCTCAAAAAGATGTTTTTCACACCAAATCGATATTAACAATGTTTTTCTTCATGAAAATCTCAAAGAAAGTATCTACATAAAAATACCAAATGGCCTTGAGTGTCATTTTAAAAACAAAGTTTGTAAATTAAACAAAAATCTTTATGGACTTAAACAAACTTCTAGACAATGACATATTGAAACATCCTCAAACTTAAATCAAATGAATTTATGAAATCTAAATACGATCATTGTTTGTATATCAAACATTCTATTAAAATTATTACTGCTCTACTTATATATGTCGATGATATTTTAATGGCAAGAAATGATATTGAACAAATTTCAATACTAAAAAGATTCATTGACTCAAAATTCAAAATAAAAGACATTGGAATTGCTAAATACTTCCTTGATCTTGAAATTGCACATACTACTAGTGGTATTATTGTGAACCGAAGAAAATATATTTTGGAACTTATCAATGATGTTGGACTCATGAGGTATAAACCTGCTAAAATACCCATGATCAAGGGTGTCAAATTGCATGAAAGTTTACAAAAATCTATACATCAACCATGTAGGTTCATGAGTCTCATTGGTAGACTGTTATATCTAAATTACATTAGACTTGACATTGTATATGCTGTGCAACAACTATCGCAGTTCATTAATGAATCATCTACATGTCATTGGAAAGCCACACTTCAAATTGTAAGGTATTTAAAAGGTACTATTTTCAAAGTCAATTGACAAGGAAAATAGAAAAAAGCTCTAGAGATTTCAGCCAATTCTCTCATCACGAACGATACGATCGGCACGAACGACACTATCGACACGAACAACACAATTGGCACAAACGGAATGATCGGCACGATCGACAAAATATCAAGGTCGCAGTTCACTTGTGGTGTTCGCGGTTGCTAGTCGCTTTGGGTTGTTTTCGGCACGATCGACACAATTGGCACGAACGACACAAACGACACAAACGACACGATAACTCTAATAACTTGGTCGTTCATTCAGCTGCAAAACTTGATTAGAAAGTTAGGGTTTCTGTTTTACCCGGTTATTCAATAGCTAGGGTTTCTGGTGTAACCTGTTCTATAATTACTCTGTTTTGTTTCTGTTTCTTATTCTTCATTAAAATGGGAAGAAAGAAAAGCAATAAGAATAAGGAAGTCAAAGATTTTTTGATGGAAGGTTTGATGGAGGTAGCTGAAATTGAAATTCATAGGATTCCTGAAGAAATTATCCAAGAAAAAGAGGAATGCAACAAAGGTCAGGAACCAATTGCTGATAAAAATTCTGAAGAAAATATAGCAAGAAATCAGGGGAAGAAAGAAGGAATTTGGAAGGTTGGTTACAATGAAAGAGCAAATCTTTTTGGACTAAAAAATCAAATCACAAAACTCCTGATGCACGCAAAGAAATGAGAGATTGTGCTCAACAAAGAAAAAATGCAGCAAACAACCGTCCAATTGAATGTACACTATCTTAAGGACTGAAATTTACTACAGAAGGAAGAGTAAGAAGAGTATGAAAAGATAGTAAACGGGTCAGTTGAAACAATAGGGAGCTGATGAAGTCCCCTAAATCTAAGACCTATACTATCAGGATCAATTCTAGCTGGAGAGTAAACGAGGTCTGGAAAAATAACACATGAAAGAAAACAGAGGATCATGCTTTTAAAGGAAAAATCTACTTGGACAATGTTAAAACAATAGTGGAGGTACTCAGTTCTTCTTTTGAATTTAAACTGCCAACTAAAGTGGAAGAAAAATGTGTTAAAGAATGGGAAAATGTAGTGGTTGAAAACTACATAGGGAAGAATAGAGTATCATTCTCAGTCACCAAGGAAGCCTTAATGAAATAATGGGAGCAGAATGGACTAGTTAAGATTTCTGCAAATATACATGATCTCTATTTTCTGCAGTTCAAGAAGGAATCAAACTTGGATGATATTATGAAATATGGGCATACTTATATTGGATCAAATTGTATGAAACTGAAGAGATGGTCTGAAAAATTAAACCTGCTAAACAAACCAAAAGAAACAACCCAGATATGGTTTAAGCTTTGGAACATCCCAACACACATGTACAATGCAGAAGCTTTAAGTCACTTTGCAAGTTTATTGGGAAAACCATTATACATGGACACAGTTACAGAAGGAGGAGAACAACTTAGCTTTGCTAGAATAAGCATTGAAGTGCATCCTCGAAGTACGCTGCCAAAGAACATAACAATAGTTGACAGGAAAGGAAAGTCTACAATCATGAAAATCTCATATGAATGGAGGCCAGGCATGTGTGTTTTCTGTGATACTTTTCAACATGCTAACACTAAATGTGAAAAAACAGTTGAGGAAGAGCATAGAATCCTAAAAGCCCAAGAAGAAGAAAAATAGAAAAATGAAACAGAAGAATCAAGAATCAAAGAGCATATTGGGAAAGTTAAAGAAAATCAACAAGTAAAAAATACAGAGGAAGAAATCAAGGAAGAATTAGAGAAGGAAGAAAGTAATGATGTAGAGGAAAAAAGCAAGGTAGAATCAAATAATGAAGAAATCAACGAAACTGATGAAATAGGGGATACTGAAGAAGATAAACTTAAAGACAATGAAGATGAAGAGGCAGAAGATGAAATAAAAAATACAACAGAGAAGAAAAACACGGAAGAAACCAAGGTTGTTGATCCTCAAACACGTAAAACTAAAATTGAGAAAAGTAGTGACAAAAGCCTGAAATCCTGAAGAAGAATACATTTTATTATGTTAGTACGAGTTCATATAGAGGAAGATTAAACAATAAGAGCAGACAAACATCATCATCAGTTTCAATTCAATCTCCCTTCATGAAGAACGCAAGAAGAATGGGACGTGGAAGAATGCAATATGGTCAAAAGGAGGATATGGAGACAACATAGGTTGGGATAGCTAGATTGTAGTCTTTGTTCATTATAATCTGTGTTTTGTAATGTGATTTGACTTCCACCATTCAGAAATTTTTAGGTCTTTTGTTTGTCATCTTACAATCAAAACTAGGGTTTGTCTAGTTTTGATTATTGACCTCTCTCACTTTTGGACCTTTTAATGAAATTGTGTTAAACCGTTTTCCCCCAAAAAATAAAAATTACTATTTTTACTGAGTTATTTTTTCCATTCAACAATGAAAATTTTTATATGTCATCTAGTTGGTTTTATTAAACTAACTCATTTATCTACTAAGAATCGAATCACGTATATATTATCTAAAGCACTCGATTTTTCAGTTTTTGAACATCTCAGATTGAAGCTTTACTCCAAGATGTCCATATTGAAGGATAGATATTGATATAAGTATTTATATTTCTAATTAAATCTTTTATTTATACTAACAATCTATTATTTTACTTTATAGTGTCAAAATAAGTTTAATTTAATTATTAAAGATAGTTAAAGTTTGATTACTTAATTGGACAATCATATAAAATATAAGTATAACATTATAGTTTTATTTTAATTAGGTACTTGATGAATAAGATTGACAACTACTTCTTTTTGTAATTACTTTCTTCTCTGCTTTGTTATTCAATAAATCAATCTTACATCTAACTTTTGCTATAAGTTTTCCCACATAAAATTTTACATGTAAGTTAATTCTTTTGTTTGTTTGATCTATGGTTTTTATTTTTTCTCTCTTGATTGTTTTTATTAATTTTAATTTTTCTGAAATTAAGGTTTACTTTTTTACTTAAAGATTCTAATACTAGGTGAACTTTACAAAACTATAAACATGCCAACAAATAAGTTAGAAAAAATAATAATCCTTAATCACTATGATATAAATGAATTGAAACATTAATTACTAATTTTCTCATATACTACTAAGAATGTCCGTACCTTACCCATTATTTCGAACACTAACCGAAGCAGATAATTTTCAATATACCATCTCCTTTTTCGATCGGGATAGTATCCGAAAATTGTATAAACATGTAAGATAATATCTTTTAAGAAAATAAAAAAAATATTTTTTTAATTAAAAATAATGATTACTTGTAACTTATTATGTAGAATGATAGATTAAATTAGTTGTATTATTATAAAGGGGTGATAGGGAAGGAATTTGAGGGAGGGAATGAGAGAAGGAATGATGGAAAAATGATAAAAGGTGAGAAGAGAGAAAAAAGATAAATTTTATAATTTTTTTCCTCTCCCAATCATTTCTCATTATTATATAAAAATGAATTTAATCTTCTTTTCATATATTCAATCAATAAAAAAAAACTACCTCCCCACCCTGATTCTCCCTATCAATATATATATATTTTTTTTCAATTCCCATAAATCCAATCTGTTCAGGGGAGGTTTGTTCAGGGGAGGTTTGAATGATCTAATAATAAATTAAACAAAAGTTGAAGACTTTTCCGAATACCAGTTCAAATCGAAGTTGAATTCTCCAACCTATAGTTTCGAATAGATTTCGAACGTTAAATAAGCGCAGAAAGGAAGAAGAAGAAGAAAAAGAGGAGTTTGAGAGAAATGGCGGATTTGTTCCATAAGCAGGCAAAGGATTACGCAGAGACTAGGCCAACATACCCACAAGAATTCTTCAATTTCATTGTTTCCAAGGTGCCTTCAAGCGATCTCGCCTGGGATGTCGGAACCGGCAGCGGTCAAGCTGTCGCGACTGTAAGCCCCTATACCCATCTCTTCTCTCTGTTTATGATCATAATATTAGGTTGATTCGAAAAATACGAGGTTTTTAATCTGACTAATTCAAAACCCTAAACCAACTAAGAAAGAAGAAACAAACTGTTTCACCCCTTTGTAATTTACATATATACTTAATAATAATGTTGTTGATAAGGAAGGGATATTGGTGATAATCAAATCATGCAAAAAGGAGAAACTTGATTTCAAATATGTATTCTCATCATGCATATGCTTAAAAGTTCATTTATTTCTGCACAGTTATCTGCGATATACAAAAATGTGGTGGCAACGGATACAAGCCAAAAACAACTGGATTATGCTCCAAAATTTCCCAATGTTCGATATGTATGCACTCCTGCTGTAATCTCTGCGGCTGCCATTGAAAGGGATGTAGCAGCACCCATGACAGTTGATTTAGTGACTGTAGCTCAAGCACTCCACTGGTTTGATCTCCCAAATTTTTATCAACATGTGAAAACTGTCCTAAAGAAGCCCCATGGTGTCATTGCGGCCTGGTGCTACACCACTCCTCAAGTTAACGACGTTGTTGACTCTGTCTTCTTGCCCTTCTACACTGATTCTAGACCATATTGGGATGTTGCCCGCAAATTGGTTGATGACAAATACAGGTACTATCATACATAAATGAACTATTGTTGTGAAGATGAACCTTTTACTATTGGCTTGTATTATATGACAATATTGAAATGTTCATAACTCATGGGGAATTTTATATTATGATGGTTCTAAAATTTGAAGAACATTTAAAAATTCAGGAATGTTGATTTTCCATTCGAGCCCGTGGATGGAGAAGTTGATACAGGTCCTTTTGAGTTCAAGACACAAAGATTGATGAGCTTGGATGATTACTTCACTTACATAAGGTCGTGGTCAGCTTATGGGACAGCAAAGGATCAAGGTGTTGATCTGCTCAACGAAGAGGTGAGTCAGGCCTTCAAGCAAGCCTGGATTGGAGATGGAGAAGAGCAGAAGAAACTGGTTGTCTTTCCTCTTCATTTAAGGATTGGAAAATTGGGAAATTGATGGAAACTATTCAAATGGATCTAGTCTTGGGGTCAATAATTATAAATTTATAATTAGCTAAGGTTGTTTTTTTAACTTTACCCACTTTTGGTGTCTTTAATAATTGAAGTTATGCTGTTTCCCAAAAATATAAGAAATAATTAATGAATCAATTTTATCTAAGTCTACAAATAAATATGTTAAATAGGAATTAGGAAGGTAAACTAGAACAGTCCATCTGTCACGTGGCAGTTGTTTGTTGAACTATTCACAAAGCCTGTAACTTTTCAAACCAACTTATTTTTTTTTTAAGTTTAATTTACTATTTAAATTCAGTTATTTTTTTAAATTTATTAATTTAAATTCATTATATATATATATATATATATTTTAAAACAATTATTTTTTATAAATTTGATATATTTAAATTATTATTTATAAAAATTAAATTATTTATATTTTTATATGTTTTTTTTAATTATTATTTTTATAAATTTAATTATTTAAATTTTGATATATATTTTAAATTATTATTTTTATAAATTTAATTATTTATATTTCAATTATTATTTAAATAATGTAATAAATATTCTCTTTATCATTATAATAAATAATTGAAAAATATTAATAAATTTAAAATATCTTAACTATAATAATATAATAATTAATCATTCATAAAAACAATTACAATCATCATTTTTCTAAATTATTGAGGATTTTGCTCAGAATATCGTTGGGTTGTAAAATTGTTGTTAGATTATGATATGTATCGATGTATTGAACCCAATTTTTGAGGTGGGGCAGTATGATTTTCACTCTATATATAACGAATCATATTGGACGTTCTCAATAACACTTGATTGGGATAAATATGATAATCTTGTTCCTAATAAAAAAATCGAGAAAGAAGAAAAACCAACGAAGTTAAATCTAACGTATTCGAACCAAAATGGATAACTCACGAAGGACCATTATTTGTGGGAGAGCTAAACAAAATCGTCAATAATTTAGAGAAATAATGATTGTAATCGTTTTTATGAATGATTAATTATTATGGTTAAGATATTTTAAATTTATTAGTATATAACAATTATTTATTAAAATGCTAAAAAGAATATTTATTATTTTATATAAATAATAATTGAAATGTAAATATATATAATCAAATTTATAAAAAAATAATAATTTAAATTATATATCAAAATATAAATAACCGAATTTATAAAAATAATTTAAAATATATATCAAAATAAAAATAATTTAATTTATACAAATAATAATTGAAATATATCAAATTTATAAAAAATAATAATTTAAATATATAATGAATTTAAATGTAATAAATAAAAAAAAAACTGAGTTTAAATAATAAATTAGATTAGTTTGAGAAAGAATGAATAAAGTAGATTATTTTGAAAAGTTAGAATGACAAACGAGATTAATTTGAGAATTCACCAATTTTGTTTTTGTCGTCGGAGCGTATACTTTTATTTAAATTCTTATGCAAGTGTTAAATTGTAGATATATTAATTAAGACTAAAGCAATAAACATATTTTCAATGTTTAATTGTAATGGATTAAATTCTTACTTTAATTTAAAACAAGAATAAATATGGGCCTCTTTTATCTCTCTAGAATATTAGCTTCTTTTATTTATTTATTGATTTATATATTTTGTAAGTGAGCGGTCACACGGGCAATCCATGGCGGGGAGGGCTAATTCATCAAAACTTATTGTTTGAAGGGTCGACGACAGGTCAGCTCACCATTCCAACGGGCTGAAAATCTCCAACCCAACCTAACCAAAGGTGGGTTACGGGTTAGACGAGTCAGCCCGCAGATTGCACTACAAATAAAAATCATTAATAGTTTTAGAAAACAAGAGTTTAAGAACATGATCAAATAGTTATAATACACACTAAATATTCAAATTAATACCTTAATTTTGAGAGGAGTCCATTTCGAAAATGAATCTATTATTTAACAAAATATTAAGTTTCAGACTTTCAGTGTGAAGCTTCTGGAATTGGAACCAAGTTTGAATCTATAAACCCTTGAAGGCGAGAACGAAGAGAAGAAATGCAGAACAAATAAGTAGTCGGTGGTCAATGGGCGAACTATTGAGTATTGATTGCTGCAGTTTGGAACCAAGTTTGAATCCACAAACCCTTAAAAACGAGAATGAAGAAAATAAAAGTGGAACAAATAAGTAGCCGGCGGGCTATGGGCGAAATATTGAGTATTGACTGTGCAGTGCTGCCTAGGAGAGAAAAAAATCAGGGCTATGTGGCATATGCCTATAAAGCTATAAATTATATTAGATTATTTTTGCCAACCCATGGGCCAATCCAAGCCCGACCCGTCTAGGTCCGCGTCCCGATTGGACTGACCCGTGTGGGCCCACTTCCAAATGGATTACTAATATTTCAACCCAACCCGTCTAAATTGTTTGGCGAGGCAGGCCAACCCAACATGCTTAACCCAAATTGATGGCTCTAATTGTGATATATGTGATGCTTAATTTCTTAATTTTATTTTAATTTAATTAAAAAAATGACCAAACACACATTTATACACTAGTTTTATTAATAATTTTTTTTTAGCTCACTTCAATTCTAATTTTTTAAATTCCACTGAGTGTCTCATTTTTTACTACATAAATTTGAGTTGATGTTGTATTTTATTCGGTGTACTATTTTATTTAGACATATCGGATTCGAATAATACTTTCAACTGTGGATGGTTCATTTGCTGCTCATACTCTCTAATTGTGTTGATGATCTTTTCACGATTCTGTATTTGTCTCCTTTTAGCAGCAAATGAGACAAAATTATCGAATCTTCAATTATTTTTAACATTTTCAATAATGAGTTATTTGATTTAATATTTCATATGAAGACTCTTTTACTAGTATTCACCAATAATTTATATAAGTTTCTTATTCTTTCGACAATATATGTATATGGTCAATTATTGTTTGGTAAGACATTTTTTGGCGTTGTTTGTCAGCACTCGATTAAATATAATTTCAAATGGCGCACAGAATATTTAGAAGATATTTTTCTGACACCGTTTCATTAGTTCGTTCAATTTATTCTACTTTAACTCTGGTTATTTAAAAACTTAATTAAACGAGTTCGTAATGATAGTGACCATCAATAAATTGTTTGATGGTTAAATATTCTCTATTGAGAATTTTAATGTTATAAACTTTTTATACAATTTGATATCTAAATCATAAATTGTTTGTATTAATTTTGTATTTTGTATTTTTTATTATTTATTAATTAATTTATATATATATGTAACTCTCAATTAAATTAGAGAGGATTAAACATTTGTTTATTTTCTTACTTAAAATATTTTAAAATGAATTGAAGATCATTCCTCTTAAATATATATATATATATATATATATATATATATATATATATATATATATATATATATATATTAAATGTATCCTAAAATTAAAACCAACTAGGTTCTGTAAATGGGGAAATTTGAGGAAATGACCCTAATAATAGGCCTAAATGCGAGTATGCTGTGGGGCATAATTTAAATAGCGCTGGTTATCCTCTTTTTTTCTGACAAAAATTGTCCCTATTGCGTCACGCATCCTCCGAGTGTATTGTGAAAAGTCCACAATACCCTTGCTATATAATTAAAAAAATTTCAGATCTTCCCATTTTTTTTCATTTCTTTCTTCCTTGTTCTCTCTCTTCATTTCCCCTTCTCCCCTTCTCCTCCTTCTCTCTAAAAAGGCGACAATCCCCGACGAAGACGTCGTAATCCCAACTAAACAACCATGTTCGCTGCTACTAGTATGCTTTCTCCTTCCTTTATTTATTTCTTTGAACACATTGTTTGTTAGAGTTTAGGGATTATGGATTGATTAGGTAATACCACCGTTGCGGCAGAATCCGGGTGCGTCACGCAGGTGCCTCTTAAATCGTTTAGTAGAAGGAGAATGATTGAATTACTACTAGTAGTATTGTTTCATTAGTCTATTTCATCATAATACTCCCATTTAGAAAAGAAAAAAGGAATATACTTTTGTTTGTTTGTTTTAGCTTTGCAAGGGGATATTACTTTTTGGACCTCCTGAAACTGGGAAAACCCTTATTGCTAAGGCACTTACAACTGAAGCAGGCACAAGTTTTATCAACATAACTGCCTCAACTTTATTATCAGAGGTAACTAACTGTTGAATTTAATTTTTATTTTGTTTCTATGGATTTCCCTTAATAGGAAGAAAACAACTACTGAACACTTGTGTTTACAAATGATGTTTGCTGTGGTTTGGTGAAAGTGTCAAGATACTCAAAATTCTCTTAGCTAAAACAGTCCATGGCGGAAGCATGAAGACAACATGGCTAAAATTCTCTTGGCTTGTGTTTACGAATGATGAGGCATCCAACATGAACGAGCTTCGAAAATGGAATGAAAAGTACGGTCAAGGCGGAAGCAGGAAAACATCATCTTTTGGATTTGCTAATCAATCTAAATTGCTAGCTTCTTCCTGATAGATAGCAAAATATAACACTCTTTTTTATTTATTAGTCTTTCTTTTAGTTGAATTAATTTTCTTTTGCAAGTAAAGATTGTTTAATTTTTTAACTATAGGTTGATATATAACTCAAAAACTTTTTATTAATAATAATCATCATTTGAAGAAACAAGAACATTGCTTGAATTAATTTGGCATACTAATCTCCAATAAAACTCCAATCACTCTTTCCATAATTCATCTACAAGCCAAAGCCAAAATTACATGGATAAAATGGAAAGCCTTTTAGGGCTCATACATACATAATACATAACAACAGTGTCTAGGGAAGGTTTTCAGGAACTTCTCAGTTATCATCATCTCTTGTATCTTTCTGGGCTTTCGGGGTGGTACCGTTGCTGCCTTCTTGTCTTTCCTGTGCTGTTGGACCCCTAAACATCGTTCGTCTGCACAATTATTAAGTAAGAAACATCATTCATTTATACTGTACATCTACATATGGGAGGTAAGCCTCCATGAAAGCATCAAGTTTGATAACAATAAGCATATTATTATTATTCTTTCATTACACTATACATCTACATATGGGAGGTAAGTGTATATTCCAATACAACTTCCATTTTACACCACCAGAAGATCTCAAAATAAAACAGCATGAAGTCGACTAGCAATGACTTTCGAAGCTAAGACTAATAACAAATTTCCGCATATTTCTCTTAACATCATACTCATCTATAGTTTGCCTATAAGTTCAATAAAACTGATTCACAATCTATATAGTCCTAAATGTCAGCTAGCTTACTTGAAGAACTACTGCTTAATATATGAAGATCCAAAACAGTTTGTGCACCTCCCTTCTCAAAACTCTAAAGTCTTAACACTTTCATGTAAACAATCAATTATAAAAAAAAAATCAAAAGTCCTGCATAATGCTCAAAAAGGTAACAAAAGGAAGATCCAGAACATAACTAAAAAGATGCAACAAATCATAAAACACAAGATGAGTTATTTAGGGTACAATAACATGCCAAAATAACTTTCGAAATGATACAGCAATGGTTACAAAAAAAGGGGGCGCAATAGGTTCCAAACCATATATAGAGATTCCACAACTATATGATACTACACGTCCACGGGAGTGTGATAGGATCTAGATCGCGGATGGGGAACCGGGGTCTGGCCGATTAGTACTTTCACTCAACGGTTGTTGTTTAATCCGGTTAGAGATTAACACCAGGTTTCAATACTACACAAACTGTCACAAACCCTTGAACTGAGTTCAAGTGCGGAAGTGGTTTGTTTCAGGTTGAAGCAACACGCACACAGGATGAATAAAGATAGGTTTGGATAAAGTCGGTTTGGAGTTTAGTAGGTCGGTTTGAGGTTCAGTAAATCGGTTAAAGTGATATTAATCGGTTAGGGCGGTATGAGTCGGTTAGAACGTAGAGCCGGCAGAAACTAAAGAACAAGACAGGTTTTTATGGATGTTCGGAGATAAAACTCATACGTCATCCCTTCTTCTCGAAACCACGAGAAGGATATTCACTAAGGAATACACAAACACAATATCCGATCGAGACTTATTTGCTGCTCGATAAACACTCGTACAATTCTCACCGAAATTGTAATCTCACTTCAAATGCACACTTAAACTTTGAATCTTGTAGAGAGATAAACTTGTAATTAATAACTCTTAGAACTTGTAGCTGGTAGAACTGGTAACTGCATTTACTCCTCTTCAGCTCCTTCTTTTATAGGTAAAATGTGCCAACGGTCACATTTCTTCTCTTTGAATCTGATTGGTTGAGCAGAGGTTCAATGTTGCAGTACTGACGGTTTAAGCTCCTAAGGCATAGGTCAAACCGGCTAGGTTTGTCTTTTACTTAATGTAGCAACTGTCGGTTGGACAGTTGCCTGCACCTGGAAGGTTACGCCTCTTATTTATCCCAGAGTGGAAAGATCTATTCAGGCGATCTTCTGCAGCCTGCAGAGTATCACCGGACTTGTATGGATATGGCAATGTTACAGTCTGTTCCTTTGGTATCATCTTCCGCAGATACTCAAAGTATTTGTTTGCACCGATTTGTAGATTGTACTTAATTTGATAGTTTTGACTTCTTTCTTAAGTAGTCTCTTCATCGGTTTTCCGGTTGGATACTGCATTTTGGTTTAGGATGTCTACCGGTTGTTCATAGCTTCAGGTTAACCGGATAGCTTTCCGGTTTAGGATACATCCTCTGCTTCTTCTTCTAACCGGTTAAATTCTTTGGTCGGTTGGATTCTTGACCGGTTAGATTTTTTGACTGATCCTGGTTCTTAACCGTTCCTGCACAAGGAGTTTGTTTTTGTTAAGTTTTTATTTAACCGGTCTAATTTATCTAACAGAGTGTGCTTGCTGGAAATTCGGCACTATGTTCAAACCCTAGATATAAATCAATAACTATCTATAATAACTGATTCTATTGATCCTTCCTCGGGAAACCTAAATAAGTTGGTATTTATTTCTCACGTCTACGATAAAACAAGGAAACTAGAAGAAGCGTTAGGCAGAGAATGTGTTAACCAGATGAGACGCATCCTACGTGACGCATCCAACCAACCAACCTGCATTCAACGAATCAGACGAATCAATGACGTTCTGTAAAGGAAATCAACACAAACAATCATATGTATAAGAAATCAACACAAACAATCATATGTAATGAAATAAACACAAAATATAAACGAATATAGTGGAAATTTTTGCTTTGGCCGTCGTCGTTCGCCGTTGGAGCCGCAGTTCGCCGTTGAAAGTTCTTCGCAGCTCTAGGCCATTGAATATAGTGGAATGGTCGACGGTGCCTCTTCGATTGGTTCTTCGGCGATGAAAAAGAAGAGAAATCTTCTCCACCACCATTAGGGTTCACGACGGAGAAGACCTGGATGAAAGAGAAAATGAAAAAAAATTATGACTTTATAGGGTTTCGGGTGCGTCACGCAACTGGAGTTGCGTTACGCAAGGGTATAAATGTCATTAAAAAAAATGTTGGTCACCAGCGCTATTTAATTTATCCCCAACCAAACGCAATTAGGCCTGTTTTTAGGGTCATTTGCTCAAATTTCCCCTGTAAATGTTGTTACCTATTTGCTTTCCATGAGTGGCCATCCAACCATCATTGTCCTTATCATCTAGAACATCATCTAGAAGAGCTTCTCCACCAGAAGTTTCATAGTTTTCTTCTTCAAAAGATATAAAACGGATTATAAGAGTTCCAAGTGCAGCAGTTATATGAATTCCTCTTGTAATTACCATATCTTACTCAATCTGCAAATGGAGTAAGGGAATTATCTGTCTTAAAATGAAGAAACCGGGACAGAAACAGAAATGGAGAATCAAGAAATCACCTAATGCAAAAACGGAGACAGTGTGATGATCGCTTGTGATCCTCTTGAATGCTTCGTGAAGCTATCTTCTGCGAAAGAAGCATCTTCTATCTGTCTATCTAGATATATATTTGACAATTGATACTTTGATCAGTATAATATGGAATAAGTGAAGAAAATCAAGAACATGAAATTAACTAAAACGTTTCATATATCGTGCTAGGGTTGATGATTCATGATAATTTAGCCCCTAACACCCTAGTCATATGCGCAAGCCTTAAAATTAAAAATTAAAATAAATAGCTTAATTAAATTATAATTAACTCTTTTTTTTTACTTATTCAATTTTTATATTATTAATTATATACTTTTTTTTTTATATATATTAACAAATTAATGTTAAATGCATCTCTCATTAATTTTGTATGTATCCATATGTATATAACACAATCAATTATAAAGATATAAAATTGATATTTACTTTAAATATTTTCAGATAATTCAATACAAAATTTTAATATTTCAATTGTGGACAATGTCTTCAAACTCTTCGAGAACTTGATTTATATGAGGTCTAATAGTAAGTGAAGAAGAACAATAAGTCAATGCTAGGTCAAACAAATTTAAAATCTATCCTATTTTAAATAAGTTTTGTAATAATATATCTCTGATATGATATAAGAGAGCAGCAACAGTGAGGTTGGTAACACTACTTTACGATCATCGAGTATGCAGCTTGAGAAAATTTCAGCTAGCTTTAGGGAGGGAATCCTACTTCGGTGTTGATGAACTGATTCACATTGCTTCCGATGATTGGCGGTATTTTCAAAGAACAACAGAATAACATGAGAATGAATGAGGCATACACTTATCGATCCTCTTTATAATTAAAAAAATCCGATCAAATAACAGTATCCAAACACCATATGCATTCGAGTGTTATTAAAATAAATATAAGTTATATTCACATAAAAATGCCTATGTTTTGATTGAGACGAATACATATAGGAATGCCTAGATAAAAATTATAATAAGTTATATTAGATAACTTGTTGAATATGGTAAAATAATTTTAGTTAAAAAATTATTCCTATTTATGTTATTATACGAATAGATTAAGGGCTATTTTGTAAGAAGTATGAAGCTACAATATCAGTGTTAATAAGATCGGGAGATAGCCCCGTATGATCTATTATGTTTTTTTCAATTCTTGTTTTCACATTGATAATCATTACTCAGTCACAAGTTTTTCCACTTGATTCTGAAAATTAACATGATATTAGAGCAGGATGATATTTCTTCTCCTTCTGATTCTTCATCTAGGTCTACTTCTAGTCCTTCAAATACTACGATGGATTCGGAAAAAAAAGTCACTACTTCTTCTTCTTCCCTGACCTTAGCAGCAAACAATGAAGCCAACAATAGATGTTTTGATGAAAAACACTCCGAACAAATATTTAACGGCAGAAGAGAGGGTTGTTGTTAGAACTAAATCTATACTTGAAAAAATTAAGGAAAACGCAGACGACTGTCCGAACAGACCACAAACTCTAGTAAAAAGATATACCATGTTAATTTATAGTTTTTTGTTTTGTTTAATTTTATTACGTGATAATGTTATTTTAAAGGTAGAAAAAGGAAAAGAAGGAGTAAGAGGAAGAGGAAGTGAAAGAGGAGGTGTGCCAGAGGAGGAGGAGGAATAACAAGAGGAGGAGGAGAAAATATAGCATTATTTACGCGTGTTGCAAATAGTTAAAGATTCATGTTTCTTACAATACAGAATATGTTGTTGTCCTTATATTGATTTTGTAGTGATATTAGAGAATTATTTCTATGAAAATGACTTAAAGTCATAACATAAAAATAGTGTGTGAAATCTTCTTTATAAAATGACCTTCGATATTTTAATCTAATTCTCACAATTACTTTGATATTTTAATATCTCTCTGTCACTACTTATTTTTGCTTCCCTGGCCTTAGCAACACACAATGAAGCCAACAATAGAGGCTTGATGAAGAAAACTCCAAAGAAATATTTAACAGCAGCGGGAACTAAAACTATACTTGACAAAATTAAGGAAGACGCGGACAATGATGATACACGAACTGCCCACAAACTCAGTGAAAAATATACCATGTTAATTTATAGTTTTTTTATTTTGTTTAATTTTATTACAAGGTGGTGTTATTTTGAAGGAAAATGAGAAGGAAGAGGAAGAAGAGGAAGAGGTGTGACGGAGGAAGGAGAAGAGGAAGAGGAGGAGGAGAAAATGTAGCATTATTTATGCGTGTTGCATATAGTTAAAGATTCCTGTTTTTGCAATATAAAATATATTGTTGTCATTATGTTGGTTACGTAATAATATTATAGAAGTATTTCTATGAAAATGACTTAAAGTAATAACATAAATATGGCATGTGAAATCTTCTTTATAAAACGACTTTGGATATTTTAATCTCTCTCACTCTTACTTTGATATTTTAATCTCTCTCTCACTCTTACTTTGATATTTTAATCTCTCTCTCACTATTTATTCTGCTACAAACTTAGTGAAAAGGTATACCGTATTAATTTATAGTGTTTTTTTAAAATTTTATTATAAAGTGGTGTTTTTTTATGAAAAAAAAAGGAAAATGAGGAAAAAGAGGAAGAGGATGATGAAAATGAAAAGGAAGAAGAAGAGGAGGAGGTGTGCCGGAGGAGAAAGAAGAGGAGAAGAAAATATAATATTATTTGTGCGTGTTACAGATAATTAAAAATTCTTGTTTCTTGCAATACAGAATATGTTATTGTCATTATATTAATTACGTAGTGATATTAGAAGTATTTCTATGAAAATGACTTAAAGTCATAATATAAAAATATTGTTTGTAATCTTATTTATAAAATGACCTTCAATATTTTAATCTCTTCTCACTATTACTTTTATATTTTAATTTCTCTCACTACTTATTTTGTTCCCTTATCTTAGCAGCGCACAATGAAGCCAAGAATGGAGGCTTTGATGAAGAACACTCCAAATAAATATTTAATAGCAGCGGAGAGGGCTGCTACTAGAACTAAAGCTATACTTGACAAAATTAAGGAAAATGCAAACTATGTGGCTACCCGAACAGTCCACAAACTCAGTGAAAAGATATACCATGTTAATTTATAGTTTTTTTTTAATTTTATTATAAGGTGATGTTCTTTTAAAGGAAAAAAATGAAAAGGAAGAGGAAGAAGAAGAGGAAGAAGAGGAAGAAGTGTGCCGGAAGAAGAGTAGGAGGAAGAAGAGGAGGAGGAGAAAATATAACATTATTTATACGTGTTACAGATAGTTAAAAGATTCTTGTTTATTGTAATACAAAATATATTATTATTATATTGGTTACGTAGTTATATTAGTGGAGTATTTATATGAAAATGACTTAAAGTCATAACATAAAAATGGTGTGTGAAATCGTTTTTATAAAATGACCTTCGATATTTCAATCTCTCTTTCACTCTTACGTTGACATTTTAATCTCTCTGTCACTAATTATTATTCTCCACTAGCCTTCACAGCGCACAATGAAGCAAATAATGAAGGCTTTGATGAAGAACACTCCAAAGAAATATTTAACAACGGAGAGGGCTGCTACTAAAACTAAAACTATACTTAACAAAATTAAGGAAGACGCAGACTATGAGGCTGCCCGAACAGCCCACAAACTCAGTGAAAAGATATACCATGTTAATTTATAGTTTTTTTATGTTGTTTAATTTTATTAAAAGGTGGTGTTATTTTAAAGAAAAAAAATGGAGTAGGAAGAGGAAGAGGAGGAGGAAGAAGAGGAGGAGGTGTGCCGAAAGAGGAGGAGGAAGGAGAGGAGGAGGAGAATATGTAACATTATTTATGCGTATTGCAGATAGTTAAAGATTCATGTTTCTTGCAATACAAAATATGTTATTGTCATTATATTGGTTATGTAGTGATAGTAGAAGAGTATTTCTATGAAAATGACTCAAAGTCATAACATAAATATGGTGTTTGAAATCTTCTTTATAAAATGACCTTTGATATTTTAATCTCACTATTACTTTGATATTTTAATCTCTCACACTACTTATTCTGCTCCCCTACTTTAGTAGCGCACAATAAAGCCAAAAATGGAGGATTTGATGAAGAACACTCTAAAGAAATATTAACATCAGCGGAGAGGGATGCTACTAGAATTAAAATTGTACTTCACAAAATCAAGGAAACGCAAACTATGATGTTGCCCGAACTGCCCACTAATTCAGTGAAAATATATACCATGTTAATTTATAGTTTTTTGTCTTGTTTAATTTTGTGTTATTTTGAAATAAAAAGAAAAGAAAAATGAGGAGAAAGAGGAAGATTAAGAGGAAGAAGAGGAGGAGGTGTGTTGGAGGAAAAGAAAGAGGAGGAAAAAATGTAGCATTATTTTTACGTATTATAGATAGTTAAAAATATATATTTCTTACAATACAGAATAGGTTATTGTTATTATATTGGTTACATAACAATATTAGAGGAGTATTACTATGAAAATGACTTAAAGTCATAACATAAAAAATAGTGTGTGTAATCTTCTTTATAAAATGACTTTCAATATTTTAATCTTAATTTTACTTTGATATTTTAATCTCTCTCACTACTTATTATGCTCCCCTGCTTTAGTAGCGCACAATAAAGCCAACAATGGAGGATTTGATGAAATATTGACAGTTGCAGAGAGGGCTGCTACTAGAACTAAAGTTATACTTGACAAAATTAAGGAAGACGCATACTATGATGCTGCCCGAACTGCCCACTAACTCAGTGAAAATATATACCATGTTAATTTATATTTTTTTATTTTTTTTATTTTTGTGTAATTTTGAAAGAAAAAAAAAAGAAAAAGGAGGAAAAAGAGGAATATTAAGAGGAAAAAGAGGAGGAGGTGTGTCGAAGGAGAAGAAGGAGGAAGAAGGAGAAAATGTAGCATTATTTTTGTGTGTTATAGATTGTTAAAGATTCCTATTTCTTGTAATACATAATATGTTGTTGTTATTATATTGGTTACAAAATGATATTAGAGGAGTATTACTATGAAAATGACTTAAAGTCATAACATAAAAATAGTGTGTAATCTTCTTTATAAAATAACCTTCGATATTTTAATCTCTCTCTCACTCTTAATTTGATATTTTAATATCTCACTCACTACTTATTTTGCTCCCGTAGCCTTAGCAGCGCACAATGAAGCCAACAATGGAGGTTTTGATGAAGAGCACTTCAAAGAAGTATTTAACAGCAGCGGAGATAGCCGTTTCTAGAACTAAAGCTATACTTGATAAAATTAAGGAAGACGCAGACTATGAAGTTTCCTGAACAGCCCACAAATCAAGTGAAAAGATATATCATGTTAATTTATAGTTTTTTATTTTTGTTTAATTTTATTAAAAGGTGGTGTTATTTTGAAGGAAAAAGGAGGAGAATGAGGAAGATGAGTAGGAAGAAGAGGAGGATGTGTGCCGGAGGAGGAGCAGAATATGTAGCATTATTTATGCGTGTCGCAGATAGTTAAAGATTATTTATGCGTGTCGCAGATAAAAAAGGATCATCGATAAAAAAGGACCTTAAATGAACATCTGAAATTGAAAATGCAAAAATTTAGGTAACTGAGTGGGAAAGGTTATAGTAAAATGATAGGATTGAAAATTTACTTAGTGAGTGTTTTTTTCGGTTGTGAAACATAATTTGATTCAAGTATTATTTGGCATTACAGCGATGTATAACTTGGAGCTAGAGCAACTAGACAAAATATCTATATGCATCAACCCGATATATTTATAATCTAGCGACAAATAAACTACGTATATTATATATAAAAAAATCACTATGGTTTATTACAATCGACAAGGTACTGATAAAAAATATTTGACTCTTTTATTACCATTCATGATTTCAAAAGAAATGATTTTGATATTGTTTCTATTTTTGAGTTGGTAACAAAAATTCGATTGTTTTTCTTCTTTTATACGTTGGTAATAGAATGATATTGATATTGTTTCTATTTTTGAGTTGGTAACTATAATGCAACTGCTTTTCTTCTTTTGTGCGTTGATAATATTGACTAAATATAAAATGAGATAAAAGAAAGTGAAAATACAACTTAGAAGAGATTTTGATTCAATGAACATATGAACTTCCAAAAAAAACATGGAATGCAGATTTTTGAAACTTAATTTGACACAGATTGTTTTGTGTAAGGTTAAACCTTAATTTAATCTTCTTAATTTGTAATTTTTAAAATTTTAAACCGATAAAATTATTTAATAAAAAATATATATTTCTGAACGTGTTTATTGTATAGGATTATTGACCGATAATTAAATTTAGTATCGTATTGACATTAAATTAATTATTAAAATGATAAGAAATTAAATAAAATTAGTATGATGTTTCAAATTACCTATTCCATAATAAAATATAAAAACAATAATAATAAAAGAAAATAGATTTCCCATATAGACTTTACCATGACTTTTGTTCTTTTAAGTGAAGCCCAACCCATACAAATAATTCATCAAATCAAATAGGCTAGTCCTACATATCTCTTTCATTAATGACCAAATCAAGCGTTTGCCCTTGAAGAACAAAAGAAATAAAGAAATGGGTCTATCTACCATTTTCTGTATTAATTATAAATGGTAGGGACAAGTTATGATTAAATGTTTTGAAATTATGTTGAATGGAAATTTTAAATTAAATATATAATATAAAATTCCTAGAAATGGTATTAGGCCATTTCTAACCTAAAATTCCATATACATAGTTGTCATTCTCAAATTCAAAATGTAATGAGTGTAAGATCAAACAAAATAATTTATCTACCCCTTTCAAACTCATTTTTTTAACTAATTGAACCACACTATTTTAATATTTAAGCATTTTCAATACTACATATAATATATATATATATATATATATATATATATATATTATCACAATATAAGGAATTAATTTAAAAAAATTAATTAGTAAATAATACCAAATAACATCTACAAAATTAAAATAAATTGACAATCTAAATATTAAATTGCAAAAACAATTTACAAAAATAAAACTTCTAGAAAAAAAATTTGTTAAGAATTCATCCAAAGACGAACTAATTTGAGTTTTTGAACGACGACGGTTGAAGTAGAATATGTTGAACGAATTGATGAAATAGTGTAAGAAGAATCTCTACTAAAGATTCTAAGCGAAAGTTAAAGTTATCTTTAGTTGAGGGTTGGTAAGTAACGCCGAAAAATGTCATACCAAAAAAACGCCTAAATAGCGACGCACAATTACCGACGTTTAATTAACGTCGGAAATATGCGACGAATATTTCGATGGTGTAATCGACGAAAAATATGAACCGTCGCAAATATTATTGAATGAAGAAAACTTTGTCTTAAAAAACAAAGATATTTTACCTATGATCATCAATTAATGTCGCTAAAATAAAAGATTAAATTCCGTCACAAAATTCATAAATGAATTCATAGTATATTTTAGATTAAATTTACAACTAAAATTATTGAGCGTCAAAATAATTTTAGTTAGTCGAAAAAATAATTACAAAAATCTGCTATATGAAAAATTCCTCGAAAAGTAGATGAGAAAAGAACTTACCATGTTCTATATTGTTGCAAAGTGTTAGACCATATTTTTTTTATATTAGTGGATTTTAAAAAGTAACTTTTGTGTTAATAATAAAAAATATATATTTATCAAACATTAAAACAAAATTAAAGTTTCCATTTATTATATAACTCTAAGGAATAATTAAAATTAAATAATAATAAATAATATTGAGCATTATTTTAATCTATTTCATTATAATATTGAGCTATCTTCGTCGCAAATGCCGTAGAAAAATAGAATCGTCGCAGATTCCGTAGAAACTCATAGCCGTCGCAGATTCCGTAGAAACTAATATCCGTCGCAGATTTCGTAGAAACTCACCACCGTCGCAGATTCCGTAGAAACTCAGAGTCGTAACAAATTACGTAGAAAATCATAACTGTAGAAATTTTTTCTAGAAAATCAATAGATAATAATCTCATAAAAATAATAAAACATATTAAATATAATTATTTTAACTATTTTTTATATAAAGAGTTAACTCTAATTAATTTAATAAATTATATATAATTAATTTATAAATAATATAAATTAAAATCAAATAATATAATAAATTAAATATATAATAAATTTAATTTATAAATAATATAATATAAATTAAATAAAATAATATGTGAGTCGTCGAAAAGAAGATAGAAAATCTAAAGAGTATTGCATTTTTTCTTCTTTTACTTTGTCATTTATGTCTCTCTACGCGGGAGATCAACTCCATTTCTTTGTCTAAACACCAGAGAAACTCTAAATAGAATTCCTCCTTGTTCTCAATCGTCATTGTTGGTATCACCATTTTAGGTATTGCATTGTCGCCATTGTTGGTATCGCCATTTTAGGGCAAGTAAGAGCTTGGCTCGTGACAATCTCTAAAGGTAATTTCTAGCCCCTCTAACGAGTTTTTCTTTTTGACTAATTTGTATATCGCCATTTTAGGGCAAGTAAGAGTCGTTCTGATCAAGGCTACTCTACTGTGCTCGATCGAAACTGAGAAGAAAACCGAGAAGGGAGAAAGCGTTGCGGTTGCTCTGGTTAGTATGTTTTGTGATGCATGTTCTTTAATCTCCGTCTTATTCGGATGCCTAGGCATGGCTTTCAGATTTGCCGAACTTGAATACGTTTCTCTAAGGTTAAAATTAGATTCATCCATTCCGTAATAGTTAGAAGACGATAATTGTATGATAATTATAATGTAAAATCATCAATAATGCAAGTACATAATCTTGTTGAACCTGGAAAACGATATGAGACATTGAGTAGTATGCTGGATATTGATGTGAGAAATGATACAGTAAGAACAGCGGGAAGTAATTCAGGCAATTTATGTAGGGTTAGACAGGGGCTTGATTCGATAAGAACAATCTTCCAGAATTTCTTATCATCAGAGTATGTTTGTGATTGATTAATTAATGTATTTTAATCATTTCTGAAACCCTAGTAATGATTTAGTTTTCTTGTTCTAGATTTTGTTCGCTTAAAGATGCAACATCAACAGCTTATGCAGATGTTTGTGCACCTTATCATACATGGCCACATGGACCGTAAGAACTACAGCTTATGCTGGAATGTGTGTTCTTCCAACTAGAGAACAACTTCTACTTACCTGCTTAGCTTGTACTAACTAGGACGTGTTATCTACGGTAGACTTTGTCCCCCTCTAACATGCCAAAGAACATCTAGCATGCTGATAAACGTTTTTTCACATCCAAGCTTCTAGAAGACAATAAGGTTAAATGTTTGTGTCTAAATTCATAGACAAACGTAAAACAGATAATTGTCTTATTTTTCAGATATGGATGGCATGGTTTCATTGAGCCTCTAGATTGAGCATTTATCAAAAGATTAAACATTACAGGTGAAACAGTTCAACTGTCATTTGTTTTAATTTACCAAAATTTATTAACTATTTGCTTGTATCAGTTGTGTATAATGCATATAAGAGTTATGTTGAAAACATGCAGAATCAAGCCTAAGTTGTGTATAATGCCTATAAGAGTTATGTTGAAACAATTCATATTACCATGAATGAAGACAAGATAATTATGTAAACCAAAAATGTAATATAATTATCCCTATAAACACCATGTAAACAAACACCATTAGGCATTAGTAATTCTTCTTCATGCCTTAAAACTGAACACAATTTGAGATCAAATCTTTTACAGTAAACTAGAAAAGAGGTTAGGCCCTAAGCTTTTAGGTTTGAGTACATAATATAGCTAGACGCATATAAGATTTCAGGAACAGCGATGGTGTTGGATAAAATTATTAATCACGTTCAGTCCCTACATCGTCAAGTGGAGGTTAGTCATGCACATCATGTTGAATAATTTTACATATAATTTATTCAATTTTATTATTCTTTGCACTAATTGGATTTTTGTCTATGAGACTTGCTGTTGTTAACCCAATGATTGATTTCAACATTGAGAGTGTACTGGCTTTAGAAGTAAGTTTTCATTATGGTGTAATGTTTATGTTGAATGAATAATAATGTTGATAAGTTGCAAAAATGGCACAATAAATCATCCCCTACTGAGAGTAACTTTCAAGAAGGAATGAAAATCCCAATTTCATTAATATCCCGATAACTCAATAATGAACTATGATTCTTCACCATTCACCATGTTAATTGATTGTTTACCTTTTTTTGCACTGGATTCTTTGAATTACAAGATGATGATGAAGTGTAATTGTTTGCACAACATCTTATATTCAAATAATGAAAAATACAACAATGAAGTTAACACCAGTAGTACATAATAGATCCATATATCAATTGTGCATATCATTCATTCTTATGAGTTAGGACCCATAATTGGACTATAATATAGTTAACTATAGTTTCAAACATTGCCTCCTAATGTGAATATAACAAAGTTTCTATCTATTCTTTAGGTACTTATTGACAATATTATATTAGGCAATTGTGGGAAAATATTAATCTCTTTGTATACTAAGTTTACTCTTTCTTATTGAGAATATTCTATTGGTACTTTTTTTCTAATTATATTTTTTTTATCCTCTGTTTGGCTCTAGATCATTGAAGAAGAAAGTGACAAAGTTTTAGAGGTGAGTGTGATCAATTTTATCAGGTATTCTATATCCCTTTGTGTTTACTTTTCTTTTTATATAAGATACTTGTGTTAATTTTTTTTAATTTTTTTATAATTAATTTTGAATTTGATTTAAATTGATCACAGGCTCGAGATTTGTTCCGTCGTCGTTTATATTATATGTGTTTGAAGGATTGAATCTTTATTACGTTGTGTTGATATACTTGGTGCTAAAGAAACCAATGCGTTTATGGATTGTATTAGTTTAACATTAGTCGTTTTAAAAATATCATTTGATTTTGTGTTTAAAGTTTAATTAGTATATTTTGTGATAATAAGTTATGGTAAATTTTGAAATTTCTTTGTTTATATTTCTTTTTATTATATTTTATTTACATGGAATACAAAAATAATGAGGTAAAAATATAAAATAATAAAATATTTATGAAAAAAATTGCGACGGTTATTTCTATAAATAAGTTGTGATGAAAAAAAAATACGAAATAATGTCGAAAATTTTTAGAATTTTTTTTATTATTCCGCAGGATATGTCGTCAAAATATTTGACATAAATATCGTCGCAAATTCTGTCGCTAAAACTTTTCGACTAAAAGTAGGTCTGTCGGAGTATTAGCGACGCACATATTTGCAAAAACTTTATTCCGATGAAAAAAACGTCGCAAATTATATATTCGTCAAAAATTCCGTCAGTAAATTCCGTCACAAATACGCTGTTTTCTTGTAGTGTTATATTACCAAAATTATGAGAAATTCATATAAATCATGGGAAGATATCAGTAAGAGGTCCTCCATATGAAAGATTAAATTGAGTAACATTTTATTGAAAAAATAAAAAAATAACTTCAGATTCGATTATTTCGCCTCCTTTGCTACTAAGAAGGGGGCAAACATGGACTCGAGAAATGATCATCAACACAATAGGAGGGTATGACCAGCAAACGACCCACCAACGATTGAAAATATTATTTGGACTATAAAAATTCGAGATGAAAAAATCGATCCATCTAAACAAGATGTCAGACCAAACAAAATGTAACATCAACTCATATCTGAGTAATAGAAATAAAACAAGGCACCCTCCGATTCTAATCCGATTCTAAAAAGGTCATGAAACCAAGAAATATTGACCTTACAACTTCTTTGAAGTTTATTTTTTCATTAAATTACACAAGTTTATAATAAAATTAATTATAGATCAATATTTTATATACATAAAAAAAATTAAACATCATTAAATAAATGCAAATAATTCTCGAATTTTTGTTTTTTATTATTCATACCTTTGTGTTTTATTTTAATTATTCTAAGATTTAAAAAAAATATATAGAATAAAAATAACAAATTAAACAATTAAATAAAATATAAAAAAAAACTAAATATATATAATTCACCTTCTTTCAAACTTCAAAATTTTATTGTTAAATATATAAAAACGAGATTATTGTTTAATTGCCCAATTGTGAATGAGCATTTGCATGTTTGAGTGAAATAGTTCATTTTGTAATTTCTCAAAATAAGGTTTGTAAACCTTGCCTCTATCTAATATCTATATGAGATTTTAAAAAAAAAATAGAAAATGTATAGAATTTAGAATTATAATTTTCATTTGTTTAATAATTCATGCATTCCAATAAATATATGACAATTAATTCTTGGAATTCATATAAGAATTAAGTCCATAATCAAACCATGTTAATACAAATATGCATGTTTGTATGTTGGTGAGGTTAAAATTATCTCTAATTAAAATATTAAATTTGTTGTGTCTTCCTATAGTATGGTTAAAATGAAGAGTCTCTTAAGATTATTTAAATTATTGTTATGATCGAGTCATGCCAATTTTATCATATTCAATCCATTTAAAATTTGATTTTTTTTTTTAACTAGCAGATTTTGTATAACAAGGGTTTGAATATGTGAGTTTGGAACATCGACTAGATGAAATTGAATATTTAAAAACATGTGATTTTAAATATGAAAGAAGTTCATGTCTTATTAATTGCATACATCAAAACATGTGATTTTAAATATGAAAGAAGTTCATGTCTTATTAATTGCATACATCATGTAGTGATTACCTCTCTTTTCAAAGATGGAGGATAGTGAAATTTTTGGTAAGATTAGAACACCATGATTTAAAGATATGTGAATGAGAGGACCACAATTCTTTATAATCATGGAGATATGTGAATGGGAGGACCACAATTTGATGCATACATTTCTTTATAATCATGGTCTAAGACCACTTCGACATCCGAGCCGACAAAAGTCACCACTTGACCGTCGTTTCAAGTTTCCACTACCAATTCGAACCATTAGCCGGTTGGATTGATTCTTCTTTGTCAAGACATGGGTAGAAGATTCTGTATAATGGGTTGGCTCGGGTAAGTCCAACAACCCTACAAACTAGGGTAGCCCACACCCTAGATCAACCTATTTAATAAAAAAAAGACATTTAGTAAAATTTATTGGTATTTTAAACAAAAAAGTGTTTAGTATAGTAATTGGACGATTTATTATAAAAAAAGGAGGCGCCTCTCGGAGGAACTTTATAATAAGCGTGGTTCGAGGAATAGAATAACCATATCCAAAGTTGTTAAAATATCCGTCTTACAGTAAGCGTTCTTAAGATGTGAAACTATCCCAACAATGTAAACCGAATAGTACTTTGGTATGGAGACAATTTTATATCATTTGGCCGACATTAAAAAAGACGGTACTCAGACGTATAGGGAATGACAACTGCCTTCGCTACTTTGATTCAAAAGGTAACCGAAGGTTCCCAATTTTTTATGGTTTCCACAACCGTGTGATATTCTATTTGAGGTTGATTTAGAAATACTTTTTAACCTTTTCCACATTTTAATCGAGTAATCCATGAATTTTCCTATTATTTTTTCAACTGATATTTATATATAGAAAAATCTCTTTATTTTTTCCACTGTGTGACACTTTAAAATGAGTAATACTAACTGTTCCATTATTCACAAAAACTTTTCGATGACTTGTCGGCGGCCTTAATTGAGGAATAAAATTCAAATCTCACTTATAACAAATTTTTAAATATAAAGTTGGCTAATTTATTTTCACCTCTTTTTCTACTTTGAACATTGGCGGCCCTTAGACAAGATCAATCAATTCTTTAAACTAGGTTTAAAATTCTTTATTTCAAAAGGATTACATTATAATTTATGTCATTTTCATTGATTTTTTTTTTGGTTAAAAAAACTCAATATAATAATATGAAACTTAATTTATTAACTAAAATATTTTTATTATTATATATTAATAAATTTTAACTTTTTATAAAAAAACAATCCATGTATTTTTATTTTTATTTTGTAAGGTTTATGGAAGTAAAATAAACTTTTTGTAGAGTAAGTTCATCTAAACATTTTTCACTCTCTTAATAATACTATATGCAAACATACGCCGTGATTAATAATATTTATTAGTGTCGGCAATCGATTCGCTGTGACTAATGTTTTGATTTTCCCACCACACTCCTGCCTTTATTATTAGCCACGGTTTTGTGATGAACGTCGTGGTTAAAAGTCATGTTTTCCCGCATTTTTTTAAAGAATATTAATAACCACGGCGATAGCATAATGCCGTGGTTAATTAATTTTTTATTAATCACAATTTTATGATAACGTCGTCCCTAATAATCGTCCACCGACAAATTATTTAATATTGATTATTAAGGACGACGTTATCATAAAGCCGTGGTTAATAAATAGTTTATTAATCACGACTTTATGATAACGCCGTCCTTAATAATCGTCCACTAACAAATTCCAGATCATTGATTATTAAGGACGTCGTTATCATAAAGTCGTGGTTATTAACCACGGCTTTATGATAATGCCGTCCTTAATAATTGTCCACTGATAAATTCCAAATTATTGATTATTAAGGACCCGTGGTTAATAAATAGTTTAATAACCACAACTTTATGATAACGTCGTCCTTAATAATCAATATTCAGACTATTAATGACCCATTGACAAATATCGTCACTAATATTCTTTGCCAAATCATTTTCGAGACCTATAAATAGAATTCTTTCATTTCTCTCCATAAGGAATTTTAGATACATTCTCCTAAACTACCGATCTCCTTCAAACCAATCTGCAATCCGTGTTCATTTGAGATATTCTTCAATTTGTTAAAAGGAAATTGAAGATATTTAAGAACGGACACGGTTGATATTGGTTGGAAGTTTGTTGATTAAAGATCACAATGAGAAATCAATTCCTACAGTCACTTAGTACGTTTCTTACCAAATTTTCTCAATGATCATCAATCTCTTCCTCAAAATTTCCATCATCTTTAATTCGTTAGAATGATTAATTCAAGATGGAGATTTCGAAAAGAGTCTGATTGTCTATTTATGAAACTACTTCTCATAAACTACTAATTTCCTTCAAACCAATATGCAATTAGTGTTCGATCATTTGAGATATTCTTCATTTGTTAAAAGAAAATTGAAGATATCTAAGAACGGACACGATTGCATATTTGTTAGAAGCTCATTGATTGAAGATCATAGGGAGAAATCAATTCCTGCAGTTACTTAGCACGTTCCATACATAATTTTCTCAATGACCATCAATCTCTTCTTAGAAATTTCCAAGAAGATTCTAATTGTCTATTGATGAAACCACTTCTCATAAACTGCTGATTTCCTTCAAACTAATTTGCAATCCGGGTTCATTTGAGATATTCTTCAATTTGTTATAAGGAAATTGAATAAATCCAAGAATAACTCGATTGCATATTGGTTAGAAGTTAATTAGTTGAAGATCATAAGGAGAAACCAATTACTACAGTCACTTAGCACGTTCCTTACAGGTTGATATTTTTGAGAGAATATGGTGTTACTCGTTTGGAGATTGTTTTTTTTTAACACATAATTAACAAGATAATAATAGAAATGATATTATATGGTGTAGGATTCAATGATTATTCTGTTGATTAATAAGATGTAACCATTTAGGGTGGAGAGGTGCATTTAGATTTCGGCCATTGAAAAGAAGGTCTCTTTAAATGAAACTAGAATAGTACAGGTATTTATAGGATTTGTTAAAATATTAGGTAAAAAAACCTTAAGTCCAAGTCCATGTTAACTTCCTTGACCAATTCTTGGGAGAGTTTGTAGAAGACCACCTCTAAGTAGCTAGACAATTTGAGAGAATGTGGTGTTACACGTTTGGAGATTGATTTTTTTTTTGTAAAACACATACTTAATAAGATAATATTTCCTTAATCAAACATTATTAACCATGACATTAGGTAATGCTGTGATTAATATGTACATATTAACCACGACATTAGGTAATTCCATGGTTAATATGTTTACACCAAAACACATTAACCACGACGTTAGGCAAAGCTGTGGTTATTGTGTTTATTTACTAACCACGATTTTACCTACTAGAAAACGAAACATTTTCTTGGTTCACATTATTAACCACGATATTAGGGTAAAATCCGTGGTTAATGTGATTATTTATTAACCACGATTTTACCTAACGTCGTGGTTAATAATGTGAACTTACTGGAAAACGAAACGCTTTCTTGGTTCACATTATTAACTAGGGAGTTAGGGTAAAACAGTGGTTAATGTGATTATTTATTAACCACGGTTTTATCTAACGCAGTGGTTAATAATGTGAACCTACTAGAAAACGAAACGTTTTCTTAGTTCACATTATTAACCACGGTATTAGATAAAGCTGTGGTTAATGTATTTTTTGTTAACCACGGTTTTCCTCCTAAACCCAACGTTAATAATCATTAAATGAATATTAACGTCGGCGCACGATAACGACGACATTAATTATCTTTTTAAACTAAAACGCAAACTTCTTTTCTTTCTCTTCTCCCTTCTTTCTTCCTCGCGCCGCTCTCTCGTGATTCTTCCGATTGTCTGTCGTTCTTTCGATCATCCGCCGCCGCCACCGTTCTTTTGATTGTCCGCCGTCGCCGTTGTTCTTCAAATCGTTCGTCGTCGTCAAGTTAGTTTGATTTGATTTGAGTTTGTTTGTTTTAGTTTTGATATAAGTTTGATTTGAGTTTGTTTTAGTTTTGATATAGGTTTGATTTGATTTGAGTTTGTTTGTTTTAGTTTTTATATAGTTTTGTTTTAGTTTTTATATAGGTTTGATTTTAGATTGTTTTAGTTTTGATATAGATTTGATTTGATTTGAGTTTGTTTGTCTTAGTTTTGATATAGGTTTTGATGTAGTTTTGATATAGGTTTGATATAGTTTGTTTTAGTTTTGATATATGTTTGATTTGAGTTTGATTTAGTTTTGATATAGGTTTGATTTGATTTGATTTTTATTTGTTTTAGTTTTGATGTAGGTTTTGATATAGGTTTGTTTTAGTTTTGATATAGGTTTGATATAAGTTTGATTTGAGTTTATTTTAGTTTTGATATAGGTTTGATTTGATTAGAGTTTGTTTGTTTTAGTTTTGATATAGGTTTTGATATAGTTTTGTTTTAGTTTTTATATAGGTTTGATTTGAGTTTGTTTTAGTTTTGATATAGATTGATTTGATTTGAGTTTGTTTTTTTAGTTTTGATATAGGTTTGTTTTAATTTTGATATAGGTTTGATTTGAGTTTGTTTTAGTTTTGATATAGGTTTGATTTGAGTTTGTTTGCTGATTGATTGTCATTTTTTTATTTTTAATTTTACGGGTCGAAATCAACTAAGTATTCGACATTTACTATTCGTCCGCCATTCACCATTTGGTAAGTTCTAAAAATTTGGTTATGATTAAGGGTTAATGTTTAGAGAAATGACTTATTTGAATTGTTAGGGTTGCATGTTTAGATAAATGATTTATTTGAATAGTTAGGTTGCATTTTTATAGAAATGATTTATTTGGATTGTTAGGGTTGCATGTTTAGAGAAATGACTTACTTGGATTGTTAGAGTTGCATGTTTAGAGAAATTACTTAGTATATGTTAATTTCGTTATAAATAGTTGTTCATTTCTAGTTAAAAAGGGAGTCCCGGATAAACATTGGATGACTCTATGCCGATATGATCCAAAATATATCGAAGGGGTTGAAATGTTCATAGACTTCGCGATTAGGTCTACTAACATAACTACAATTGTTTGTCCGTGTGTAAAATGTGCAAATTGAACCTACGAGAATAGAATAGTGGTGAGAGATCATATAATTTTGTTTGGAATCCTTTACATTTTTTGGTACTATCATGTAGAAAGAAGATCTTCAAATATAAGGGTTGACGGTGATGATGAGGATGATGAATTAGATGAACTTGGAGATGAAAATCAGGGTGGAGTAGGAGATAATGCCGTTAATGATGAAATGAACGAAGAAATTGATAAATATAATGATCAATTTATGGAAAACATCATAATGATTTGTACACAACCGCTAAACCTCAAATAATGAACGCCCCGTTGACGGTGCTAAGGCATTCTACAGTTTGTTGGATGATTCAAAACTTCCATTGCGAAGAATACCGAATTTAAAAAGCTTCCACTATACTGAAATTACTTCACATAAAAAATGTTGGTCAATGGACCAACACGTTATTTGATTTGTTATTAAAATTGCTCAAAGAGAAAATATTACCATCTAGTTCTAAGTTGCCTATTCATACTATGAGTGCAAGACATTTATTACAGACATTGGTTTAACGTATGACAAAATTGATGCTTGTCAGAATGATTCTATGTTATTCCGTAAAGAAGATAAAGATTTGGAAGAGTGTAAATTTTGTGATGTGTCTAGATGGAAGATCAACAAATCAAGTGGTACGCTTCGGAAAAAGGTGAATAGGAAGTTCATTCCAAATAAAATTTTACGATATTTCCCACTTGCACCAGATTATAATTAAGAGTTCATAAGATGATTAATGACTAAGTGTGAATTTTGTGATTAACTAATTACAATTAAATTTCATTATATGCAGCGAATTTACACAAGAGTTGACTGTTACAGGGCAACTCAATCTTTCTAGTCTTGAACGAGATAAACTTTACATAAGTTTTTTCAAGACGAAAGTGGATCAATTGAATGATGAATCAAATCGAATTTTGAGTCTGAAGATTCTTGGAAGTGGCCCGAAAATTTATGCTAAGAAGTATAAATCCTGTAAAATAAATGGGTATAAGTTCAACACCGAGAAGCATAATAAAGGATTAACCATGCAAAATATTGGTGTTTGTGTAGTTGGCAATAATGAGTTTGAAATGATAAATTACTACGAAATACTCACATATATCATAGAAGTTCAGTATTTTATTGGTAACTGAGTATTCTTTTCAAGTGTTGATGATTTGATCTGCATTCCAAAGACCGTGGTATAAAAGTAGATAAATATGAGTTTGTAAGTGTTAATGTGAATATGACATTGCGAACTCAAAGTCATGATCCGTTTATAATGGCAAATCAAGCACACCAAAATTTTTATGTTAAGGATATGACATCTAGACATGGATGTAAAATTATCACAAAGATAAATCCTCGTTATTCGAACATCTAGACAGGTTCTATTTGTGTGTGTCAAATATTATTACTTATTTTTAAAATTAACTTTTTTTTAGATATCATGGCACCTAAACGGGGTACTAGACGAGCACTATCGAGTGAGTTGGATGCGCTCCAAGAGCGAAGACTATCGAGACATTTGGATGACCTCCGAGCTCGTACAGATGATGTAGAGTCTGATGATCCTATGTAGTTTATGGGATCAGAGCTTCATGATATTCAGAGACTAGATGTTCTAGATTCTACCATTCTCGAGGAGTCTGGCACCCCGGGGGAGGATTCTCCCATTCCTGAGACTATAGGTAGTTAATAATAACTTATACGTGATATTTAAATTATTATATAAATTTTAACAAATGTCATTTTAATGTTATTTTGCGATGGAGGGGACGGGGAAAGAACAAAAATACGGTTCTTGTGAAAATGAGAACTGGAGAGAAGATTATGTTGTAGTTCAGGGACTTGGATGGAAGGCATATATGCGATAACGCCCTCTATTGGTCTCGCCATATTGGCAGCGTTGTCCGAAAAAGCGAGTTGATGCCACATCATCTCAAAAACTGGCCTGATCTATCCCAATCCCAATTGAACCATATATGACAGCTATCTCCGAGAGTTATATATTTTTTAACGTGTTATATTATAATTTAAAATTTTCACAATCCTAAAATATGTTGTTATTTTTTAGGATCCTTTCGAGAGTTCAACAGGCATTCCTATTGAAGCTTATAGAGATAAGACGATGTCACAAGCAAAGAAGGCATGAGATATGTGGAGATATGCGAACTAGAGAGCTTACATCGACCCATATATTGATGACAATGACATAATCAGACTAAACCCTCATCGGATATTTTTTTACGAAGATTGAAATTATTTGCTTGACAATCACTACTTCACGCCTGAATTTAAGGTATATTACATAGTCATTTATATTTTATTATATGTGTTTTTCGACTATTAACTAACAATTACTATCTTAAAGTTGCAGAAAAAAAATAAGACCAATGCTGACAACAGAAGGAAATTGATGTACCCCCATCACACCGACAACAAACCATTTTCGTAGAAGGAGCGAGATATGGTAATTTTTAGAAAAAGTATTCAATTTACATAATATCTAACATATGATATATATGTATGTTATTTGTACAGGAGAGGGAGATGGGACACCCTCATAGTCAAGTAGAGTTCTTCCTACAAACACACACTAGTAGAGCGACTATTAGCAGTTTTGATCTAATGACTTTAATGTGTGATTTTTGAGCGTCCACTAGATAAAGAGAGACAAATTTCCGGTGATCGACGCTAACGTGGTAACATGACGTGGTAACATGGAGTTTGGTCTATTGAATTCTAGGGAGAATTCATATATGGAAAAATTTTGCCGTCAATAAAGAATATTATAGTTTCGAAGATGGGAGAAAAGAATGTAGTTGAAGATGAAGGTCAAACACAAAATGGAACAATGTCAAAAGTGATCTAAACATAAGTTTTCACCAAATATGAATTCATTCGGTAACTAGAAAAAAATCACCAAATATGGGTTTAAGGTTTAGGGTTAAGCGACTCAAAATTCACATCATTTGGTAACTAGAAAGAATTCAGATTGTCAAAGACAATGAGTGATCTAAACATAAATTTTCACCAAATATGAAGAAGAAAGATCAGATATGATGATGTCGTTGACATCCAACTCCATTAGTTCATCATTTATTTTGATTCCAAAGAAAAAGTCAATATTGTCTAGTAAAGAAATAGATAATAAAATCAGTTTATTATGAATCTAGTGACGGAAACTACTCATAAAAAATAAGAAGTTAGATTCAGAGCCTATCAAAGATCTATAATCGTGTATATAGTCCAATTACAGTAATTTCAAAATGATATAAATTATACCTATCGTGGAAGGAAAATTGGAATCGTTAGGGTCATCCCCAATGAAAACATTGAAAGAATCATTAAAGATATTAGTGAAATGTAACACGAACTTATGAATAACGTCTCTTACTCGAATTTCAAAAGAATTATCAAAGTTCTCGAGTCTAAGGTTTACAGACTCACCTAGATCAATGTTGACTTCAACTTGCCATGTTAGCACTATCACCGAAAATTTGGCTGAAGGTAAACACATGTATTTTTTGGATATTTTTTAAACACGATGTAAAATGACTATTTTCTAAAACACATTGTACTCAAGTGTCTTATGCTTATTTTTTATTTAACTTGTTATATATTTTTTTGTTATAATATTTTATTTTGATAATTCTATATTAAATTAAAAAAAAATCTAGTTTAATTGGTTAAATCACTTAAATGTAATTATAATTTCAAATAAATCTTATGTTTAAACTTCAGTAGGATAATTCTTAAAAAATATTTTTAATAGATGTCCTAGCTTGCCTCACCTAGGACTCTCTAACACAAACTCTAGAAAAAATTACATATGCTTGTTTGGTTGTTTTTTACTTAAAAATTCAATTATAATCATTTCATTTACACTCTGAATAATCAAATCATTTAATTCATGAACTAAAATATTCTTTATTAAAAATATTAATTTATTTTATTATTATATATTAATATTAATATACTTTAAATCTTTTAAAAGAAAATCTCCACTACCTCAAAATCAATAACTATAAATATTTTTTAAAATAAATCAAATTTACTTAAATAAATTCTTACTGAACTAGTTACAAGACAAATGACATATATAAATAACAAACTACACATAAATGTGAGAATATTATTCAAATTATAATTATTCTAATCAAAATTCGATAAGACTAAACAAAATTCTGAATATATATAAATAACAAACCACACATAAATGTGAGAATATTATTCAAATTATAATTATTCTAATCAAAATTCGATAAGACTAAACAAAATTCTAATTCAGAATAAAACAAAATATAATAACAACTCTTAAGAAATGAAAACGAACAAAAACTAAAAAAATTAAGAGGATGAATAAAATAGGATAAAAAAACTATCAAATTTAAAAACTATAAAATATGATAAAATACATACATGGCATTGTCTGTTTTTTAAATAACTTATATTGTTTTAAAAATAATAATTGATTGTGAATTTGAGAAAATTTAAATTTTTTAATAAAAATATTTAAAAGTTATTAATGTATAATGATGAAATAATTTTTTTTTAAATAAAAAATATTTTAATATTTTTATGAATGAATTAAAAAATATAATTAAAAAAATAAATGACCAAAATACATAAATTTGGTATGTTTTAAGAAAGTAAAGAGAATTTTAAAAAAGGGTTATTTAAATAAACCAAACAAGTAACACACATTTGTCAATGTCATCACTCTAGTTTTAATAGTGTTATAAAACTCTCTCTCTCTCTTATCTCTCTCTTCTAAAGAAACACTGTTTAGGGTTTCCTGGTAATAGTAATGAAGCTTTTCCACCACCGGATATCATGTCTTATCTCTCTAACTTTAGTTCTGTTATGGGGATGCAACAACTTAGTGGTTAAAGCAACGGCGCCGGAATGTGGGTTTCCGGCAATATTCAACTTCGGCGATTCAAATTCCGACACCGGAGGATTGTCGGCTGTGTTTGGGCAAGCTGGTCCTCCTCACGGCGAATCTTTCTTCAATGGCCCTGCCGGACGCTACTGTGATGGCCGCCTCCTTGTTGATTTTATAGGTAAAATTATTCTTTCTCTCTCACACACAAACACACATATATATACAACCGATCATGGATAAGGATTTCAATGGGGGCGTTGAATAGTCTTACCATCCATCCTTTTCTTTTTCAGGAATTTTCTTATTATTATTATTCAAACATTCATCATGTAAATAAGTGAAATTCAACAACCCATGATGAATAATCTTTTTATCTTTAATAAAAAGTAAAAAAAGAATATAACTATAACTCATTAATTAACTTAGTGTTAATTTGCTTAGAGTTTAGGCTAGCTTGTAAAAATTTAAAAAATAAATAAATAAAACATTATTATATTTGACCACAAAGGGCTTGTTTGAGGAAAGTGTTTTTTGGATTTTATCTTAAAAATATTGTTTGGTAAAAATTAGAAAAAAATTAGTTTTTAAAATATAAAGATTAATTTACATTTTAACTTTAGAGGATATGGTGTAGGTAAGAGAATAATAGTTTATAGAGAATAAAATTAGAAGATAATTTTAATATTTAAATGATAAAATTATTTGATTTGATGGTAGATAAGATGTTTAGGTTTTGAATAAAAACTGTGTATATTTTAAAAAACTTTTTTCATAAAAAAAAATTTTAAAAAATAAAAAATAAAAGTCAAAGAGATCATATCTTCTATAGTGTTCATATTTCTCTAATTTTATATTTTCATAATTTTTATTACATACTATACATGATTGCTATTTTCATTATTTTTTAAAATTATACTTTTTTTACCTTTCTTATTTTCATTTTTTTATTATTATTTTATTTTCTTTAAATCAATTCTTTTTAAAATTGTTTTTTTTTGGGTCTAAGTAACTTTATTTTAAAATGTTCATAAATTCATACATTTTCTCAATCACTCAATGTGTTTCAAACAGGACCCATCAATATTTAGAAATGACTTAATTTAATTTTTAATACAAATTGTGGATGTCATGATTTCTAACATGAAAAAAAGAGACAAATTCTAAGTTAATTTTATTAAATTTTAAATCATTTACACACAATCTATGCAGTTCCTTTCTTTCTAATTCAATTCATGGCCGTAATATTTATTATTTCATTCAAGAAGACAATAACATAGTTTAAGAAACAATGAAAATTGATTTTAGTATATTTTTATAAATTAAAATGAGTTTTTCAAGTTCAAAATTAATTTTGTTTTATTATCTACTTTGATTTGAATCCGAAATTTGTTTTTATAATTAAAGTATATTTTGAATCTTTCATTCCTTAAAATAAGATTTCAGAAAAAAATATTAAAATAAGATTTGGAACTTAGATGATATAAAATAAATAATAAGGCCAAGGAAAAAGTTAATTTCTCTGTAGACACGTGACATAACTTTGTTGTTTCCTTTGGCCAACCTCAATCAATCATCCACCGACTATTAGTATGGAGATAAAAAGTTGTTTTTTTATGTTTTTTTTTTTTTAAATATGATAGATTAATAATGTGCAAATAAAGAATAGTGAAAACAAAATAAAAAAAATTTATACCAAGTTTGGTCCAATTGTCTTTTAATGAAAAATAAATTTGAATTAATTTACAAAAATTAAGATTTATTGTCTTTTAACTATTCTCATAAATTCTTAATTTTGTTTATATATATATTTGTATGAAATATATACACAATCACATATAGTTTGTGAAAAAATGGTGAATTATCCAATATGACAATATAAAAATATAGTTTTTATAAAAGTAAAATGTCTTAAGTTTAATTTATATGAAGAAAATTTTTATTTAAGTGAAAATAGTATGGTAATAAATCTTGGAATTGATAATAATCATAATTCTTAAAAAATAATATAGTACAAATAACTAACAATTCATAGCTAGGGAAAAAACTAAAATAAAGATTCCTTCTAAAAAAAATTAAAATCAATATCTAACATTTTTACTAAAAATGTGAAAAACAAATTTATTTAGGTCATATAAATTATTTATGATTAATGTCAAATAATTTACTATTTTATTAACAATTTAAATAAATAAAATATTTCAGAACTCAACTAAAATAATTTTGTTTGAAAAAATATTAATATATTGTTACAACCTCCTTTATCTGATTATTTTATAAGAAATAGGATAGTTAAAGTGATAATAAGTTTTATTTTATATATTAAATATTTCAAAATTTCATTCAAAATATTCTGATTAAAATGGGTCTGATTAAACTGAGTAATTTTTTTTTTATCAAATAACCCACCATAAACCATGCCTTATAATCTCATATAAATAAAATTAAATTAGCCCTATGGTTAGGTTGGTTCTTATTTTTTATTTTTTATTTTCTTCATGTTAGGGTTTTATCTTGGCTTTAATAACCACTACTTCCACTATGTCAATTCATACTATTATTGACCACACAAAAGTTATGTCACATTACATTATTGGCACATACTTTCAGAAAATTCAGATTCCTACCCTACATTTGTTTTCCAATATTTATATTGTTATATTACTCTAATTGCAATTTTATTTATGTAATTCATTATGAATATTAAAAGCCGAGGGGTTAGGACTACCATATTTGAGTGCTTTTCTCGATGCCATTGGCTCGAACTTCAGCCACGGAGCCAACTTTGCCACAGCCGGATCCACTATTCGACCCATGAATGTTTCTATACAAATAAGCGGTTTTAGCCCCATATCTCTTAACGTTCAATGGAATGAATTTCACGACTTTCATCTTCGTTCTCAACAAATTCGCGATAAAGGAGGTGTTTTTGCGGAACTCATGCCTCATGATGACTATTTCTCCAAGGCCTTGTACACTTTCGACATTGGCCAAAATGACTTAACCGCAGGATATTTTGACAACAAAACGGTGGAAGAAGTTAGAGCTGAGATTCCGAACATCTTAAGCCATTTCAAAGATGTTGTTTCGGTAAATATTTTGCTTTCTTTGATTATTGTTCTTGTTTTTTTAGTGTTGAATAAATTAAAGTGATCTTATTTAAAAGACTAACTGTGTCCGGGAAATTTGACAAAATGACCTCATAATAGGGGTAAATGAGCCGGTGACGAGCGCATAATTTTAAATATGTTGGTGACCACTTCATATTTTTTGACGAAATTTTCCCTGTCGCGAGACGCAACCTCAACCGACATTCGCGAGACGCAAAAAAATTTTTTGTGCACTTTTCAAAAAAATAAATTTTGTCTCGTTATTGCCGGTTGCATCTCGCGGACCGGGATTGCGTCTCGCGATTGTGGACTTTTCACAGGGCATTATGAACTTTTCATAGGGCATCCAGTTACGTCTTACAACCCTCGCAACAGAGCAATTTTGTCAAAAAAAAATATGAAGTGATCATCAAACGCATTATTTTAAATGCGATGGTCACAAGCTCATTTTAATCCTTTCGTCAAATTTCTTCTCTGTCCTGTCCAATTTTCTTTAAAATGTTTTGATATAAATAAGGACAACTAGTCTATCTCTCAAAAAATAAAAAAAATTATTGGTCTTAAAAAAGTAATAATTATTATTTTATTTGGTTCAACTAATTAAAATTTTAATTTACTTTTTAATTTTTATTAGAGGTTGAAATGTTAAATTTAGATAAATTCTTAAATGGATAAGTTACATATTATTTGTAATTTTATATAAATAAAATAAAATTATATTTATAAATTCTAAATAAATTATTATATATTTAGATAAATGTACCCAATTATGTATTTTAATAATTATTTTAAAAAACAAATTTTATGCCATGATATTGATATTCATAATAATGATTTTTTTAAACTTATAATAGTTTAGGATAATATTTTGATTAGTTATTAATAATTTTAAACAACTGTTACTATTTTTTTTAAATGAATTGATCCTATTTTAATTATAAAAAAATTAACAGAAGTCAATATTATTTTTTGATAGTAATTTATATGTATAAACTTATTTATATATGATCTCATACGATATTAAGAGTTTGTAAGGTATAAAATGATATGATGTAAACTTTCTATTTTGATTATGTTGAACATTTGGTTTACTTGTAGTGGATATATAACATTGGTGGACGAAGCTTTTGGGTGCACAACACAGGTCCGGTTGGATGTTTGCCTTATGTTATGGACCGTTTGTTGATCACCGCAGGACAAGTTGATAAATTCGGTTGCGCTTCTCCTTTCAATGATGTGGCTCGAGACTATAACATCGCGCTTAAAGCTACAATAGATGAACTTAGAAACGATCTCCCCGAAGCTGCCATAACTTATGTTGATATTTACTCTATCAAGTATGCTCTTTTTAGCCAAGCTAAAAAGAATGGTATGTTCAATTGATCATCTTTTAATGTTATGTCAATATCGAGTATACATTATGATATTTTATTTTTACTTTTAGGGTTCTCGAGTCCATTGAGATCTTGTTGCGGGCATGGAGGGAAGTACAATTACAACCCCCATATAGGATGTGGAGCAACTAAGGTGATCAAAGGAAAAAAAGTTGTGGTGGGTAGTGCATGCAAAGATCCTTCGAAATCTGTTATTTGGGATGGAGTGCATTTCACTCAGGCGGCTAATAAGATTATATTCGATAAAATCGTCGATGGTTCTTTCTCCAGCCCTCCGATTCCATTGAAGATGGCCTGCCACAGGCACTCCAAATAAAATATTTTACCAAGAAGATGAAAGTTTGTTTGAAATTAAGAACATTAAGAAGAATAATGAAATAAACATGCATTATTTTGCTCATGCAAATAAATTTCTTTTATCTCAACATGTCATAGATAATTCATTGTTTCTTGAAATGATTAAGATCAATTACCATTACGGTTATATCATCTAAACTACCCCTTGTGACCGCAAGATTCACAAGTCGGTTGCATGCATTCAATACTCCACTAGAAACTGTCGTTTTCTCGATCTTTCTAATCTTTGATGGAGGAGGAAGGCTGTTGGTTTCCATTTCACCACCATTTTCTTTATCTTCTTCAAACTCAAAGCTAATAGATCGCCCTTTGTTCTTGTTTTTCTTTTTCTTTACACTCAAAACCTTTCGCATTGTGGTGGTTGGAACAAACTTCTCCTTCAAACACGACGATCTCACTATGTCAATTGCTTCTTGATTTCCAACCTGACCAAAATCAAAACACAAAATTCAATTTCATTTTTATTTCAAACATGATCAAGAGATGTTTTCAATCGAACCTCTTCCCAGAGTCCATCCGAACCTAGGATTAGGTAGTCTTTTTGGGGAGTTAAGGCGAGTGTTTTTGTATCGGGCTCGGCTATTACCCAATCCTTTAAGTGAGCATCTCCAATGCTTCTAGAAACTGCCAGTATTCCATGAACTCTCCATGCTCCTTTATGGAAAACCAAATACCCTCCCTACTTTCATATTACCAAGTTAATAATAATAACAACAATAGAACAACATCAACAACAAAAGGCCTAAATCATCAATCATCACCTTGTCCTCGATTCTCTTTCGTTCATCTTCATCCCCAGCTCTATGATCTTTCGTCACAGCTTCTGCAATTCCATTAATCGAAAGCACCGCCCTACAATCTCCCACGTTGGAAATTACAAGTTTGTCATCTTCAATCAAAGCAGTCACACAGCATACACCACTACCTAAACCCTGTAATGCAATTAGAACTTAGAACAAATCCCCCAATCAATCAATCAACTCATTATTTTCTGTTACAAATAACCCAATTCTCATCATCAATCAAATAATTAAGTTCATCAAATAAATTCTATTTTACCTGTTTGAGAAAATCCTCATCAGTTTTAAGATATCCAGCCTTAACAGCTCCCTCTTTTGATTCATTTCCTTCACAATTATCAAGCCTATCCATAATATTTCTATGCAAATTCTCAGCTGCAAAATCTACAGCTTTCCTTCCTCCATGACCATCATAAACACCAAAGAAATTCTGATGATTCAACATATCAAAATTTCAGACTAATAATTTTCTACACAACCCAATTAAACCCAATTTCAGACTAATAATCTTATTGATGAATTGATATTCAATGGTGTACCTTGATATCACAGGAGGAATTAGAAACAACAATAGTGTGGGCATCTTCCATGAACTTTTTCTTACCCTTAATCGAAACAAGCCCAACACCAGGCCGACAGAAACGAACAGGTTCTTCTTTTTCAGAACCAAATCCTCCAAATCTTGGAGTTTTAGTACAGTCCGATGCTATCTCTCTCAAGACAGCCGGAATCTGAAGACTGGGTGGTCTTTTCCGCTTTAAGGAACTACCCATTTGATTTTGCTCCACCGATGATTCAGCGGACTCATGTCCATTCGCCGTCGGCATAGTGCTGCTTGGTACTGGGAGTGAACAAAGACTGGTCATAGTGAGAAACAGACCGACAGAGACAGGATTGTAACGGCTATAAATGAAGAGAAATTTTCAATTTTTGAGGAGGTTATTAGGGGAGACGAGGGTCTTAATGCGGCAAAAGAGGAAGAAATTATTATTATTTTTTTGTTTCGATCATAGCCGTTGGGGATGTTGGTCTTTTTGGGTTGAATAATTAATGGCTAATAATTGAGAAAAAAATCAAATTTTAATCATTATTTTTTATTGAGATCAATCACTAATTTCCTAATAATGCTCAATTTACCTTTATTAGAATATTATTAATTTAATTTAATACACCATAAATATTTCATTAAATTGAGTCTCAAAAATAATAAAATATCTTTCATAGAATAAATTTTATTTTAAAATAGATCAATTCTTAATTTTTTAAAATTTAAAAATAATAAATGGAAACAAACATAGTCAAATTACTTTAATCTAAATATCTCCTCTTAAATCTTAATGATTATCATGATTTACCTCTAAATCCAATTTATCATAAATGAGATAATAATAAAAAACTTAAAAATATGACAATAGATTAAGCATGTTAAATCTTGATTTGGAGCAATGAGTATATTTGAAATTAGCTAATATTGAATTTTAATCTTGAAAGATTTAGAATTCATTAAATGTTAAGACTTAAATTTGGTTTTATTATTTTATTTGAATGAATTTAATAAAGACCTTAATTAAGATTCACCGTTAATCAATGACTATTAATCAAATGATGAATTTTTTTAGAAAAAAAAATAACAAATTTAGTATTTTCTTTGTATTTGTGAGATGTGTTTTCTTTGCGATTATTTGTATATAAACATTGTTTCTGTTATTATAATTTTAAAGATAAATAATTTTAAAATGTTATTTTAAGAAAATAGTAATTATATATTACCTAAAAACACAATGACTCCTTTAACAAATATTGAGTTATTTTATAAATAATATTAAAATAAATATCAAACAAAAATATTTGTCAATAAACTATCGTCCAATTAATCATTATCTTTAATATAGATAAGAGTGCAAGGCGATGAAAAACAATAAGTTAGTGGAAAAAATCAACAATTTTTTAAATAAATTTAGTGTTGATTTTCATGAGTTTAATGTGACGGTGAAATATAAGATTTATAGATAATAAAGCAACCACAATATTATCACATTATGCTATGAGAGTATATGTCATTGAAATACAAAGTCCTCTATGCAAGAATGATTACCAACTCAATTTAGTTGTAGAATACATTAATACTAACATTTGGTCTTAGTACGTATTCAAATTGACAATATATAACCCGACTTTTGTATCTTCTTTTCAGCTAACCAACCATTTCATTTCATATTTATCCACCAATCCAATCAACCTCTTATCTCGTGAATTTACATGATCACTTTGATCAAACTAACTATTTCTAATATATCAATCTCTTTTACCCTCACTTTGGAAAATCAATCTTCACATCGTATCATCGAGATCTTACCCTCATTTCATCTAACAAACAATCTCATTAACATATTTAACCACCAATATCATTTGTTCACAACTTTAATTTAAATGGATTTAGTGAGAAGGTGAAATATGAGATTTGCGATCAATAAAACAACCACGATATTATCACACAATGGTACGAGATGATATGACATTAAAATATGAACTTCTCTATTCAGTAATGATTACTAACACAACTTAGTAACATACATTACTATCAACATTTGAACTTAGTATGTATTCAAATTGAAAAATATACAACCCGTCTTTTTTATCCACTTTAGTCCACCAATCCTCAATCGACCTATCATCACATGACGCTATGGTACGAAAGGATTCTACATTTAAATGCGAAGTTCTCTATGCAATAATGATTATCAACTCAACTTAGTCGTAGCATATATTAATACCAATATTCTAACATAATATGTATTCAAATTGGCAATACATATCCACACAACTTTCTTATCCCCACTTCGGCTAACCAACAATATCATTCCACATTTATCACCAATCGACCTTTCATCTCGTACCCTTACAAACTTTCATTTTGGTGAAATCAACTATCTTCAACATTACCAATCTCTTTTACCATCACTTTAACCCACAAATCCCACATTTAGTGACCTTACACACTTTTTCTTCGGTCAAATCAACCAACCATCTCCAACACAAATCTATTTTATCCATCAATATCCATATATTGTGACCTTACCCACCTTCTCTTCACATTATCAATCTACTTTACCCACCACCAATCCATACATCTTGTGATCTTACACACTTTCCTTCGGTCAAATCAATTATCTTCAACATTACCAATCTTTTTTATCTGCACTTTGTCCCACCAATCTCACATAGCCTAACCAACCATCTCATTCCACATTATTGGTTAGTAATCTTATCTTAAAATCACATGTAATATAAAATTATAATATTACAAAGAAAATAAATAAACTATAATATATAAAGAAACGAAATTACTAGAATAAAATGTTGATTTAAGGCACGTGTTTAACACATTTCCCTTAAAACAGTTTCACCATCTCTTTCTTGGGTTGAAGTTTATCAAATGGTTGTCTTCTATGGTACAACGAATCTAGTAGTGATTCAACACCAAAATTACAACGCAACGAATTTGACCAACGTACCTGAACTATCATCGGGATCAAAACAGAATTGTGTGAAACCATAATGAAAATGATCAATGAAAGTTTTTTTATATGAAAAACTATGAAGTAGCTAGTTTTTGTGATGTTGAAAGTGAAAAACAATGATATTTATTTATGGTGATTGAAGGATAAAACTATGTAATTCTACAATTTCTGTTGTCTTGAACAATATATATGTGATCAATTGAGAAGTTATATCAAAATAAATTATTCAATCAACATAATGACTAATTTCTTTAACGTATGAATAAAATCATTTAATGCAATCAATTGCATTTGAAAAGTTTCAACGTATGCATTTGTCATTGAATTTGATTAAAAAATTATCATTCGCATATTGATATTAACACCCCCATTGTACACATTTAAATTTTGCCTCTCACCCTCTTCTTCTTCTTAGAATCTCTCTGAAGTCCTATAAATGTTTTCTATACGCGATATTTTCTCTCTACATAAGTGTCTACCAATTTTAGAGTCCACCTAACATATTTTATTTTAGGGCATGAAGGATATAATCCTAAGATAGATTTATAATTTGAATGTTCCATCCTTAAGAGCGTTTTGTGCAATTCGAAGTTGGTCGGTCACATTCCTTACATATCCTTTAGACTGCTTCGCCCGTGGAGGGGATGCACCGAAGGACTTAATGGTAAACATGAGCCGTGTACTTTAAAAAAAGATTTTTTTTTATGAAATTTATGCTATAGAACGGATTACCTTTAACTTGAATCTCACCAAAAATATATAGGATAACTATCCATATAAGATGTTCTATTTATTTGAGATGAGAAACCAAACTAGAGTTCTATATATCATAGACCTTTTCTTGTTTGGCTCGTACATGTTCCAAATTAGTACATGTTCAAAACGTAGTAATCTTGTTGACTTTAAGAGTAATCATTTTAGTTTACTTCAAAATGAAACTAAAGAAATGAAAAAACAATATTCACGGATTAAGGGTCTGGTGCTTGATTACGAATAAGAAAAGTGTTGCAACAACTATGTTTCATGTGCACATCCCATTGGATAGTCTCTACTCCGATGTAGTTGGCAATTGCTTGTGAAGGTACGTTACACATTTGCATTATGAGTTCAGAATTTTTTTTGCTTGTGTATGCCCTAACATTGTCTCTAATCCAAAAGGAGTAATCATAACTCTAATTAGATTCCAATAAAGGTTGACATCAAGTCACTAGAATTCTCTTGATTTTCATTTATTGTGTCTTAAGTCTATTTAACAAGACACCATATGCTTTGTTCAAAGGTGATTATGGACTCTCGCTAGGTTTTTCTAAACTTAAAGAAGATGAAATGTAACCTCGAATGCACTCATTGGGCACACATGTGAAACACAATCCGAACTCTTGTCTTTGCCAATTTTCTTGAAGATTTGCTTGTTTGGTCTAGACTGTGAATCATTGCACACGAAGGACTTCACTAGTATAATGGAAAATGGAATAAGAAATGAAGAGGGAAATTAGAGCCCCAAAGTATGCAACAACCAAAATCGAGAATTTTTCCAAAAGAGTTGGAAAATCCTGAGAGTTTTTGTGCATATACACAAGTGCAGGTTTTTCTTAAATAGTTTTCTTAGCTTTGATTTTTTTATCTAAGAGTTTGAGTAACTTCACAAAACTCTCAGGAACATGTTGATCATCATCTCAAGGTATGGATCAACAGTTTATGATCAAAAATCGAATTTTTGATTTTAATGTTGTTTTGAAGGGTAATGATCTATCCAATAGCTTCCTTATAATGCATATATACTTGATTGGTGCCAAAACAAGAACACTAGTTGCTCATTTTGACCAATATAGAAACGACCCAGGACCTTGGATCAAAGAATTCAAGCCTCCATCAAAATTGCAAAGCCTACAATTTTGATGTTCTTGTGGACCGAGGATCTTCGGTCCGGACCGAGAAACTTAACATAAGATAGACATATCCGACTAAGGTTTACATCCGATCGAGAAGTCAAACCTAGGACCGAGGAGTCTCGCATCTGGCCGAGAGCTCCTAAATCTAGGACCGATGACTTCTACCTATGACCAAGAGACCTGATTGGGAAGTCAGACCTAGGACCAAAAAGTCTCGCACCTAACCGAGAACTCACAAACTAGGACTGAGGCGTCCGACCGAGAATTTTATCAGCCGACCAAGAATTTTAGCCAAGGACCGAGAGGTCTTAACACCCCGACCAAGGGACTCATGCACCCTAACCGAGGTTCCTAAACCCGGACCAAGGGGTTTCCGACCTAGGACCGAGGGATATTAACCTTCGACCAATAAAATGAACCCGGGACCTAGGACACAAGTCCTAAGCAAGCCTGTTTGGTTCCCATTTTCAAACTCTAAAATTATTTTTGTAACTTTAGAACCTCAAATCATTTTATAAAAATCCCGAAAAATTAGAAAATGATTTCAAAATATTTTGGGATATTTTCACAAAAAATATTTTGACAAAGACTCATTTATGATTTATTTTTAAACCTTAATAATTTATAATCTGATATTCTTTACGTATTTTCCTTCATAGTTGTCATCAGTAACAAATACCCGTATTTAAATACTTATTGTTACATTTTTTAAATAACGCTAAAATTTATGTATGCTTAAGATTGAAAGAATAGTGGTTAAAATAAAACATTATACAAACAATTTTTAAAAAATAATTTTATAAGTAGAGACCGTTTTTAAAACGGGTACATATGTTGAAGCGCAGAAGCCATTTCCTGAGTATTACCAAACTACGAACTAAAAAGAAACTCTGGTTAATACTACATGTATGCCATTTTTTTTTATTAATTTTCAAATTTTGATTGTCGAATCTTTTTAAATAAATAATCTTTTATATTAATTATTTTAATTAATTTAAACAAACGGGTTCTAAAAATCAAATTGTAGTTTTATTACCACAAATCCCCGGTTATTAAAATTTGATTCCAAATTAATTATTTCTAACTAATTTTAAAAATTGTCAGAAATTATTTAAAAATTTTCAAAATAATATTTTATTTAAAATAAATTTATGACACACAAATCGATGTTAAAATTCTTAAATCTGAGTTTACCACAGAACCAAAATTTTCCCCAAAGATTATATATATTTGTTATTATAAATTAAATATCCTAATTTATAATAACAAATATACATACATTACTAAAATTATAAACAAATAACCATCTAGTAGATAAAACAGAGAATACATACATAATTAAAAAACAGAGAAACCATACTTTTACAAATAAGTCATTTAGACTTATGTATTAATAAAATGTCATCTAAATATATACTATCAAAAATGGATTCATTTCACTTTTTTATTAATCATAGTTAATTTTTGTTTTTAAATTTATATATTTATTCATTAAATATTAATATATTTTCTCTTTCCTTCTTTTTCATTAATTAAATTAGATAATTTACATCATTCTTAATTTTTTATTTATTTTTATATTAGTTTCTTTTATTTATTTTATCTTTTTTCTTTTATAAGTTTTTTATTTTTCATAATTCATAAATTCTCATTTTTGAAAAAAAAATTAGCAACTTATTATTTATGAATTTTATATTTTATTGTAATATTTTTTTAGAAGAATTTCTTTCTTATTTATTTTAATATGAACAAAAATGAAATTATTTAATTTGTATTCCTACCTTATAGTAGTAACAACATTGTTTTGTCTAATATTTGATTATTATTTTTTGGTGTTTTTTTAGTGCTTGATGAATGATTTGCTGCTATTATTATCAAATTCTTGATTATTAATTATTTTGTTTTTTTGTTGAAAGATTTTTATTTTTAAAATGATAACTGTAAGTCATTGTTATATTCATTCATTAAGACTAAACAATTTTAAAATAATTAATAATCAATGTTAATATGAGAAAAAAATATAAAATTAAAATAATTTGTGATGAATGTTAGTATATAAAATAAAATTAAAATAATTAATAATAAATACTCATATAGTAATAATAATAATTTAATGAAAAAAATAAAATAAAGAGTTCATTTATTAATAAAAAAAAGAGAAAAAATATATTAATATTTAATTATTAAATATATAAATTAAAAAATAAAAGTTAACTATGGTTTACTAAAGAGGCTAAATGAGTCAATTTTTAACGTATGTTTAAATGACCTTTTATTAGTACATCTGTAAGTGAGCTAATTGTACATATATTATACGTCTAACTAAGTCAACTTTTTTCTTATAAAAAAATTCTAAAAATAATAGAAAACTATAAAAAAAAATATATTCAATACTTGGATGGTAAGTGATCGTTCGCTGGGCGGAAGACTGGCATGTACAATAGGCCGAAAGTGGATAGGTTGGGCGGAAGATTGATAACATATGTCACCTTTCACATCATTTGTTGAGAATTGTGTGTTTTTTTTATTAATTTTTATTTATTTATTTAAATTAAAGGAGAACTAACATTTATAAATTTAATTTTACTTAAATTAAATTATCATATTATTTATATTCATTGTCAATTCCAAAATTTGGTATCGATAAAGAGATATGTAGTCCACTATGAGTAACTAAAAGAGTTGCAATTGATATACTGCATAATTGATGCATTTACAATCTTCAAGACCAAAATTATGTATTGATTTGAGGCTAAAAGTGAGTACTTTTTATGGTTTGAAAAAACCCCTATAATAAAAAATGTAATCATTCATGAGATAAGACATACTTTTTTTTTTTTTTGGTATAGTTCGAGGAATAACCATATAGTCTAAGAAGAGATTTCGACAATTAATATGGCTTAAAGAGCCACCATATAGTCTAAGACAATTAATACGACTTAAAGAGCCACCATATAGTCAAAGAAGAGATTTCGACAATTCATATGGTTTAAAGAGCCACGAATGATGCTCGGGAGTTTCAACAAAACTTTCATCTATTGTTGTTCATGAATGTGCGATCGAATGAGTAATAATACAAGAAAAAATGTGTTTATGGACAGTGCCATATGGTATAAGTTTCAATTGAGAAACCAAACTGTATCGTTGAAGTCTACCGATAATGATAAATGGCGAGAATAAAGTGACCGTTAATAAATAATAGAATATTATTTGTCATGGGTATTTAATGAATTGATTTAGTTGAAAACTTTGTTAGAGTTTCCACATTGTATTATCCCTACAGTTTGATCTTTCTCTACTAATTCTCAATTACTCTTGGAGCTCTCATCTTTTCTTTTAGTATAACTTGGTGCTCTTTTGCTTGAACCGAGGTGGATTACTTGGGCCACATAATATCTGGTATTGGGGTTGGTAGCAGACACTACCATATTCACAGAAGCAATTGAATGGCCTATTCCAAAATCAGTGAAACAAGAATTTTTGGTTTGACAGGAATATTATAGGAGAGGTTAATAAAGAATTACTGCATTAGCCTTAGCTAAGCTATTAAAGGTTTGTTCCTTTGAATTGCTCAAGTTTTCGAAGAGTTCAAAATGAGAGTAACCTCATCCACATACCAGCTTTACCCAATTTCTCTCAACCATTTGTTGTTGAGACATATGTTAGCAGATGTGGAATAGGTGCTGTACTCCTACTATCAGCCAAAATGAACAAGAGGTGTTAACATTGATGTGTTAAAATTGATGTTCATGATTCATTAAAGCACCTCTTGGAGCAACGGATTTACCACCACTGTCAAAGTTGTTAGGGTATTCATTTGAAATAAAATATTCTTCTTTATGTCATGCCTTGTTTACCTGATACTCAGTACAAAATGTAGATAGGAACCAAGTTTTCTCAAATTCCAACCAAACCCAATAGAAAAACAACACAAACTAACCAACAAAATGTAGATAGGAGGAACCAAGTTTTCTCAAATTCAAACCAAACCCAAAAGAAGAACAACACAAACTAACCAACAAAAATGTAGATAGGAGGAACCAAGTTTTCTCAAATTCCAACCAAACCCAAAAGAAGAACACAAACTAACCAACAAAATGTAGATATCAAATTCCACCCAAACCCAAAAGAAGAACCAACACAAACTAACCAACAAAATGTAGATAGGAGGAACCAAGTTTTCTCAAATTTCATCCAAACCCAAAAGAAGAACAACCAACACAACTAACCAACAAAATGTAGATAGGAGGAACAAAGTTTTCTCAATTCCAACCAAACCCAAAAGAAGAACAACACAAACTAACCAACAAAAATGTAGATAGGAGAACCAAGTTTTCTCAAATTCCAACCAAACTCAAAAGAAGAACAACACAAACTAACCAACAAAAATGTAGATAGGAGGAACCAAGTTTTCTCAAATTCCAACCAAAAATCCAAAAGAAGAACAGCACAAACTAACCAACAAAATGTAGATAGGAGGAACCAAGTTTTATCAAATTCCAACCAAACCCAAAAGAAGAACAACACAAACTAACCAACAAAATGTAGATAGGAGGAACCAAGTTTTCTCAAACTCCAACCAAACCCAAAAGAAGAACAACACAAACTAACCAACAAAATGTAGATAGGAGGAACCAAGTTTTCTCAAATTCCAGCAACTCAACCAAACCCAACCAACCTCTGGATAGCTACACCTTCCCAATCATTCAAAACAGGCTGAACTGTATAAGTGTTATTAATGCAGTAATAAAGTGTTAGACAGACTGTAATTAATATGAAATCAGAATAGAATAGTCAATCCAAGAACTCATTCAATCCCTGCCTCCCACCACCACCACCAACAATAATAAACATTCTCAATAACTATTTCAATTTATATTTATTGCATACAACAATAAATCATCAATCAATATGTTATATTTAATTTTAGCCTCCAAAGAAGTTTCAAACAGCAGCATCTGTAATGAATAATCAATTATATAGATTTCTTGGCCCATCAAAATTCCAAGTTCTTGATTCACCCATTTAGACAGGCAAGCAGGCCTCAAATCATATTGTTACAGATATAAACAACACTCACACAAACACTTAACTCACATTAAATGCATTTCCAAAACCTGAATAATTTAGCCACTTTCGTCTCCTCTTCTTAAGCAGTTACCAGGTAAAAGATATTTATATTTATCTGCATTTTCAATGAGATAGGATGGAAGGTGTACGGCCGAGTAAGAGCGAGGAATAGGACCCATCTTCCCGATGATCTCTCTAAACGTATACTCTTCCGGAAGCATATCAAACAGATCCGTTCCTTCACAAATAACTCTCTGTATTCTTTTCGGATTCAAGTAATGAGAGAATCTCACCCTATCAAAATGACTGTAAGCTTTCATCTTAAATACAAACTCCTCAATCCGTCTGAAACAAAAGCTGCAATGCCAGCCGGAGTCTACTAAGATAGTGTCCGACTGTCGATAATGAGCATATTTCGTCTTCCCAAACTGATACCTATGAACAGAAGCCCTCCAGCTATTGTTATCCACTGGAAACTCATAAGAGTAAAGGTAGTTCTTCAACCGCAAGTGCAAGACAGGAGGGGTGTCTTCACACCATCGCAATAGATTGATAGTGTTTCTGCTCGGAATTTCATCGACATCCGACATTATTAATAAGTCATCGTCTTGAATCCCAGCTAGTTTAATCAGACGATCTAATGCTAGCCGTTGATAAGCCTCTTCAACAAACGGGTTTTCACCCTTTTTTGATCTTCCTGAGATTTTTCCATATGTCAGCCTTGGCTCGACAAATTCAAACTCTTTTCGATGATTTTCGAATAAAAGGGATTTGTGTTTTCCGGTGAAAGTGGAGTTGGATTCGAGTAGAATGAAAGCTGTTACTAATGGGTATAGCTCTTTCCATCTTATGGTTAGAAGTTCTATCTCGTTACTGAACAAGACAGCATCGAAAACCCTTCTGGGATATTGGCGAATTCCCCAACCGTGTAGTTTACAGAGGTTTTCCATTGGGAGATTCTCGTCGTAGTAATGTGGAAGCTCGATAAAGGGTTTTGGTGGGGATTCCCATATTGGACGAAGGAAGTAAGAGATTTTCTGTCCGTGAATGTATATAAAATAGACGCATGTAGGTATCATAACAAAGAGAAAGATTATCGTCTTCAATTCCAGTCCTCTTAAGATACATCTCAGTCTCGTCATGTTTAAGAATCTACTTGATTCCTACAATGAAATCATAAACAAGACTCAGCATAATGTTCTTCTTCTGCACTATAATCACAATGATTCATGAAATGACTAAGCTTTCAGCCACAACGAAACCCTAACAGAAGGAAGAATAAGTAGAGAGAAAGGAAGGAGAAACACAAACCTCTTCGCGAGTATCGCAGCAGATGTCGTCCGTCTTCTTCGAACAGTAATGAGATCCGCCTTCAGCCATGGCATGCAGTTTCTCGAAAACCCTAGAGATATTACACATTTCTCTTTCTCTCTCTGTAACCGCCTCTCTCATCTAAATCTGAATCTTCAGATCTCGACAGATCAACTTGGAATAGGGTCGATACTTCTTGAGCGATCGGAGATCTTTTTCGACCGTTCGTTCACCCACGAGTCACAGAGACGATGGAAGACAGTCTTGGCCGTTGGGATCTCTCTAAAAAACCAATCTTTGGCGAAATCAGCTCATCGAGAGAGAGAGAGAGAGAGACGATGCACAATAATTGGGAAATTCTGAAAAGAAATCTTGGATTGGAAGAAGGAAAAGAGAAAAGGAATGTGCAATATATGTATGTATATTGAACCGAACGCTAGCAGAAACCCCCAAAAGAAAGAATGAAGGAAGCTGCAAAGAGCGAATTTTGTAGATGTTCTCTGTATCTCTTCTCTCGATATCTCTATAACGGAATGGAGAGGCTTTATAGCAAAAGTATAAGAAGCCGTTACTTGTTTTTATCACTTTCTCTCTCCTCCACTATCTCTAATAATGGACCATTTTGTTGTCATATTATATTATTTTATTTTAATAATAAACATTAATTTTTTAATTTAATATATATATATATTATATTTAAAAGAGATATTTAAAAGAGATATTTAAAAGAGAGATATTTAAAAGAGATAGCTTATCCTAAAAATGGAGTAAATGAGTGTGTGACAACCGCATAATTTTAAATGCGTTTGTGACTATTTTATATTTTTTTTTTGATGAAATTGATCCTTTCGCAAGACGCAACTGGATGTCATGTTAAAAGTTTACAATCAAATTACCGGTTGAGTCTCGCGATTGGATTGTGTCTCACGATTTCCGGTTGCGTCTCGCGAATGCGTCTCGCGAATGTCGGTTGCATCTCGCGAATGTCGGTTGCCATACCCGGACCTGCTGTGTAATGAGTGAGGCAATTGCCTCATGCCCAAATATTTGTTGGGCACCAAAATCTTCAAAAAAATAAATAAATTATAATGATATGTTCATGGGCTTATTTTTAAAAAGTCCATAAATAATAATTGATAACCTATCAATGATAAGCCCTAACTTAATTTTTATCTAAAAAAATAAAAATAAAAAACATTATTTTACTTGGAGAAAAGAATTGCACGATTCTCATTTATCAACAAAATCAAGGAAAAAGAAAAAAAAATAAGAACAAACATTCTGGAAAAAGAAAAGGAAACACTTCCCCCAAACCCCAAACCCGTCGTCGATCATCCAGCTTGCCGGAATCGGAGCAGAAAACTCGGTTGTCTCCTTCTCCGAGCTCTTGGGCCTTTTTCGCTCGTTCCAGCCTTGTTTCTTGGCTCTACACCACTGCCCACTAGAGTTCTTCCTCCGATTTCGGTGAGATTTTGGTTCGATTTACTTGATTATTTTTTGTTGTTGAGGACTTGTCTGATTGAATGGTGGATTCACAATCTGTATCTTGCATTATTGCATAGTGGAAGTACAACATTGTAGTTAATCATAGATTCATAGAATGGTGGTTAATCTATAAATTTTTAATGCAGATTAACATTTAGAGTTTTATCAAGCATGCCTCCTATAAGAAAACAATTGTCTGGGGCAGAAAAAAGAAAGAAAAAACAAAAGGAAGATGCTTTAATTCAAAGACAAGTAGGAAGCCTTAATAAGTATTTCACAAGCGATCAAATAGTAGAGCAAGTGAACTAGAATGACATCGATGATAAGTTGAATGATCGGGAACAATTGATCAAGCTCTTTCTTCACTTCAAACTCGGTTTGAGCAATTTCAAAGTACGAAGAAACCTTTGGGTTTTTATTTAGTTTGGAGAAGTTGAAGTTTATTGATGATGATGGTCTCTTGAGCTCATGTGTCAATCTTTAAAATTCTTAAACACATGATGGGCACTCTGATGTTCATGGATCAGATTTATTTCTAGAACTAAAGTTGTTAAGACATTCATTACCCGGAGAAGCAAAAAGAGCGATTGATGTGCTGAATTATTTGAAAACAATGGATGGTTGTTATCCAAATTCCTATATCGCATATCGAGTTTTGTTGACTATACCAGTTACTGTTGCATCTGCGGAAAAGAGTGTTTCCAAATTGAAGTTGATTAAAACTTATCTTCGATCAACTATGTCGCAAGAAAGACTAAATGGGTTAACTATATTTTCTATCGAGAAAAAAATTATTGAGAAAGTTGATTATGAAAACTTGATCAATACTTTCGCTTCAAAATATGCGAGACGAGTAATATTCAAGTGACTATGTACTAGTTCGGAACATGAATTTTAGATTTTGTTTGGATCTTCTTTGTTTTTTTAGTATTTACTTATGACATATTATTTTGATGATATTTTATTTCTAGAATTCATATTACAAATACTATTATATTTAAATCGATAAAAATATATGTATGAATATTAAGTTTTGAGGGCACCAAGTTTTGTGCTCGCCTCAGGCCTCGAAATCTCAGGTCCGACACTTCCGGTTGCATCTCGCGATTACCGGTTGAGTCTCGCGAATGTCGATTGCTTCTCGCAATCAGGGTGCGTCTCGCGATTGTGGACTTTTCACATGGCATCCGGTTACGTTTCACGACATGGACAATTTCGTCAAAAAAATATGAAGTGGTCACGAGCGCATTTAAAATTATTTGCTGGTCACTAACTCATTTACCCCTATTATGAGGGTCATTTCGTCAAATTTTCTAAAGAGAGTAAAATAAGAAATTTAAATTCAAAATGTATAAATTATTTTAAATAAGATTTTGCAGCATATAAGTACTAACTATACTAATTAGGTGTGAAAATTGAAAATTTTAAATAGTTTAATGGATATTAATGACTTTTAAAAATAAATGATTATCTAAGTAAACTATATTAGAGGGTGATGATTGAGAATATAAATTTAGTGTCATGAATGATGTCGAAAATGATGTGACAATATGTGATTGGATTTAAAAAGTGAAATTTCTATCTCCTATCAGATTTAAGTTCAATCACGTCATTACTCTTTTAGAAAATTGATTATAAGAATTAAAATAAAAAATTTAATAAAAATTTATATACTTATGTGTAAATTTTGTTTGATTTTTATGACTATTATAATTATATTAAAATGTGAGAATGTTAAAAGGAAAAATGTTAATATTAATAATAATTTAATAATTATTATTATTACATTTTCTTATTTATCTTTAGTAACTCCTAAAAATTCTTGTCTTGGTAAGAGTTCGAAATTTGAGAAATTTCAATATCGGTTTGTGTGTCAGAAATCATTTTTAATAAAATATTATTTTAAAAGATGATTTGTATGTTCAGGAATCATTTTTAATAAAATATTATTTTAAAAGACTTATAGAAACATATGATGACATTTTGAAATTAATTCTAACAATAATTAATTTTGATCAAATTTAAAATAATCAAATTAAAATTTGATTAAAGAAATATGTATTTAAATCAATTAAAAATAATTAATTTCAAAGATTATTTATTTGATAAGTAGCTTATTGATTTTTTAAAATCAATAAAATTATATGTCTACAAACGTATTTTTTTCACTAGAGTCTCATTTTAGGTTTGGTGTTTAGGGATACTCATAAAAATGCTTTCGCTCTGTACCGGTTTAAAACGGTCTCTACTTTTTAAAGTCTTTGTTTTTGAAAATTTGTTTTATTACGTTTTATTTAACTAATTATTCTTCAAATATTAGATATGAACAAAATTTTCTATTATTTTAAATTGTAAAATCAATATTCAAATGTTGATACCTGATGATTAACGAAAAAAATACCTGAAAAAGTTGTGCGCATTATGATCTAAAAATAAATCCCAAAAAGGCATTTATTAAAATATTTTGAAATCATTTTCTATTTTTTTTTTCAGATTTTTGAAAATGGTTTGAGTTTCCAAAATTATAAAAATAATTTTGAAATTATAAAATGTAAACCAAACAAGCACTAGGACCTGCCCTCTCGGTCTTGGGTGCGATTTCCCTATGTCCTAGGCTAAAATCCTCGGTCTTGGGTTGGATCCCTTGGTCAGTCAAGTTGCGAGTTTCTTCAATCGGGGTGCGGGAGTCCACAGTCCGGTGCGAGAGTCCTCGGTCAAAGCTCAAGGAATTTTCGGTCTTGGGATAGGCCTAGACTATATTTCCTCGGTCCTAGGTGAAAAAAACTCTCGATCTTGGGTTAGCCTTGGGATAACTTTCCTAGGTTAGCATTGGGCTAACTTTCCTTGTTCGTTAGGAACATCAAACTGCAGGTTTGATGTTTTTGATTGGGGCTTTAATCCTTTAATCCAAGGGAATGTGAAGCTTTACCTAGCCCCAATGAGCATTTATAACATCATTCTGATGTATCATTCGACAGGGATGATGTTCCCTTTTTTGGGGAATTATAGGAGAACTAGCATGACACCCCACAACCATGATCATCCGCTTAAATTCAAAGTGCTTCTAGATGAAATAGAACCCGTGACTTTTTGGTCTCTTAAGCCGACTCTTACCACTGGGCTATCTTGGTGGGGTAAAATAGGACAAGGGATTAAGCATATAGCCCGCACACACACTTAACCATTAAACCATGCGCATAACTTGCCGCCTAACGGGCTCGAACCTAGGACCTTAGGGTGAGAATATCCACCTCTTGTCACTACTAGGCTAGAAGAGAAAAAAATGGGACAATAGAGTAAACATGTAGCCCGTAAACACACTTAACCATGTAGAACTTGTTGCCTGACGGACTCGAGCCCAAGACTTAAAGGTGAGAATATTCACCTCTTGTTTCTGCTAGACTAAAAGAGGGGATATGATGTTCCATTTAACTCAAACAGTTTTGAGATAAAAAATGAGTTTTGGTTTTTAGGCTTTAATGAAACGTAAGAATTTTGTCAATTGCTTTCTTATGCTTCATATGGTTGAATGAAACCAAAACATGAACATTGATGGTTCGTTTTAACCAATTCAAAAACTTAAATTTTTATTTTTATAAGAGTTTTAATTTTTTATTTAACATGATTGGGATGACTTGAAATTGGCTTGAATATGTTCTTAGTATCATTAGAAACATGCTGGAAAGTTTCTGGGTTGCTGTTCTTGAGTAATAGCTCAAGAACAGAAACCCACTCAAGAACATAAACCCGATTTTGAAAAATTTCAAAATCAAATTTAGGTATTTCTAATTTAGGTTGATTTATTTAGTTTTATTTCGATAGAAAGTTTACCAATGATCCTAGGATCATTTTCCAATCTAAATATCAGACAATAATACAGTATATGAAACTCAAACTGAAATGTAAATTTTTTTATTTAAATTTATAACTCGAATTACAATATGATTGAAAGCTTACTATGAGTTGAAGAACACTCCTTAACTCTTTTAGAAGCTTCTTGGATGCTTGAATCAGAGTCTTACATTCTCACACAAAATTTTCAAATTTATAGAAAAGCTTGAAGATCTTCAATGGTGGATTCTTGTACGAGCTTGAATCAGAAGTTGAGAGTTGATCTCTTGCCTTCGGTTTGCCTAGAGGAGGCTATTTATAGCCTCCCAATGTCAATTCATCGACCAAGTGGATCGAATTTCAGTCAAAAGCCATCATTGAAGTTTTGTCTGTTCTTCATCCAACTTACTCGATCTGGCCATGACGAGGCCTATGATCGTAGGAGAAATGATCATCGGGGTAAGATAATCATTTCAGCTTTCTAATTAGCCGTTTTAGTGGACTAAAGTCGAAGTTCCATCTTTGAAAAATCAAAGATGGGATATATTTTTATCTTGTTCGTCGTCGCGAGAATGAAGACAAACTAGGCGAAACAACATCTTTTCGGGTCAAAGCGTGGACGTCTAACGCTCTGTCAGCGTTTGGGCATTTTGTTGCATCTGGGCTAACGACGTTGAGGTGCCAGCTTGTTGATCTGCTGCTGTGCGAAAGCGCCTTTCTTCCGTTGCAGTAGGCTACGCGATCGAGCACCGTTCTTTGGATGAAGCATGAGCGCTCATCTGATTGATGTGAGGTATATTGCATTGATCTCTTCGGATTTCAGCTGCAGCAAATTTCGACATTTTTTCGGTCTTGGAGTTTGTTTTAAATTGATTTTTTTCAATCATTTTTTGCTTCATTTTCGACCTACAAAATATTTTTAATAAATATTATATTTATTTTGTTCATTTATTTTATTTTATTTTATTTTTATATTTTTGGGGTGTAATAAATAATTTATTTAAAATAAAATAGACACAACATTTATCTTAAATTACTTATTTTAACTTTATTTTATTTTCTTAAAATTAATTTGAGATAAGAGTATAACATTTATCCCAATTTATTTTATTATTATTTTCTTGACGATTATTTTAATTAATTAAGATTTAATTATTATAATAATTAATCTAATTAATTAATTTATTAATGATATTTTGGTCTTAATTTTAATTCTTTTGATTTTATTTATTCAAAATAATTTATAAAATGGTTATAAAAGTTTAGTACTTACATTGTTAATTTATTGTACGAGAGTGATAAGAATACAATTTAGGAGAGAATGAGGGAATAAGTGACGTGTCACCACATCACTGTTTGAAAAAAAAGATAAAGGGTGAAAAAAAGAAAATTTATTGTTTCTTCTAATTCCCTGCTCCAATCATTTTCTTTATTGAATATTCAACTAATAAAGCTTACAAATTAATCCCACAAAGGAAAACAAAAATTGTTAATCCACTGTTGAAAATTTTAGTAGTTCATGTCAATGACAATGATATCAATTATTTTTTTCTCACAATTTGACCTTATCTAACTGTTTTCTAAATTAAACATTTGTAATATGATATTAAATTAACTTTGTTTTACCAAAGTATTTTAATAAAGCTTTTGTGAACTAAAACTTAAAGTCACCCATAAAACTCCATAAGTCATTTTTTTTTATTTATGTAGAAAACTAATGTAAAAATATACTGTCATAAGCATAACTTCTACCTCCATTTAAAACGTTTTAAATAAGAACTGAAATAGTGATCTTTCATTATTTTACCGACTACCTTAGTGGGGATCCATAAGTCATTTATATGTTTTGTTTTTCATTTTATTCTAATACGATACAACGACCTAATTGTTTGTATTGAAAGAGGAGTTATATGAGTTGAAAATCTCATAAACGGTTCTGTAGAGTGAGAGTAAAAGTGTCTTATCTGTTAACTCTTACATAAAGTTGTCAATACATTTAAAACGTTTTAAATAAGAATTGAAATCGTGATCTTTCTTTATTTTACCGACTACCTTAGTGGGGATCCATAAGTCATTTATATGTTTTGTTTTTCATTTTATTATAATACGATACATCGACCTAATTATTTGTATTGAAAGAGGAGTTATATGAGTTGAAAATCTCATATACGGTTCTGTAGAGTGGTAGTAAAGTTGGCTTATCGGTTAACTTTTACATAAAGTTGTCAATGTACAATTAACCTATGGATTTAGAGTGCAATCTGATGGAAATGCACAACAACGGTAAACTACAAACTGCGGAATTTATCCTTCGTTTGGCAACACTTTCCCAAACTGTTTAAACCTGTGAGGAAGATAACAAATAGGTATGCACAAATGCAATCAACACAGCCCCTAAAATAGTGAGTAACACACCAAACAAGCACACACAAACAACACCGAATTTTAGCATGGAAAACCCCTCAATGGGTAAAACCACAGGACACCTAGTGCCACTTAAAATCCACTATCACCAGCAAGAGAGTAATACAAAAGTCTTCTCTAGACAATACTAGAGGCATAAAAAATCATAATACCCTTGGAAACATGCACATCAAGGATATAGAAACAATCAAAAGAACAAGAAAGGAAGAATATCACCAAAAACAACTACTACTATTCCGGTAACGAAAGCCCGACCTCCAGACCTCAGAATCCGATCTCCACCGTCCAGTATGTTGGTCCATAAGTTGTGAAGCTGCTGTCCAAAAATTAGAACGATCCAACAGTGCAAACTCCGGCAATCATCAAAATATTAAGGCTGCTGAAACTTGAAGTTTTCCCTCTTTTCTTTCTTGATTTTCTCTCTCTTTCTTTTACTCTTATTTATTGAAAAGAAGTTTTCTCCCCTTTTATATTGCTCCCAAATAAGTGAATTAGTGGGGGCCCAAGATGGGCCTATTTGCTGGGCTTTTTCTCATGGACTAAGGAAACAAAAAACCCAACAAATCTCCCCCTTTTCCTGAATATGAGGAAGAGTTCGCCATCCCGGCGATCGAACAACACACCTTCAACTTTTCCCTTGCCAATGCCTTTGTCAACATATCGGAACCATTATCGTCAGTGTGAACTTTATCAAGTTCAAACAATCCATCTTCAATAAATTCTCTAATCCAATGATATCGCACATCAATATGTTTCATTCTCTTATGAAACATGGAATTCTTAGCAAGGTGTATTGCACTTTGATTATCACAAAGAACTATGTAGCGCTGTTGCTTGAAGCCAAGCTCCTGCAGAAATCTTTTCAACCACAATAGTTCTTTGCAAGCTTCTGTTGCTGCCATATACTCAGCCTCTGTTGTCGATAAGGCCACACACTTTTGTAATCTTGATTGCCATGAAACAGCTCCCCCTGCAAATGTCATCAAATATCCAGAAGTGGATTTCATGTTATCCTTATTTCCAGCCATATCAGAATTTGTGTATCCCATAAGTACCGGCTTTTCATTTCCAAATGTGATACCCAATTTGGAAGTACCGCGCAAATATCTGAGAATCTATTTAACTGCTTCCCAATGCTTCCTACCAGGATTTGACAAAAACCGACTAACAACACCAACTGTATGAGCTAAATCTGGCCTTGTACATATCATAACATACATCAAGCTACCGACCGCTGAGGCATATGGAACCTTATCCATATCTTCAATATCCTCCTTTGAAGTAGGACAATCTTTACTTGTTAGATTAAAGTTGGTAGTAAGAGGAGAACTAACCACTTTAGCTTTGTCCATGTTGAACCTACAAAGCACATTCTCAATGTATCGCTCTTGTGACATATGCAACTTCTTGGCAGCTCTATCTCGAGTGATCCGTACCCCAAGATTCTGTTTCACCGGCCCCAAGTCTTTCATTGCAAAAGACTTGCTCAATTGTTGTTTCAACTTAGCAATTCTTCCCACATTCTTGCCAACGATAAGCATGTCATCAACATAAAGCAATAAAATTATGAAATCATCATCACCAAACCTATGAAAGAAAACGCAATGATCTGAAGTAGTCTTTCGGTAGCCTTGCTCCCCCATAACAGACTCAAACTTCTTATACCACTGTCTCGGTGCCTGCTTCAGCCCATATAGACTTTTCTGAAGTCTACACACATAGTCTTCTTTACCTTCTACCTGAAATGCTCCATGTAGATTTCCTTATCCAATTCACCGTGAAGGAAAGCAGTCTTGACATCCCTCTGCTCAACCTCAAGATCAAGACTGACCGCTAAACCGAGAACCACCCGAATAGAACCCATCTTCACAACCGGAGAGAAAATCTCATCGAAATCAATACCTTTTTTCTGGCTGAATCCTTTGACCACCAATCTAGCTTTGTATCTGGGTTGTGAGGTGAACTCATCAGTCTTTACCTTATAAACCCACTTGTTCTTCAATGCTCTCTTGCCTTTAGGCAACTTCACCAACTCATAAGTATTGTTCTTATACAAGGAATTAATCTCATCTTGCATAGCTTCAGCCCATTCTTTCTTGTGCTCATCTTCTATAGCTTCTGCATAACACTCAGGCTCCCCCTCATCAGTGAGAAGAACATACTCATTTGTAGAATAACGTACAGAAGGATGACGATCTCTCGTAGACCGTCTGAGTGGAACACATGGTGGCATGTCTAGAGCTGGTAACTCTGGATGAACAACTTCATCTACATTTTGCTCTTAAGCATCAACATCATCAACACCATGGTCATCAATAGGAACGTCATCTCCAACTTGTGTGTCAACATGTTGTAGAGGAACTGGACCCAAATTAATAAGATCATCACTATGTGGAGGAACTATTTATCTTCTCAACATCCTTCAAAATCTAATATTCAATAAACACAACATCCCGGCTTCGAACAAGCTTCTTCTGAACTGGATCATAAAGCCTATATCCAAACTCATCATCGCCATAGCCGAGGAACGCGCAAAGCTTAGACTTCACATCAAGATTTGACCTTTCATCTTTTGGAATATGCACAAATGCCTTACATCCAAAGACTCGCAAGTGACTGTAAGAAACATCTTTGCCGCTCCAAACCCTGTTAGGAACATCAAACTGCAAAGGAACACAAGGGGTTAGATTAATAACATGTACCGTCGTGTTCAACGCTTCACCCCAAAAGGAACGCGGCAACCCTGAATGTGAAAGCAAACATCTGACTCTCTCAACCAATGTTCTGTTCATCCGCTCTACTAAGCCATTCAACTGTGGTGTCTTTGGAGGAGTCTTTTGATGCCGAATACCATGCTCTCTACAGTAAGCATCAAATGGCCCAATGTATTCACCTCTATTGTCTGTCCGAATACACTTGAGCTTTTTTCCAGTCTCTCTCTCAACTGAGGCATGAAATTGCTTAAACACATCTAAAACTTGATCTTTAGACTTCAAAGTATAAAGCCATACCTTCCAGGAGTGATCGTCAATGAATGTGACAAAATATGAGCAACCACCAAGTGTTTTTGTCTTCATAGGACCACAAACATTGGAATGAACAAGATCAAGTATGTTCTCTCTTCTGTAGGGAGGATGGCTCTTGAAGGAAACTCTGTTTTGTTTACCTGCAAGACAATGAGAACACCTCTTCAACTGGACATCATTTACACCTGATAACACTTCTTTCTTTGACAATAAAGCCATGCCTTTTTCACTCATATGACCAAGTCTCTTATGCCATATTTCAGTCATGTCAGCATTCTCCACTATATTAACAATGCTCTTGGAGATCTTCGGTTGTACCAAATACAACTTTGAACACCTTTTACCTCTTGCCACGATCAAAGAACCACGAGTGAGTTTCAACAAACCATTACCAAAGTAGTTGTTGTACCCATCATCATCAAGTAAACCTGTAGAAATCAAATTTAATCTCATATCCGGGACATGTTTTACATTTTGTAAAACCAACTCCATCCCAGTATCAAATTTCAAACAGACTTCTCCAATGTTAACAACCTTTGATATCTCACTATTACGCATCTTGACATCCCTAAAATCACCTAGAGTGTAAGATGAATAAAAATCTCTTCGTGATGTAACATGACACGAAGCTCCACTGTCAATAACCCAACTCGCCTCAGCATGTGCAAAGTTCACCAAATTATCATCACAACAAACAAAGAAATCATTAGTGATAGTATTCACTTTAACCTTGTCACTGCCATCGTCATCTTTCCTTTGATTGTTGTTTTGGTTGTTGTAGTTTTTCTTCTTGTTCTCTTTCTTTTCCTGTCTGCAGAACTTTACTGTGTGCCCCTTTTTACCACAATAGTAACACTCAATATTAGCATACTTTCCTTTACCAGAGCTGCTAGTACCACGCTGATTTCCTTTGTTACCCGGACTTCTACTCTGACTTCTCCCCCGCTTTTCAACTACCAAGACATCTGATTGTGAAGAGAAACCTTGTGACTTTCTTCTCATCTCTTCATTCATAACACTGCCCTTAGCCAATTCCATGGTGATAATACCATCAGGTGCAGAGTTGGACAAGGATGCCCTAAAAGTCTCCCAAGAATCCGGTAATGTACCAAGTAGCCATAGACCTTGAATCTCATCATCAAACTTGATACCCATTCCTGAAAGCTGATTCACAATGCCCTGAAACGCATTTAAATGATCTGTAATAGGAGTGCCATCTTTGTACTGTAACTTGATCAATTGCTTAATCAAGAATAATTTATTATTCCTAGTCTTCCGAGCATACAACTGTTCAAGCTTGTTCCACAAAGTACGAGCATGTGTCTCCCCAATAATATGATTCAGCACATTATCTTCCACCCATTGCTAAATATATCCACAAACATGTCTATGCAAAATAGTCCATTCTGCATCAGTTTTATTCTCAGGTTTATTAGTAGCGAAAACAGGTAAGTAATAATCTTTCACATATAGGAGATCTTCCATTTTTGCCTTCCAAACATGATAATTAGGACCATTCAAATTAATCATCCTACTTGTATTAGTTTCCATCGTTCAAAAAGTTCAATTCACAAATAAGCAACTAAGGCTCTGATACCACTTTGATGGAAATGCACCACAACGGTAAACTACAAACTGCGGAATTTATCATTCGTTTGGCAACACATTCCCAAACTGTTTAAACCTGTGAGGAAGATAACAAATAGGTATGCACAAATGCAATCAATACAGCCCCTAAAACAGTGAGTAACACACCAAACAAGCACACACAAACAACACATAATTTTAGCGTGGAAAACCCCTCAATGGGTAAAACCACGGGACACCTAGTGCCTCTTAAAATCCACTATCACCAGCAAGAGAGTAATAAAAAAGTCTTCTCTAGACAATACTAGAGACATACAAATTCATAATGCCCTTGGAAACATGCACATCAAGGATATAGAAACAATCAAAAGAATAAGAAAGGAAGAATATCACCAAAAACAACTGCTACTGTTCCGGAAACAAAACCCCGACCTCCAGACCTCAGAATCTCATCTCCACTGTCCAGAATGTTGGACCAGAAGTTGTGAAGCTGCTGTCCAAAAATTAGGACGATCCAACGGTGGAAACTCCGGCAATCATTAAAACACTAAGACTGTTGAAACTTGAAGTTTTTCCTCTTTTCTTTCTTGATTTTCTCTCTCTTTCTTTTGCTCTTATTTCTTGCAAAAAGAAGTTTTCTCCCCTTTTATATTGCTCCCAAATAAGTGAATTAGTGGGGGCCCAAGATGGGCCTATTTGCTGGGCTTTTCCTCATGGACTAAGGAAACAAAAAAACCCAAGACAATCTTCGTGTTTAGTTGTCATCGTTGAGCTTACAACCCTGCACAGACTGTTTGGTAATAAACCGGTGGAAGATGATGTCAAATTATCATGCCCATGGATGACACGCGCTACAATTATTGGTTCTTCCCTACGATTTTTTAATTTAGTAATTCGTAATATCATACATTTTTTTTTCTTCCTATTAATAACAAAAAAAATTATAACGGGGAATCGAACTTATATATATATATATTATTTATTTTATATATATATATATATATATATAATGATGCTTAATTTTTAAAATGTAATAATACAAGTACAATCATTTGACCAACTAGGATAATAACACTTTATATTTTAAATTCAACACCAAATTTGATGAACGCGGGACATTTAATAATATAAGTTTAACTTTTTAACTAACTAATTTATATATATATATATATATATATATATATATATATATATATAATGATCCTTAATTTTTAAAGTGTCAGGATTGCCAGATCGAGAGCTGTGGTTAATTTGGATATATATATGAGAGTAAATGGAAACTTGAATCGGATTATGGGTTGACTCGCCCATAAATTTATAACGGTTAAAAATAAAATTAAAAATGTTATATTATGGTTCGAATTTGCAACATAATAAAATAAGTATAACCCTTTAATCAACTAAGTAATAACATTTTATATTTTAAATTCAACACCAAATTTAATAAAAGTATTGGTTCATCAATAGTTTTTAATAAGTCATAATTCTCTTTTGAATCTGCGCTATATATTTCACTATTATTAGTGAGCAATAATGGAAAAATTCCGTCATATTTATAAAGATAGGGGTCATAATTCATATGGATAAAGTAAATCTCGCATGAGCTACTGCATGAGCTACTTTAATGGTAGTTTTTACATTTTCCCTTTCATTCGCAGTATGAGAAAAAAATGAACTCTAGAAGTCAAACTAATTTAGTTGAGGATTCAAACTATATAAATTGTTTTAAAAATCGTTCTGCAATGTGAGAGTAAATTGATATTTGAGTCGGATGGTGGGTTGACCCGTCACCCACCCATAAACTTAAAATAATTAAAAATAAAATTAAAAATGATATCATATTTAATTTTTTATATTATTACTGGATACATGCTAGTTTAATCGATAATAAATAAATGTTTCTTATAAAGAAAAATGAATGAACTTTCATTTTAATAATGAAAATAGTCGGTCTTCTTGCTACCTCAGTGGTTTCTTGGTCCAACGTGTTCCCACACGCTTACTTGATTGCTTCGGCACGATTTTCAAGTTCAAATTAATATTTAGTGCTTAACTTTATCATTTAAAGCTTCAAAATAAAAGTTCATATATATATATATATATATATATATATTTAAATATTTAAATTTGTGTTAAAAAAAAACTCTCTTTAATAGTTTTTCCTTAAAACAAACATGTTTAAATTTTAAATATTTAAGTTTTTTCATTAATATATATATATATTGATTTAAATTGATATATATTTTTTAAATTAAAAATTGATAACTCAATTGACATGATTAAAATATGATAAATATTTAGAGAAAGAAAGTTCTCTAAAATAGTTTCCAAACAAAGATAAAGAATTGATTAGACAACAAAACAACCACCCCAACCTTACATAATACAATTAAATTGTATCCATTGTGATTTTAATGATCATTCATTGTTTATATGTATCCATAATAGACTACGAATTGAACTTCATTCTTTCGTTGAAATCGTATTTCATTAGTTTCTAACCGAACTTCACTTGTTTATTTTCACTGATTTTCGTTGAATAATAAATGAACAACACTATAGATTAGTCCAGACTTATTCAACTAACAACTATTACAAAATAAAACTAGCAAAAAAACAAAGCGTACATCTACAGAACGATTGGCACAGCGACAGGATACGCACAAGCAGAAAGACACGATCATCACGAACGACACGATATTGTCTTGCGTCGGAAGTCATTAAATCGGCGCCAGAATCATCATTAATTAAAGGAAGCGCGATCGGCATAAGCGACATGACACAATCGACACAGGCGACACGATAGGCACGACACGATCGACACGGGCGACCCAGTATTGTCTTGCGCCGTTCATTAAGTGTCGTTAATTTAGGGTTTCTTGTGCATTTGTAAGTGCCGCTGGAATTTTCCCTCGATTGTGGTTTATCTACGACCATCTCTTAGGGTTTCTGCAATTACTCTATTATATTACTTTGTTTCTGCCTTTATAGGGAAGTTGAAGAACAAAAGTAATAAATCTAAAGAAGTCAGAGAGTTTGTGCTAGTAACAATTGAGGAAGCGACAGTCAAAGAAATTGAAAGAATTGCTAAAGAAGTCAACAATGAACTGTAGGATAACAACACAAGTGAACAATTTACTCCAACTCCTGCAGTTAAAATTATTGTAGAAAATAATGTAGGAAAACGTGAGAATAATGAAGGAGTTTGAAAGATACGTTATAATGAAAGAGCTAATATGTTTGGGCTCAAGAATCAAATTACAAAGCTCCTTATGAATGCCAAAAAGGGAGAAATTGTCATTAAAAGGGACAAAACACAACATATTACAATTCATCTCAACATATATTATCTTCAAGACTGGAATCTGATGAAAAAAGAAGAATATTAAGAAATTGTTTAATGATCAATAGCTTAAATGAATGAGCTGATGAAGGTTTCCAAATCTAAGTAATTTATTATCAGGAACAACTTGACATGGAAAATTAATGAAATCTGGAAGAAGAACAATGCAAAAAAGTCAAAAGATCATGCATATAAAGGGAAAATATACTTGGGCAATACACAAACAAAACTGGAGGTACTGAATAGTCCATTTGAATTTAATAGTAGACAAAAAAAGAACATATTGTCATGGAAATCACTTATGATTAAAGGCCAGATATATGCTCTTTTCTGAAATATCTTTCAACATGCAAGTCCAAAATGTGATTTGGCTAAGGAAGAAGATCAAAAAATTCACAATGGTCAGAACGTAAAGATGTAGGAAATGAAACAGAGATGTCTATAATTAAAGAGAAAAATGTGGTTAAAGAATAAGAAACAAAATATAAACAAAATTATGTACAAGAAGAAAGTAGTACGAAGAAGGAGGTGGAACCTTAACCTAATCGTGTTGAAGAGATAGTTGATGAATCACAATCAAATCAAGTTGAAGTGGTTATTGATGAAAAAACAGAGAGAAATATACTCAGACTAATCAAGAGGAAGAAGAGAATTCCAAGGTTGATATAAATGAATCTAAAGTTGTTGAAGATTCGAAAACTGAAGCTGAAGGAAATGTAGACAATTATCTAGAAATTCAAGTTGCGAATATCAAAGTGAAGAGCCTGGTAATCCTGAAAAATAATTATTTTTATCAAATTAGAACGAGTTCATATAAAGAAAGAAATTAAAATAAGAATAAATAATATTCATCAACCTCTTTAGTTTATCCCCTTTTTATTGCAAGAGGAAGGAGAAGATGAAGGACAAGAAGAAGAGGTAGACAAACTATTGATACAACAAGTTGGTATGGAAATAACAATCTTGATTGGGATAATTAAAATTTGATAAAATTTATAATCTTTGTTTGTAATATTTGTTTGTATGTTTGATTGTTACTAATCAGGTTCTTTAGGGTCGTTTGATTGTCATCTTTTAATCATAGTAGGGTTGCCTAACTTTGATCTTTGACCCTTCCACTTTTGAGATTTTAATGAAATGGTTTTAATCGTTTTTCCAAAAAAAAACTAGCAAAAATCATGCATTATTCTTAATCGTCTCTCTCTATATTAATAGTTTGAGTAATATTAAGTAACGAGGTATATCTCCAGCCTCCCTGATGTCATGGGTTATAGTCCGTTAGGCGGTAAGTTCTGCGCCTGGTTAAATGGTAAAGTGCATGTGTTTGCGGGTTATGTGCTTAACCTGCGGGGATTAGTTGCACTTCATAAGAGAAACATAACCCAACGTTTTTACATAATTAAAACAGGTTCGTCCAATATTCATATGACATGACAAGTCTCATATTATATAGATATTTAATATAATAATCGTTTAAGTAATATTAAGTTATATAATCTTTATTTATTGAATGATTAAAATAAATAATCTACTCAAACTTAACTTGATTTAAATATAAACTTCTAAACAAATAATTCCAAATATATATTATTCTTAAAAGTTAAAAGTCACATATCTCATATTAACAAATTAACTTAAATTAAATGTTAACAAGATCACACATTAATCCAACAATAAATTTTATACATCATAAATAAAAACACAAAACACAACAAAATCCTTGGCATACAAAAAAAAAAAGAGAGAAGACAGAGCCAGAACTTATGGCATTGTTATAATGATATAAGAGAGATTTAAATGAAAAATAATCCAAAGTCAAACAAGGTATATTATATAAATATGTCAAATAGACAAACTTAATATATGGGTTTGGCTGTGTTGATTAGTAATATGATTAGCATAAATCCTAAGGCATTTGTTATAATAACCCAAGTTTGATGTGGGGAAGAATAAAATCATAATTACGTGCCAACCTGTTGACAGCCAGAAGCATTGCCATTATTTCCATTTGGTATTTTTGACAATAAATAAATAAGGTTAAATATTATTTTAGTTATTATGACCCCGTTTAAACTCAAAGCGCTTTGATCCCTTAAACCGGCTCTTACTACTAGGTTACCTTGATAGGATATACAATTTTAGTTGTTTTAAATGAAAAGAAACTTAAAAATTTAAATGGTGTGATATTATGTTTAAACTATCTCACTTTTAGTCTTTTAAAATTAGTCTCAAAAGTACGAACATTGGTATGAAAAAATCAATTCTCTCTTTTGAATTTTCCACGTATCACACATTTTGTAAAACATTCATGTTCGACCATATAAAACATGTAGATCTCGACAAAAGAAAATACTCAATTAAAAAAATATGTCTTAAATAATACAATATACATAACTATGTTGTTTTGAATTTTTTTTTTCAAAATTAAAAATCAAATTTATATCTTTAAGAATTTTTCTCAAATCTTTCCTCACATCTCAAATGTTTTAGTCGCCAAAACCACTTACGACAGATTAAAAATAATCTATTTTATAAAGTACGTAAAAACATTCGTAAATATCTTTGCATTTACCAACGTGTCAAATAACACACTAGGATAGCACAAGTGATAAAAGTCAATACAACATAAACACTTTGAATGAAAATGGAGTTCCATGATTATAGAGTGTTAGACTAGTTCCTTAATTAAAAAAAAGTCAATACCTAAAAAGCGAAAAAGTAATGTGTTCGATTCTTACTTAAAACACATCAAGCAAAGAGAAGATCATTACAGACGTTTTTGTACCCAAAGTCTCAAATTACTAAAATTGTGATAATTTGAAGCTTATATAACACAATATAGAGTTTAAAAAATTTAATTTAATAAATAAATTCAAAACAAAATATTATCTATACAAGTATTTTATTTATTTATATATATTATATTATTAATAACTTAGTAATATTCTTTATGTAAAACTTTCATTATCTTATTCAATATATAGTTTATAAAATATCAAGATTCATCCAATTTTTTGTTGTTGAAAAAGACAGATAGACATATCATGTGTGAGTGAATATTTTAATCGACACTTTGTTTTTGCCGAACATTTTCTTACATGTGGCATTAGCCCCATTCCAAAGCATCTTTCTTTTTATATAAAATTTAATTGACATATTTAAGAATTGTTGATTCTATTTTTAACTATATTATAACATTGTATTTGTCTTTAGCAAGATCTTTATATATTAATAGGAGCTTTTTATAATAATAATATTAATTTTCCTTTATCAAGAGGACGTGAATTAATAACATGTAAAAATATATCATATTCAAGTAGATGAAATTCCTAAAATAACATTGTTTTTTATTCAAAATATAATATTTTGATATATAAATAAAGGTAAACAAATAAGTAACCTTTCCTATTTAATTTATAATAAATTTAAATTAATTTTAGCAATCATTAGGATAATTCAAACTAAATTTTCTCTTAACACATTTTTAATTTATTTAATATATTTTTAACGTTTTTGTCATATTTGTAACATGTCTTTATCTATTTAACACATTTTTGATTTTTTAGAATTAAAGAAAAACTAGCACCATACATCTATGGTCCCCGCTTAAACTCAAAACGGTTTTATATGGAATTGAAATCGTGATCGGTCTCTTAAGCCGATTTTTCCCACTAAGCTACCTTGGTGTGGTCATATTTTGATCTATTTAATACGTTTTTAATTTTTTAACATATTTTTATCCATTTAATACAACTTCGATAATTTTAACACAAATTAACTCGTTTGGCATGTTTAACATTTATTTGATCCGTTATATTCCTGATTATACTAATATTTCATTATTTTTGGTCCATTACCGATCGATAATTCAACCAGCCCTTTATCAAAACATTCAAGATGATGATCATAAAACCGCGAATAGTGTACATAGGGGAATGCTTCTTTCGGTAAAGCCTATACTGAAAGATTCAAAAAATATTCTTTCGGTATAGGCTTTGCCAAAAAATTTCAACAAATCTTTCGGCAAAGTGTAACTAGGAGAATGTCGATAGAGTTCATCAAATCTTTGGTATTTCCCATAAATAAAAATGTAATAGTCTATTCGTTTTTTTACATAACCTTAACCTGTTAATAGCCAAATCAAAAGTAATACAATACAACCCATGAACAAAAAATTCATTACATTTCCAAAATTAATCTCAATCAATACGTATTACAATTAGCTCCAAACATGTACAATAAACTAATCCAAAATGTACGTAACACATGAAAAAAACATATACTAAAACGTACTAACTCGGGTGTAGTGAGGGTGGTGGTTGATTATGAAACTATGCTAATATTAATGCAATTTATCGTTTAGATTCCTTTAGTTATGCTCGCATTATCTCCTGGTTATTGGTGAGTTCATCGACATGCTCTTGGAGCTGTCGTTCACCTTCCATAATGACTATTTGACTTGTTGTGAACTATCGCCCCTCCGTCGATTCATGTGAAAGCGCGTTGGTCACACACCTGACCCCATACCCATCACCATACCATGTAGTTGGGGCCCGAACACTCTCTCGGTCACATCGAAGTCGGAGATACTGGGTGTGTCATTAATCACTTGTTCCATCTCTACCTGCACATTTTAAAGTTTCATTGTATAAGCTATATATATATATATAGTTCTATTAAATTTTCAATTAAACTTATTTATTAACTTACGATCTTCTATTATGACATTTAGTCCAGCGTTGGGGTTGGGTTGTTTTTGGTGGCTCTCGGGATTTGAGTCCTTCTGAACCTCTCTATAATAGTCGGTGAATGTCTGAGTTCAGCCTCCTGTTAAAATAAATTGTTCATCAGTAAATTAGTTATATTATTTATAGTATGTTTAATTGAATAATGTACATACCAATTCTTCTTCAACTCGTGATTTTTTTTACTGTCCATATGGTACGAAAACCTCACTTGATTTATGTTGCCAATATTGATAGAGCTCTTTTTCTTTATTTAAAATAAAAATAAAGTTAAAACTAGTGTTGTCGATACATATTTTTATTCTAAAATTATACGTACCTTGAAATTTTCGGTGAAGTAGTGGTGTCCGTAGAGAAACTCCCAATCTGCTGGATCATATAATGATGGGGGATGCGCAAGTATAGCCGCCTCATCTTTGTTATGAATCCGAACGTAATCCCGACTCAAATCGGAGCGCCACCTATTCATATTTTCTTGACATGTGTCATTCTGGTCTCTCTGAATGTATCTATAGGGATATTTGTACTCTCGAATGAATCTTGAAAAATAAAAACCAGCAAATGTTATAAAACTTTATTTGAATGTTAAATAAATTCAGGTTCAATTTCTCACTGTCATAGCATGCCATAATGAATCCAACAATTCAGTACTCAAAGCCCTCCACTTTAGTTGGCGATGCGAGATGAGTGCGTGGTCCCGCACCATCGAGCCCACATTCCTAGACCACATACTCCTAGCATCACCATCTAACCTCCCATCCACATATCCAAATCTCAGTGGCATCCTCAATCCCTAGGACCTTCTCGCAAGCTTGATATTCTTTTTGCGACTTGTCTCCGCATGGAAAAAGAACTTGTAAAAGTAGCAAATTATTATTATTATGTCAAAATCAATATAAACAATAAATATTAGTAAATATTTTACCAGTACTAGTAGTGTCCGTTGTGGACTGGTCATCCTAATCCTCATGTTGCTCCTACTCATGCTCAGTCTCTTGATCCTCCTACTCCTTCTCAGCCCCCAGATATGTACTCTCATTGAAATCACTAGGCTCATCCTCTTGTGGATAGTGTTTTGGTAGGGCATAATATATTGGGATCAGATTGAACACCCGGTCTCCTAAAGGCAACACCCGGTACCCTAAAGGCTCCCCGAAGACCCCCCTTAGTTCGTAAGGCCGTCTACCTGTGAAATCAGCCACTGAATATCTTGGTGAGTTTTCTTGGCAGCATGGTACTTGTTAACAAAGATAGTACGATCATATTTATTAGTATCGAATAAATAGGAGGTGAAATTTAAGGTAAAAAAGTAATCTAATCTTAACTATATATTTGTAAAACGTGGATTTATTTGTCACAATCTTCCAACGAGGTCGTGATGCCATATAAGGGGGGTAAAATACTTGTTTTGCTTGACTTGTCAAAATATAAGGTTCCTAACTTTGGATTTTTCAAATCTGGTTAAAATTTATAATTTCGAAGCCATGTTTATCCACTTTCACTCCACGTTCCCTAGAATGTGCATCAAACCACTTACACTTGAAAAGGACAACCCGCTTGTGAGAAAATATTGTACTTGGATTATGTCCGTTAAAACTCCGTAGTATGACAGAGTATCCGATCCATTGTTTCCTACAACAACAACTCCGCTGTTTTGAGTGGTCAGACCTTCGTCGTATTTTTTTGTACAAAATTTGTATCCGTTTATTTTACACCAAATAAAACTACAGGAGTACATAGTTGGACCGAAGCCTAAGATATTAAGGTCTCTTAATATATCACTATCGTCTGTTAATTGGGAGACCTATATATATACATTTCAAAAAATTATTCGTAAATTGTACAATCAAGTTAAAGTTATCAGATATGCATGATTCTGGTATCTACTCACTCTATGCTTAAAATAGTTAGCATACGTTGGAGGAATTTCACCACGAGACTCCATATTATTGCAATCTTACACATACTCGCTGCACATGTGTTCAATATGAAATTATAAAACCATATCTGTAATGCTAATAATTCGTACTAATATAGAAATACGAAATCATACATGTAAAATGGTTCTACTTCAGGGAAAATTTTTCAAGATGTATTAATGAGTCCTATCTCGATCGCAATAATCCAAGTTGTATATTGTTTCGTTGGATAGTTCTTCAAACGATGAAAATACTAAGATGCCCGACATTGAACTTTGTGTGCGTTTAGGAGCTTCCTCCAAGTACTTGGCACATAGGCTAATACTTTCAATCACAATATAGCTCTCGTTTATTGAGCCTTCCGGGTGATTTTTATTCCGTAAATATCTTTTCATCGTACCCTTGTTTTGTTCTATCGGATATATCCATCGAAACTAGACATGACCCCAAGTATAGCCTCAAGTGACAAGTGTATCGGGAGATGAATCATGATGTCGAATGACGATGGTGGGAAAATCATTTTCAATTTTCAAAGTGTCGTTACAATATCCAAGTACAATTGCTAGGTTCGATGCACTCAATACTTTGGAACACAACAAAAGGAAGAACTACGACAAATTACCTATAGAATCATACACAACATCTGGAAGAAATCCACGAGTTGCTAAAAGAATAAGGTATTCTAATAAAATATGATAATCATTACTCTTCAATCCCGTAATCTTATTCTCTTTAAATTTACACAACCTCCAATGTTTGAGCAAAAGTCATCAAGCAAGATCTTTTAGGAATTTACAAACACGTTGATTTTCTAAGAGGACAAAGTGAAAAGACCCTTCTGGAAACTAAACTATTCCTCTAACATTTACATGATGTAACTGGTGTTTTATGTTCAAGAGTTGTAAATCTTTGAGGGGCTTTAGAACCATCCTTAGTCTTCTCTTTCATAGTCATCATTGTTCTAACACGCTATCACAAATATTTTTTTAATATGCATCACATCCAAATTATGTCTGAATAATAGTGATCTCCAATAAGGCAAATAGAAGAAAATGTTAAGTTTGTTCCAATTGTCTCCCGTGTTTCATGACATATCTTGGTTTTCTTCCTCTAATCCATAGTCAGAATTGTGCATTCTAGGTCTCGTGCTTGCTCGTAAATTCCTTACCATATTAACATTTCGAGGAGTTTCTATAATTTGTTTGACCATCAAATTACTCTTTAACCCTCCTGTATTTGTGGTTTAGTGCAAGAAAACGTCTATGACCCATATAACATTGTTTCTTCCCATTACTCAATCAAAGAGATATAGTGTCATAGTTACTGTTGGGAAATTTTAAAAAAAAAGAAAGAAAGTTAATTAAGAAAGAAAAAGTTTGATTAACTTTAAAAGAATATAAAATATGTTTATGGCGTGGAACATAATTTTGATGATGTTAATATGGTCAAGCTAAGTTGTCTATTTGTTTTGTGCAGGCGCAAATCTAAAAGACTTTTCTACTTCAAACGCGGTCTGAAGTAGGTAGTCTTAGACGTCTTATGTAGTTAGACGAGGTAGTCTAACTCCTTTAGACGCGGTCTAAAGGAATGTTTAGTTAGACGAGAATGTCTAACTCCTTTAGATGTTGTCTAAAGGGAAACGTTATTAGATGAGATAGTCTAACTCCTTTAGACACTATCTAAAAGGAAACGTAGTTAGACGAGGCAGTATAACTCATTTAGACGTTTTCTAAAGGGAAACGTAGTTAGACGAGGTAGTCTAACTCCTTTAGATGTTGTCTAAAGGGAAACGTAGTTAGACGAGGTAGTCTAACTCCTTTAGAAGTTGTCTCAAGGGAAACGTAGTTAGAAGAGGTAGTCTAACTCCTTTAGACGATGTCTAAAGGAAAACGTTGTTAGACGAAGTAGTCTAACTCCTTTAGACACTATGTAAAGGGAAACATAGTTAGACGAGGTAATCTAACTCCTTTAGACACTATCTAAAGGGAAACATAGTCAGACGAGGTAGTCTAACTTCTTTAGACGATGTCTAAATGGAAACGTAGTTAGACGAGGTACTCTAACTCCTTTAGACGCGGTCTAAAGGAATGAGTAGTTAAACAAGGACGTCTAACTCCTTTAGACGCGATCCAAAGGATTGCGTAGTTAGACGAGGTCGTCTAACTCCTTTAGACGCGGTCTAAAGGTATGCATAGTTAGACGAGGACGTCTAACTCCTTTAGATGCGGTCTAAAGAAGAACGCCTGATGCCTTGTGTTAGACTTTTAAATTATGACCGAGCCTTTCAAGTTATTTAATTCAAGAAACGGGTTCTTGATGATGGAATTCAACACTCTAGCGCAGCGGACATAAAATTAGAGGAGAATTCGAGGTTAGGGAGAGAAGAGCCGAAGGGGAGGAGAGAAGTACCACTAGATCACACCTAGCGGTCCAAGAAGGGGGAGGAGGGCCGAGAGATAACTTAAACACCAAGTTCCAAAATATTCAATTCATAGCCCCAAAAAGTGGGGTGGGCATCACCATTTAAAGAGGTTGAAGTACCCAAGAGTCGGTTACAAATTTGTTATAACAACTTACAAAATAACAGAATTCGGTTCAAGAGAAATAAGAGAGAAAGTAAACAAAATAGAATTATTCCTTAAAAAACATAAACTGGCCCATATGCACACTTGGGCCAAGAGACGGATGCATAAAATATTTTAGGACCGAGGTTTTTGATGAGCCGCACGTAACATAATCCCCCCCTTCGAGGTTCGTCGCCCTCGACGAAAAGAACGTGGTCTGGTCAGCCTCTAATACCCATCTTCAACTTCAAAACTATTGCTTCGGTCGGGCTTCGGCACATTCAGCAAGGTCGCAGCATAAGACCGTATTTTCACAAAAAACTTTCGGCAGAATCGCTTCAGTAGTAGAACTGGCCGGGTCCTTGCGGTCTTTTGCGCTGCTAGGTCGCTTGCCACTCCGCCCCTTTCTGGAATTTCTGTGCACCCAAGGTCGAGTTTTTCAGTGTTTAGAGCTGGCCTTGGTTGCTGCAATGTCCCCAGCGCCTGGTGCAAAAATAATTTCTTCCAACTTCGATTGAACTCCATACTTGGCTCAAAAATCCAGGCCAAGTCTTTTTCCCGAACCAACATAACAGCAGCATCGAATGAGCCATATCTTCTAATTAGATCATTAGGAATATCTTCCAAAGTCATTGCAGCGAGTGAAACAGTTTGGCCTTCGGGCTTACTCTTTACTTGCATTTTGGCAGCAACAATATATTCATCTAGGGTCTTTTCCAGCTGGTTTCCATGCATCAAACTGGCCTGCGACCGAGGAATCCCTTTAAGGACCGTGGTTCTGTCTTGCTTATCATAGGATAGGGTCAGCTTTTCAAAGTCCCAAGAAGACGGGCTTAGAGTAATCAGCCATTCAATTCCCAACACAATATCATATCCATCCATGGAAATTACCTTCATTTCTGTTTGGTATTCATTGCCTTCCATCGACCACTTCAAGTCCTTGCAAACACTAGAACATAACACATTAGAACCATCAACCACTCTAACCGATTGCACCTGGGTTGCTATGCTTTTGTGGTCTATTTTCTCCAAAATCCTGCTATTGATAAAATTGTGGGTGCTGCCTGTATCGATCAAGATCACCACTGGCAGGTTCCCAACTTTGCCAAGAATCTGGAGCGTTTGGAAAGCTTTAGACCCGGTCAAGGCATGTAAAGATATGGCTGGTTCATCCCTTGAGCCGAGCAATAGAGGTGGATCATCCAAAACAGGTTCTTGGTCAGGTTCTTGATCTTCTTGATTGGCCGAGACCATGAATAACTTTGATTTACACCTATGGTTTGGTTGCCATTTTTCATTGCAAGAATAGCATAGACCCTTCTTTCGCTTTTCATCCATTGAGGCTGAGTCTAATTGCTTAACATGGCCCTGGTTTGCATTTGAAGAGGACCCATATGATGAATTCTTGAAGTCGGTATTGGTGCTCGACCCGGCTGTGTTGATATTGGACGGTGTGGGCAACAATGATGCTTCGGCGCTGTACAAGTTACCACTGCTCATTAAAGACCGATATGTTGCTTCTTGGACTTTAGCCATGGCCATTGCTTCGTTTAAAGAATCTGGAAATCGCAGTCTGATGCAGTTTGCAATTTCTTCCCTTAGACCGGACAAGTAACAATCAATGACGTAGTCCCTTGGCATATGTAATAACTTTTGAGAGATCGACATGTACCGGAGATTATATTCTTGAACCGACCCAACCTGTTTTAAATTCATTAGCTGTCTCATTTATCATGTATAGATGGCCCGAATTGAGTCATAAGGTCTCTTTTGAACACATCCCAAGATAAGGCCTCCATATGATTTCGGTTTTGAAGATATGACCCGTACCACATTCTTGCTTCGCCAGAAAAATGAATGGGGGCAATTTCTAATTTAGTGGCATCCTTAGTTTTGTCCACCCTGAAAAATTGCTCGGCAGATATTAGCCAGCCCTCGACATCGGACCCATCAAACCGAGGAAAATCGACCTTGGTTAGCCGAGTAGGAGGAGCATAGTGTTGATCGCGGTTCTGACCAGGGTGCGGGGGCCTAAATGGTGAAGGACCGTGGCAAGAATTATCATCATAGGGTCTGTGACGGGGTTCTTGCATGTTTCCAGATGCCCCGCTCTCATGGGCCGCCATTCTTTCTTCGGCCACATCAAATCTACGGTCTATGGAAGTTTGCATTACTGCTGTTTGCTGGGACAAGTTTTCAATCAGGGTCTTGAGCGCATCCATTTCCGATTGCTGGCGAGTTTCTACCATGTTGAGAATCGGCCAGCTCTGATACCAAGATGTTAGACTTTTAAATTATGACCGAGCCTTTCAAGTTCTTTAATTCAAGAAACGGGTTCTTGATGATGGAATTCAACACTCTAGCGCAGCGGACATAGAATTAGAGGAGAATTCGAGGTTAGGGAGAGAAGAGCCGAAGGGGAGGAGAGAAATACCACTAGATCACACCTAGCGGTCCAAGAAGGGGGAGGAGGGCCGAGAGATAACTTAAACACCAAGTTCCAAAATATTCAATTCATAGCCCCAAAAAGTGGGGTGGGCATCACTATTTAAAGAGGCTGAAGTACCCAAGAGTCGGTTACAAATTTGTTATAACAACTTACAAAATAACAGAATTCGGTTCAAGAGAAATAAGAGAGAAAGTAAACAAAACAGAATTATTCCTTAAAAAACATAAACTGGCCCATATGCACACTTGGGCCAAGAGACGGATGCATAAAATATTTTAGGACCGAGGTTTTTGATGAGCCGCACGTAACACCTTGCTTTAGCAGCTGTCTAAAGGAAGCGTCCGTCTAACCACGATCATTTAGCTGTCTGTTCCACTTCTTTCAACAGTTTGACAAGCTAGTTAATTCCATCAAATGAATGATTGCCACGTACGCGAATATCTCTCATTCACCTTTCTAGTATAGGACAAGAGCAAAGGATATCCGACGCACTATCTGTTTGGTACGACCACAATCCAAATTCTTAGAAGTCTATTGTACTCTCGTACTATAGGAGGTCATCCAATGGATACATTCCACGTGTCCATAAAGAATTTTCGACCGTTTGTGTACTTTAACTATATATAGAACCTCAAGGACAACAGTCGAATGATTGATCTAAAAAACATACATGTCTGAAATACTTTTCTTAACACACACACACAAAAAATCTCTTACTGTCTAGCTGTGATCACATTGTAATTGCATACTGTCTTTTCTGTGAGAAACCTCAGTGTTGTAAGTTGAATAGAGGATATTTTGTTCAATAGAGAGTGAGCTAAATCAGTGAGATGTATCTAATTCAAAGTCTTTAGTGGATATCCTGCTGGTTGTGGAAGAAGGGGTGACGTAGGAGTTTTATCTCCGAACATCCATAAAACTCATTGTGTTCTTTACTTTCTGCCATTTGCATTTAGTTGTCTAAAGCTTCAAATCCAACGAACAGTTCCGAACTTGAATCTATTTCAAGAATTTGGAGGATTTACGAAGAATTGAAAAAGATACTAATCCCTCACATGATTATTATCGAAGAGTTTATTGTAAGCTGTTCACAATAGTTAGATCCTAGTCTCTATTGACGACACCGATCCCAACAAGTGGTATCAGAGCGTTGTTTTGTATTCTCAAGCACCAATAGAATCTGAATCATGTTTATGGCCGCCACAACCAAGGTTCCCATGTTCTCAAAATAAAACTATGTCGTGTGGAAGAAGAGAGTTCATGCTCATCAATCTTTCATATACGATGACATGTGGCTTGTCATCACCGAAGGTCCGATAAAGATTGAGAAAGTTAGATCTGAGTGGACCAGTGAAGACAAGAGGAAGAACAACCTTGACAACTTAACCATGGATATTCTGTACAAAACTCTGGATGACAACATGTTCAATTACATTATATCATGCAACTCTGCCAAAGAAATCTGGGAAAGGTTGACTCAACTCTGTGAAGGCAACGAGCAAACCAAATAGAACAAACTCATGGTTGTCACACATTAGTTTGATAACATCAAGATGCGTCCTAGAGAGACGATGTCTGAATTTGATGAGAGATTTTGCAAGATTATCACGATTCTTTTCACCTTGGGCAAGACTTACAACAACAGAGAGGTTGCAATCAAAGTCATGCGTTCTCTGACCAGGGAGTGGAATATCAAGACGATGGCGATGAGGGAGTCAAAAGATCTCAACAAGATGAAGCTCTTTGACTTGCTAGCCGATCTGAAGGCCTATGAGTTTGAGATAAACTCTAGGAATGAAGAGGAGCTTTCCACATCGACTATTACGACTAAGGCGTTGGTGACTGCTGAGGAGTCACCTGCTGCCACTGGTGTGAAGACTGCTGCAAAGCAGATTAGCAGCGACACCATGGTTCTCTTCGTGAAGAAATTTGGAAAATTCATGAAGAAGAAAAATTTTAACTCAAGCTTTTCAAATAATAACAATGATGATAAAAATAAATACAATGCTAACTTGAAGTGTTTTAACTGTGATAAACTAGGACACTTCAAATCGGAGTGCAGGAAGCCAAAGAGAGATGAGAAGAAGAAGGACAACTAGAAAGAGCTGAAGGCTCTCATGGCAGCTGACAACAAAGCCAAGTGGGCCCATAGCGACTTAGATGATTCATCATCCAACGATAATAATGATGAAGAGGTCACTTGCTTCACGGCAAAAGAAGAAGAATTATCTGAGGTATTTGACTTCTCCTCTAAAGAGTTTACAAGAGATGAATTAACTGATGCACTTAATGATATGGTCATTGAGTACAAGAAGTTTTCCGATTCTTGTAATGAAATGAGATTGAGATATGAAACTGATAACTCTTCTTCATCTCAACCCTCTAAATCAAAGTTTTTGAATTAAAGTGGTTGAGCTCTCATCTAAGAATGAGAAGCTCAAAGAAAAGGTTCAAACACTATTTTCTGAAAACCAATAGTTGACATATGTGGTCAGTTCCTGGACAAAGTCTAGAGATGTAGTCAGACAATAACTTAGTGTGGTGAGGCCTGCCGATTCAAATCTGGTTTAGGATTTGACAATGCTATCCTAGACCAGTCATCTAAGAAGTTAAACCCAGTGAAAGACAAGCTTAAATCTATAAGCTTTGTTAGGGGTAGTCTAACTGATAAAGGAACTACTCCTAACTGTGAAGACTTAACCTTAAAAGATGAGATTATTTATGTCAAGCCAACTGAAAGCTAGCTGAAACCTAAGAAGGAAGCAACCAGCAAGTCTGGTAAAACAAAACTAGACAGTAAGTCAAGGAGTTTTAAACAAAAACCATCCTCTAAGGTTAATAAATCAGCTACTAACATGAAGAAGTCTACTAAGCCTAAATTATATGCATTAATCACAACACAACATGGGAAATCCATCAGGATAACTCAAATATGGATTCCTAAGAGACTGATTGACCGAGGACCAAAGTGAATGTGGATACCAAAAAGTTGTAAATATGTATTTATATAGGTGCAATAGGTCAACTACATGGAGGAATTCAGAAGCATATTCTTCTAAGAATATGCTCATCAAGTGGCAGATGTGTTCGCAAGGCCACTCCCTAGACTAAGTCTTCTTTCCTTAAAATGTTTTTGGTCTTGTAGACCTCAAAATGGTTCAATTTTTAAAATATGTACACATTTAAGGGAAAAATTGTTGATGTTTAAAATAATCAGACAGACTTATAAAGACGGAGGTCTCAATTTGTCTGATTAGACCAGTCGTCTAAAGAAGCTACGCACTTAGACAAACATTTTCTTATGCAACTAGCAAATTAAGTCTGGTTAGACATCTACTTTTTATACAGACGTCTAAAGCGCTAGTAGACATGCGTAGTTAGACGCCGTCTGAACAGTCGTATGATTAGACGCCTGTAGACGCGCGTATTTAAACGTCGTCTAAACTAGATGTCTACCCAACTTAGACGCGAGGGATGCATATGGCATGATTAGACGTCTAACTACGCGTGTCTTTAGACTTCTCATCTTTGGACCAATTAAAGACAATTGTCACTTTAATATGCACTGTCATTTAATTTTCCCGCTTAAATAGTAAAATAGTCATATTCTAAATTCGAATAACTTGAAGACACATGTCTCTTAATGTTAAGAATATGACTAATATACCCAACAATTAATTACTTCACGACTTTGTAATTACTAGGAATTTGGTAAAATACAGTTATTGATGACTACTTTTGGGTAAAGGGGTCTAAAATTAAATGACAGTTTTATTTCAAATAATGCCGGTTGAACGCGTGACTATTCAAATACTATTAAAGGACATCTTGCATGACCAAAGGGTTTTTACGCTATTGCAATCTTAAAACCCTAGTTTGATCTCTACCTTCTCTCTACAAAGAAATCTAGATCTTGCTTGTCTAATATTCCTTTATATATTTAAGATGACTTCTAAAAAGATTCTCTCTCTCACACAACATCTTGCAGGTAGACTTTGTTTTGGTCTACACCCTTGAACAACAAGATATTGTGGAGATGTTCAAATCTCTAGAGGCATTTGGCCTCAGAAAATTTCTCAGCAGATCGTTTATTCTATATGAAGAAGAAGTCCAAGAGTTCTTTAAGATATGGAAAGTAGTTGGAGATTCTGTTGAGGCAACGGTGAACGGCGTAAATATCTCCTTCTCTAAATCCATTTTCGCCAATTCTTCGATCTTCCTTCTAAGGGTCATACCTTTGATGTTGCGATTCCGGCCAAGATTATCACAGACATGCAGATCGCTTTCTCAAACACCGATAGTTCAATAAACATCAATGGGAAGAAGAAAGCGTTAAAGCCCCATTTCTACATTCTAAATGACGTTGTCGCGAAGACTCTTCAGACAAGGGCAGGGTCCTTCGATCTGTACTCCCAAGACAGGTTTGATTACATGGTGGCTATAACTAGAGGGATTCCAATCAATTGGGCGTCTACTCTGTTCTCAACACTCTTCCAGATGGTCTCTCCAAGAAGCAAGTAGAGTGCGGGCTTTTTAGTTCAACTCGGCTGGTTCTTAGAGCATTTGGGTGTCCCTATGGGTAGGGGTGTGATCATTAACCCATACCAAATATTTACTGACATCTCAGTAAGGGGCTCCTTGGGAAGGATCTCAAGAAGGAGTTTAATCCTGAATCTTTCGGACAATAGACGAGTGGTCAATCGATCACTCTGACCAAGCAACCAGCGACTTCAAGCCGCATGACGAGTGCGAAGAGGGCTAAATCTTCAGTCATGGAGTTCGCTGTGAGCTCCAATAGCCAAAAGAGGGCGTCTATTAGGGAATCGGGAGAAGTCGACTCCATCCCTGAAAAGGCAAGACAAGTGAGTAACCCTATTGCTGCTATCTATATATCCTCTTTCTCGCCACCGCCATCAGCCAGTCCAGTGAAGAAGCGGGCTAAGTCGTTTGCTAATATTTCTAATCAGACGAAGGAGTCTAAATCTTCCAAAACGACATCTAAGGTAACTTCCTTTGTTCCTACGGTCGTAGTGCCAAATGTTGAAGTTCTAGTAGTGGAACAAGCTGAAGGACCAACTATTGAGCCAGTTGGTTAAAATAATAAATGTATTAACATGAAAAACACGTATGCTTTCCTTGATGAACCGGTAGCTGCAGATGTTGTTGGTACTGTTAGCGTTGCTATTGAAATAGAGCAGGTAGAAGCTCATACGTCTACTGTTGCTACTACATCTGAAAAAGAACCCATTCAGACGAATGATGCGATGTCTGTTGCTGAGACTTTTATAGAACAACCTGTTTAGAAAGCAACTAGAATTTTAACGGAACCTCCAGAAGGTGCGTTTCAAAAGGCCCTCTCTCCTTTCGAAATTCTAAGAGCAGCTAGAGGGGATCCAGACATCTCTTTCAGAGAACCAATGCCTACTCCCAAACCAATAGAGGTTCCTGGAAAATGGAAAGGTGTTGCTGAAGACGTTCTGGAAAACATTTCGAAAGCCAACCTTATCTACAACCTCATCATGGAGGATTTTGAAGTAAAAGCTGTTGTGAAGATCGAAGCCTTCGACACCTGGATCAATCACAAAATGAATTCATAATACGATGAAATCATCTCCAACAACGAGATTGAAATTGAATGGAAGAAACTAGTAAAAATGGAGAAGTGTGTTCTCAAATGGGAAAAAACAACAAGTGTCTATGAGGCGCTTAAAAGAAGAGAACTCGTCGTGGCAAATACAATGGGACGTGCCCTTTTCCTTTACTTAAGGCGAGAAAAACAAATTTCAACTCCCTTGACAGGGATGCCAATTCATAGGAAAAGACTCTTAAACGACTTGACCTGCTCATGAATGCATATTGCTCTACCGTCGTCCAATATGTTCATGGTACAGGATCCTTCAGATATGAAATCTTCCACTTTGAATCATCTAGGGAAACAGTCATTCACATTAATGACATCCCTTCTCCACAAGGCGAGCATCTCCCTCTATCTAAACTAAGCAGACACCGCCTCAGTCTGAAACTCGACAAGATCCTCCAATTCTCGAAGAAGAGGAAGTTGTTGCCCCTAGTGCTGAACAGGCAACTCTCTATCAGAAAGAGATGCCCGAACAAAGAAAGTCTTCATCCGTTGAGGGGGGACCCTCAAATACTATAGAATAGGAACCGGGTTCACAAGTTGAGGGGGAACCTTTGAAGCCATCTGATCAAGAGAAGACTCCATTTGCTGAGGGGGAACGTTCTCAAAGAGCTTTAGAGTCTAAAAAAACTAAGTCCTCTTCATCTTCAGAAGAAAGATTGCCCTCTCCTCTAAAACTCGTCACCTATCTCCTGTGAGGATAGCCGACTCTCTTCATGAATATCTTTGTGAAGACCCTCCTCAATCTAGGAACATCTCAGGCTATGCCAATCAGTTGGATGAAGAGATTCAAGATGATATAAATGACTCTAGGACTATGAAGAATGATCCTCTAGAACCCACCCAAGATAAGGAACCAGAGAAATCCATACAGGTAAATCTACATGTTAATCATATTCGATCTGTTCCACCAAACTTGCACTTTGTATCCTCTACTCCTCCTTCGTCTCCTCCTTTGTCTGAGGAAGATTCTCCTGGAGATGCAAGCTTTCGCAATGCCATTATGGATGCGTTGGGCGCTATGCAGCAGAACATATTGGACATGTCATCCAAACTACAAAATCTTGAGAAGGGGCCCACATCTAATAAAGAAGTTGTTTCTTCTATTGTTACCACTCAAAAGGAAACAGACAAAATTCTAAAGAGAAACACATATGAAGTTAATCTTCTCCATACTCAGTATAAAAAGTTGGAGAAGAATTTGCACAAACAACACTCTGATTATCATGCTGAATCAAAGAACTTCAATCTAGAGCTTCATCAAGAGACAAGGTCCATGATTGAATATGTTCGGTCCCAAGTATTGGAGGTTGCCAATTCGCTGAGAAGTGAAGAAGATGAACGTCTAGAGCAAGTCGATGCTACTGTAAGGAGTTTCCAGGTTGCCGAAGATGCTGAAGCTGCAGCTGCAAAAGAAAGAGCCCTCATTGTTGCCAACCCTCATAATGTTAAAAAGGGGGAAGGAAGCAATAGAGGGGGGTCAAATTCCGCTCGTGGGACACGATCCAAACGAAAAAACCACTGAAGGTGGCAGAGGCAGTTGCCAATATGATAGAGGTGGTGGTAATGGTGGTCGAAAAATTACTCGAATACAAAACCTTCTAACTAGGGAAGATATTCTTCAAGGTCTTGATTCAAGAGTTAAAAAGGAAGGATCTTAAATCTACTATCTTATTTTCTGTACTCTTAACAATGTTTAATACTTTGGTTAAACTAATGTATTCGTATTTGCTTTAATTTGTGTTCTCAACTTAATTACTACTACTTAGTTTTAACATCATTAAAAAGGGGGAAATTGTTGGGAAATTTAGAAACAAAAAAAGAAAGAAATTTAATTATGAAAGAAAAAGTTTGATTAACTTTAAAAGAATATAAAAGATGTTTATGGCGTGGAACATAATTTTTATGATGTTAATATGGTCAAGCTAACTTGTCTATTTTTTTGTGTAGACGCAAATTTAAAAGACTTTGCTACTTCAGACACGGACGAGGTAGTCTAACTCCTTTAGACGCGGTCTACAGGAATGCTTAGTTAGACAAGGACGTCTAACTCCTTTAGACGCTATCTAAAGGGAAACATAGTTAGACGAGGTAGTTTAACTCCTTTAGACACTGTCTAAAGTTTATACGCTGTCTAAAGGGAAACGTAGTTAGACAAGGTATTCTAATTCCTTTAGACACTGTCTAAAGAAAAACGTAGTTAGACGAGGTAGTCTAACTCCTATAGATACTTTCTAAAGGAAGACGTAGTTAAACGTGGTAGTCTAACTCCTTTAGACGATGTCAAAAAGGAAACGTAGTTGAACAAGGTAGTATAACTTCTTTAGACGCTGTCTAAAGGGAAACATAGTTAGACGAGGTAGTCTAACTCCTTTAGATGTTGTCTAAAGGGAAACATAGTTAGATGAGGTAGTCTAACTCCTTTAGACGTTATCTAAAGGGAAACATAGTTAGACGAGGTAGTCTAACTCCTTTAGACGCGGTTTAAAGGAATGAGTAGTTAGATGAGGACGTCTAACTCCTTTATACGCGGTGTAAAGGGATGCGTAGTTAGACGGGGTCGTCTTACTCCTTTAGGCGCGGTCTAAAGGAATGCGTAGTTAGACGAGGACGTCTAACTCCCTTTGACGCGGTCTAATGAAGAACGTATAATGCCTTGCTTTTCTAGTTGTCTGAAGGAAGCATCTGTCTAACCACAATCACATAGTTGTGTACTCCACTTCTTTCAATAGTCTGACAAGCCAGCTAATTCCATCAAATGAATAATTTCCACGTACGCGGATATCTCTCATTACCTTTCCAGTAGAGGACAAGATCAGAGGATATCTGGCGCACTATCTGTTCGGTACAGCCACAATCCAAATTCTTAGAAGTCTGTTGTACTCTCGTACTACAGGAGGCCATCCAACGGATACATGCACGTGTCCATAAAGAATATTTGACCATTGGTGCACTTCAACTATATATAGAAGCTCAAGGACAACGGTCGAACGATTGGTCTGAAAAACTTACAAGTCTAAAATACTCTACTTAACACACACAAAATCTCTTACTATCTAGCTGTGATAACATTGTAATTGCATACTGTCTTTTTGTGTAAAACCACAGTGTTGTAAGTTCAACAGAGGTTGTTCTGTTCAACAGAGAATTAGCTAGATCAATGAGTTGTATCAGATTCAAAGTCTTTAGTGGACATCCTTTCGGTTGTGGAAGAAGGGGTGACGTAGGAGTTTTATTTCCGAACATTCATAAAACTCCTTGTGTTCTTTACTTTTAGCCATTTACATTAAGTTGTCTAAAGATTCAAATCCAACGAACAGTTCCGCACTTGAATCTATTTCAAGAGTTTTGAGGATTTACGAAGAATAGAAACAGATACTAATCCCTCACAGGATTATTATCGAAGAGTTTATCGTAAGCTGTTCACAATAGTCAGACCTTAGTCTTTATTGCCAACACCGATCCCAACAGTTACGATGAGGACATACGAGTTTCCCTTTTGTATTCCATCCAGACAAGTTCGCGTACGTTGGGAAGTGGTTAATGATCCATAACAATTATGCTCACATGTTAAAGGATTGCGATGTGTGTGCATCAAATGTTCTCACACCACAATTCTCAATTGTATCTCCCGGACTCTTTGGGTCTGTAATTAATATAGATATAATGAAATTTCTAGAATTCATGCAAAGAGTGGGTGACACGTTAGAATTAGAATAACCGGCCAAATACTATATGACTTTTTCCCATTTGCAAAGGGTTGAAACCCATTGTTTGATAAACCAAGTCTCACACTACGAGAGTCCAACGCGAAGTCTTTATACCTCTCATCAAACGTTTTCCAAGTGTATGAATCAGTCGAATGTCTCAACATATCACCTTCAATTCTTACTTCCTTATGTCATCTCATCATTGGAGCGGTCTTAGAGCACATGTATAGCCTCTATAGTCTTTGTATTAGAGGAAAATATCTTAACACCTTAGTGATCATAAATTCTCCATTTTATTTCTTCCGAACTGCCCCACTTGTTTGGTCGACTTTCTATCTAGAAATGCCACAAACTCAGCAAGACTCCAAAATTTTGTCGTTCTTCCAAAATAGCATACAATTTCTCTTACATGCATTTATCTTATCATACTTAAGTCTGATATCTGTAATAAACTTCTTACATTCGTAGTACGAGTTTGGAAATTAGCATCCATCGATAATATGTCATCTTTAAGTAGATGCAATAACATATCGATCGAAGCATTTATCCATTGACCAACATTCTTTATGTGAAGGAATTTCAACAGTGCTAATGATTTTGTTATTCGTGCACCTTTATATAAAGGCCGTTTAGAATCATCAAGCAATTCATATAATCTCTGCGCATCCTCAACTGGTTCATGGTTGCTCGGGCCATCATTAACGTTGGAGAACATATAGTGTATAAAATCTTGCATATATTGTTCTTCATTAGCCGTATTATTAAATTCCGGCGGTGTACTTGTGACTTCCGACAACACATCATCCGAGTCACCGTCATGATCATTGTCATCATCATGATCATAAATCACGTTAGTAGTACTCCTCTTTAATCCATGACAATACCAGAATTCATAATTCAGATTTATTCCATAAACGATGAGGTGAGTCTTCACATTGACTATATCCTTAAAAGTCGTGTTCAAGCATTTCACGTAAGGACATTTCACTTTATATCGTCATGTACTAATCACTTCAAAATCTAGGAAGTGGTCAACTCCTTCCTCCTATTTTGGATGATCTCAATGTAAGCTTATCCAAGTTTTGTCGGGTACTTATATCATTCTAATAAGATGGAAAAAACCTAGTATATGATAAAATCCTAAAATAAGTCCTTCAACTATTAATAATTATTTTATATCTTTCTCTCAATAACAAGTCCTTAAATTTATTTTATATGAAATATAGAAGACAAAAACAAACATTAAGTAAAACAACAAACTGCCCACCAATATTAACTCCAAACATTCTAATTATTCAACATAATCAATATATAATCAAAATGAATGAATAATAATCAACACATCAATTGCTAGGAATCTTAATTAATTCTCTTTACAACAATTATTAGGAATCAATTGCTAGAAATATTAATTAATCTATAAACTATTCATAAACCATAAATCACACCAATTTTAGCAAATTTGTAGTTAGGCTAAACCTAGAAGTATATAAAACCCTAAATCACACCAATTTAAGAAAATTTATATAACCTAGAGTGAATAGGAGAAAATGGAGAAGACATACCTACAGAAAGAGTTCGTTGGGAAGTTTTGGGAGGTAAGCGAGACGGCTAGCCGGGACGTTCTTCTTCATCCTTCCTTCGATGGATGGGCGACGACGGCGTATATCTACGAATGGAGGTAGAATGACGGCGGTGTGGACTGGCTAGAGGAAGAGAATGACATATAGGCGGGCGCGGGGATGATTTCAGTAGAGAGAAGAAACAGAGATAGTGTAGGGGAGAGTTTTTGCCAAAATCCCGATTTAAAGAGTCAATACCGAAAGATATAACAAATCTTTCGGTATTAACTTTTAACTAATGACCGACATATTTACCCATTTCTTTCAGCTTTGGCCTTAATCACCCAAATTTTTTTGTAAGTGTTGTGGAGGGATAATACCGAAAGATTTGAACTAAATCTTTCGGTATTTAATCTCTTAAAATTTAATAATTAATCAGATTTTAGCTAATTATTTTATCCTTAAATACCAAACACAATCTATATACTTAAAAATTAAATACAATACCTACACATCCTCACATTCAAACACAATTCATACACACATTCTAATAATAATTAAACACAAACCTTTATACATCCTTATTAATCAAGCACAAACTTATACTTATAAATTCAATCACAATCCCTATACTTGGAAATTGATATGCTTAGATAATTAAATAAGATCCATATACTTAAAAACCAAAATACCACTTAGAAAAAGGAAAAAGAAATTAGTGAAGAAAGCCATTACCGAGAGAAATGGAGAAAATCTTTCAGTATTTGGTGCAAAAACTGACAAATTTACCCATTTATTTAAGCTTTGACCTTAATTACCTAGAAATTCTCAAAGTACTAGGAAGGGCCAATACCGAAAGAATTGGGTAATTCTTTTGACATTACCTTTAAATACCAAAAGATTTGATTTAATCTATCGATATTGACCCCTTCAAATTTAAAAACTAATCAGATTTAAACATGATTATATTTTATCCTTAAAAAACTAAACACATTTCTATACTTAGAAATTAAATAAAACCCCTACACATATAAACACAAATCATACACACACAATCTAATTAGAGGAGTGATAGAGGATGGGAATTTGGGAGAGAGAAAATGGGAGAGAGAATGATGTGTCACTATATCACTAGTTGGAAAAATGATAAAGGGTGAGAGTGGAGGGATAATACCGAAAGATTTGAACTAAATATTTCGGTATTTAATCTCTTAAAATTTAATAATTAATCAGATTTTAGCTAATTATTTTATCCTTAAATACCAAACACAATCTATATACTTAAAAATTAAATACAATACCTACACATCCTCACATTCAAACACAATTCATACACACATTCTAATAATAATTAAACACAAACCTTTATACATCCTTATTAATCAAGCACAAACTTATACTTATAAATTCAATCACAATCCCTATACTTGGAAATTGATATGCTTAGATAATTAAATAAGATCCATATACTTAAAAACCAAAATACCACTTAGAAAAAGGAAAAAGAAATTAGTGAAGAAAGCCATTACCGAGAGAAATGGAGAAAATCTTTCAGTATTTGGTGCAAAAACTGACAAATTTACCCATTTATTTAAGCTTTGACCTTAATTACCTAGAAATTCTCAAAGTACTGGGAAGGGCCAATACCGAAAGAATTGGGTAATTCTTTCGACATTACCTTTAAATACCAAAAGATTTGATTTAATCTATCGATATTGACCCCTTCAAATTTAATAACTAATCAGATTTAAACATGATTATATTTTATCCTTAAAAAACTAAACACAATTCTATATACTTAGAAATTAAATAAAACCACTACACATATAAACACAAATCATACACACACAATCTAATTAGAGGAGTGATAGAGGATGGGAATTTGGGAGAGAGAAAATGGGAGAGAGAATGATGTGTCACTATATCACTAATTGGAAAAATGATAAAGGGTGAGGAGAGAGAGAAAAGTAAAAATTTTGTTGTTTTTTCGGCCAATCAGATTGCGCAATGTCATTCCCTCCCCCATTTCCTCTCTCAAATTCCCTCTCCTAATCATTTCTCTTCTAATTATAATCAAACACAAACTCTTATACATCATATTATAATGAAACATAAGTAAATTCAATTACAATCCATATACTTGGAAATTGACACACAATTCATATGCTTAGATAATTAAACAAGATCCATATATATACTTAGAAACTAAATACCACTTAGAAAAGGAAAAGAAATTAGTCAAGAAGACCATTATCGAGAGAATTGGAGAAAATCTTTCTATATATGGTTCCAAAACCAACAAATTTAACAAATTCTTTCGGCTTTGGCCTTAATTACCCAGAAATTCTCAAAGTGCTGGGAAGAGCCAATACCGAAAGAATTGGGTAGTCCTTTCAACATTACCCATAAATACAGAAATAGTTGACATAAATCTTTCGGTATTTTATCATTTCAAATTTAATAATTAATCAGATTTAATCCTGATTATATTTTATCCAAAAGTAACTAAACACAATTCTATACTTAAAAATTAAACAAAACTCTTATACATACAAACACAATCTTTACACACATTCTAATTATAATCAAACACAAACCTATACTTGTAAAATCAATCAAATTATCTATACTTAAAAATTGACATACAATTGATATGCTCAAATAATTAAACAATATCCTTATACATAAAAACCAAAATACCACTTAGAAAAGGGAATGAAGTTAGTGAAGAAGGTCATTACCGAGAGAAATGGAATAAATCTTTTAGTATTTAGTGTCAAAACGAAAAATTATCCATTTTTTTCGGCTTTGGCCTTAATTACCCAAAAATTCTCAAAGTGATGGGAAGGACAAATACTGAATTCAGCATTACCTTTAAATACCGAAAAATTTGAAATAATTTTTCGGTATTCACTAGTAGAAATGTGATAATCACCGAGGAATATGACGGAGAGAAATTGAAAGCTCTCGGAAAATATAATTTAACCGAGGGCATTTATTAGTCCTCGCTGATATATACATAAATAGGTAAGGAGTGAGCGGAATTCGCAAAATAGAAAGAATCTTCGAATGACACATCATGCGGGGAGTGTGTCATTCTCTCAAGTGGTAGTAAAAATGGTAAGTATATTTATATTATTCAAGGGTCATTATAATATATGTTAACTATATTTTGATAATTAACATTAATATATAATCACAGGAGAGGACTACGGGGAAGGCACCATCACATATTGATCTTTTCTATGAGACATATAATAAAAAAGGAACAAGTGATGAGTCTGCTCGTGTGGTGGATCCCCATGTGCAGGAGAAAATTGTAAGTGTACTTAATTATTAATATTTCACTTACTTAGAGTTATTAGAATCAACTTATGTTTCATTAATAAAGTTAGAATTATTAATATTTCATTAATAAAGTTAGAATTATTTAATCAACTTATGTTTCATTTTGTAGGATGCGATGTGCCAAACGCTAGAGAGAAATCTCGATATATCCGATTACGAGCTGACCGAGAACGTTTTTGGACGACAAGGGAACGAGAGGGTCATTGGAATGGGATCCGGGGTGAGACCCACCCAGTTTAGAGGAAATTTGCGTGGTGGAAGTAAATCGCATCGGAATGAGCAAGATTACGAGCAGTTGTGTACTAAATTATAAGAGAAGACTTCGAAAAGAGAAGAGTTGGAAAGACAAATGGAAATACAACAGGAAAAACAAAAACAAATGGAAATACAACTGGCGGCGTTTATGGAGAGATTTCCTCCAACTCTACCTCCGGATGAGTCTGGTATATGATAGACTTGCTTTTATCTTTCAATATTTTGATCGGTATTTCATCCTATTTTGGATGAATTGGGATTTAGGCTTATCTTTCAATATTTTGACCCGTTTTTTTGGATGAATTTGGATTTTGGTTGAATGATTGTATTTGGATGAATATGGATTTAGTTTGGATGAATGTATTTTGGATATATTGGGATTTAGATTGGATAATTGTATTTTAGATTAATGGAATTTTGGTATATGATTGGTCGCTGAAATTGTTTGGTTGAAATGTTATTATTGTCTAATATAAAAAAGATGTTGGAGATGCGGGGGATCGAACCCCGTGCCTCTCGCATGCAAAGCGAGCGCTCTACCATTTGAGCTACATCCCCATTACATTTAATGCTGCAAAATGAAATAAATTATTATCACGAACTACACAAGATTTTGCACACCCTCATTTGTTTCAAATATTACCAAAAAGCCTTTTAGATCTTCTTAGAAGATCTGATCACAAGCAAGAAGACTCCATTCTTTTTCTCTCCAATACCTTCTTCTTAATAATGCAAAGAGTAATTCTAACCCTACCTGAGAAACAAATGGAACATTGAGAAGGAGGTGGGGAGAAAATATGAAGAAGCAAACCCTAGAGAAGAAAAGAAATGAGATTTTTGATCTAGAAACAAGTATGACTTGCTAGGAAACAATGTCGTTGAACCATTCACAGCCATCTCTACCACCACCTCACTCATATACGAACCCTAATACTCACCTGAATAATCAAGACGAGATTTGAAAGAACGACAAGACGAACTTTGATGGATGAGTCGAGGCAGCCTTCACTAAAGATGAGCATTTAGAGAGAGACGGAGACGACGAGAGATGAAATCTTGAAAGAGAAATGAAAATTTTAAATAAATGTTTAATTAGAATCTGAATCGTCGTACAATCGTACAATATCAAATCGTCACGAATTTACAAACTTGTCACAAACCTACATCAAATCGTCACGAATTACAAGATCGTCTCGAACTTCTAATCGTCACGAACGATGAAGGATAATAAGGACATTTCACAGGTTCAAAATGTCATTTTTGCAAATATTATCGACCTTGATTTATTTTTCAAATTTGACCTCTTATTTGGGTCATTTCGCATATAAGATGGTCATCTAAATACATATGCCATGTCATCTTGTTTGATTGGAAGAAGGGGACGAGAGAAGATTGATCTTTGCTTTGCTACGATTAGAACTTAGAGAGAGAAGCGGAGGAGAGATGACGTTCGACATTAATTTTTTTTTTAAATGTTTTAAAAAACGATGTCATTTAGTATTTTGGGACAGCGGATGGAACATGATTTTGATTTTGGGACAGCAGATACATTTCAAATAACATACCGTATTAAGAAAAAGTAAATAATTTTGGGACAACATATACATCTCAATATATATTTTAATTATTTTTTTATGATAAAATAATTTAACGTTAAAATATTAAAAATAAGATACTTTTATCATAAATATTAGTTGTCTAGGGTTCTTGTTTATTTTTGGTTCTAACCTTACTCCGCGTAATAACCATACTGCGATTGAAGAGAATGTTAGCAAACGTTGTATGCAATTAGGATCCTAAATAATGCACATGTAGATTAGGTAAAATCCCATGGCTATATTTGGTCAAACCCACCCACTATATACACTTCTTCTTATTGGCTTATGTATATATTTCACTTTTGTAATGTCATTGCCCAAAAAAAACACATTATCAAACCAAATTAAAGTGTAACAAGTAGTCAAGATGTGAAACAAAATAATTTAACTTGGCGTGTGATAACCACTAGATTGAACTGAAGGGAAAATGACCAAACCATGAAGTTAGGCTACAAAATAAAATACTATACTAATATATTGGTCAAACCTAGACCCACACACTTCCACTCTTCTATATAATAAACCTAAAATTCCAACCAAGCATCTCTCTACTCTATACCCATAATCATAAATCTAGGAAACTAAGAAATGGGCAAAAGATTGGCTATTTTGTGGCTATGCGCAGCATTCTTCCTTCTCCTTGGAGTGGAGATCTCCGAAGCCTTCAAGTCAAACCCTGTGAAATGCCATGACAGCAAGAACTTCCCAACTTGCTTCAAGAACATTAACTTATATTGCCCGAAGGAGTGCCCATGGAGTTGCACGGTCGATTGTGCCAAGTGTCGGCCAGTCTGCAACCCACCACCCAAATCCTTGAATCCGAACAAGAATGCAGACTGTAACGACAAGAAAAAGTTACCTCAATCACCGCAAAATAAACCCATCAAATTCCCACCCGTGGTTAACCATCCACTAAGGCCGGAACCACCTAAGAAACAACAGATCAACTTCCCACCTCATATGTCGTTCAACGGTTATTCAACACCACCACCTAAGAAACAGATCAACATCCCACCTCAAACACCGTTCAAGGGCTATTCAACACCACCACCTAAGAAACAGATCAGCTACCCACCCCAAACACCGGTCAAGGGCTATTCATCACCACCACCAATGGTTAACCCTCCACCAACTAAGAAAGAGACTGAATCCCCAGGTCTAGCAACGTCCAAAGCTTCTTCAACGCCGCCGCGAGTGTCGACTTATCCAAGGACAGCTAGGTGTAGGAACAAGAACTATACGAAATGTTATTTGACACAACATAAGTGTCCACCTGCATGTCCTGACCACTGCGAAGTTGACTGTGCCAAATGTAGTCCTGTTTGTAGTAAGTATATATATAATCGCTCTGCTATCCCTTAAAATATAAATCAATCATTAATTTGTTAATCTAACAGTTTTCCTTCCATTAATTAATAGGCTGCAATTATCCTGGAGCAGTGTGCAAGGACCCAAGATTTGTGGGTGCAGATGGCATAACCTTTTACTTCCATGGAAAGAAAAACCAAGATTTTTGCATTGTGTCCGATCATAACCTCCACATAAATGCTCATTTCATCGGTGTTCGTAACCACCATATGACCCGTGACTTCACCTGGATCCAATCCCTCGGTATTCGCTTCGGGTCCAACAATATCTCTATCGCTGCCCTCCATACCTCTACTTGGGACGATACATCCGATCGCCTCTCCATTTCCTTCAACGGGCAATCTCTTGAAGAATGGGGTTCGCCAGAAACCGATCTTAAAGTTGTCTTCATCAGGCAGACTAACTCAGTGGTAATAGAGGCAAAGGATTTGTTTCAGATTAAGGCAAATGTGGTTCCCATAACACAAAAAGAATCTAATGTGCATGGTTATGGGATTGACACCGATGAAGACTGTTTTGCGCATCTTGACTTGAGTTTCAAGTTTTATTCACTTAGTGAGGTGGTTGACGGAGTATTAGGTCAAACATATGCATCAAACTATGTGAGTAGAGTGAAGATGGGAGTAGCAATGCCTGTCTTGGGTGGAAACGATAAGTTTCTCTCTTCAAGCATCTTTGCAACGGATTGCATTGCCTCTCGGTTTAGTGAGAAGCCTATGAAGTTGTAGTCTTTCACTACATATAGTTTAAAGTATTCTATTTTAAGTTGTTCAAGTCACATTCGAGTGAGATTAGTTTGCATTGAGATTTGAGTGTATTAATGTTTTGAAGTATCATTGTTTTAAAAAAAAATATTAATTTATTTTTCAACAAAAATTTATTATAGATAAAAGAAAAACAATTGTACTAAATATGGAGGTTTGGAGTGGAAAGAGTATCGAAACATTCGAGAATATCGAAAGAGTTAGATGCTCTCAGAATGCAAAGACTATCGAATCATTTGGAGTACCTCAAAGCTCGTACATATGATGATGGTACAAATGATGGAGCTCGTACAGATGATGAAGCTCGTACAGATAATGTAGAGTCCGACGATCCTATGCAATTTATGGGATCAGAGCTTCATGATATTGCGAGACTGGATGATCCAAATGACACCATTCCCGAGGAATCTCGCACCTCAGTGGAAGAATCTCCCGTTCCTGAGACTGCATGTAGTTAATAATAACTTATACGATATTTTTAAATAATTATATAAAGTTTAACAAATATTATTTTAATGTTATTTACAGTAGAGACTTCATCGAGGAGGGGACGAGGGAAGAATAAAAACACAGTTCTTGCAAGAATGGGAACCGGAGAGAAGATGAGGTTGGAGTTTAGGGACTTGGATGGAAGACCTATATGTGATAACGCCTGCTATTGGTCTCGCCATATTGGGAGCGTTGTGCGGAAAGGCGAGTTGGTGCCACATCGTTTAAAAAATTGGTCTGAACTCTCCCAATCCCAATTAAACCATATATGGCAGTCTATCTCTGTGAGTTTTATAATTTTTAATGTGTTATCTTATAATTTAAAACTTTTAAATCCTAAAATATGTTGTTATTTTTCAGGATCCTTTCGAGAGTTCAACAGACATTCCCATTGAAGCCTATAGAGATAAGACGATGACACAAGTAAAGAAGGCATGGGATAGGTGGAGATATGCAAACAAGAAGACTTACATTGAACCGTATATTGATGACGAGGACAAAATCAGAACAAACCCTCCTCCAGAATTTTATGGCGAAGATTGGAATTATTTGCTTGACAATCACTACTTCACGTCTGAATTTAAGGTGTAGTACATAGTCATATATATATCATTATATGTGTTTTTTGACTATTAACTAACAATTAATATCTTATAATTGTAGAAAAGAAGTAAGACCAACGCTGACAACAGAAAGAAATTGATGTACCCCCACCACACCGGCAGCAAACCATTTTCGCAGAAAGAACGAGATATGGTAATTTTTAGTTAAAGTATTCAATTTACATATTATCTAACATATGATAGTATGTTATTTTTATATAGGAGAGGGAGATGGGACACCCCCCTAGTCAAGCAGAGTTCTTTCTACAAACACACACTAGGAAAGCGACTGCCGATGATCCGACTCCCACGCCTTCTCTACTCGTTCAACAGGCCGTCGTAAGTTGTTATCATTTCTAACATTTTAGTTTGAATGTATAAGTTTAAAATTACTAACATTAATGTTGTAAATGATTGTAGTCTGTGATGCGTGAACGGCTAGAAACAAATCCTAATTTGTCGCCGCTCGAGGTGTTTGAGTCTGCTTTAGGACGACAGGGACACGGGAGGGTGACAGGGATGGGATCGGGTATACGTCCCACTCACTTCAGACCCGATCAAAGGGGAAGTTCTTCTTCAAGCGTTAACTCGCGTGTGTCACAACAAACGCTGATGGAGGAGAACAGGATTCTGCGAGAAGAGATTAATATGATACGCGCAGAACAGGAAGCACAAAAGGAGGCACATGAAGCACAAAATGAGGCACAAGAGAAAAGGATTAACGATATCCAGGCGGAGGTGCGCGCACAAAAAGAAGCTTTTGAGGCGTTCATGTCTATGATTTCCCCTCCTCCCCCTAAACCCTAATTAGTGAATTCTCATTACAATTTAATTTCAAATTTTTGTATTACTATTTAGTATTTTGTTGAATTTGGATTTAATTTTATTTAAGAATGGTTTTTTTGTATTGTCTTCTTTTTCGTAAAAATATTTAAAACAGGTTTTGTGAAAATAAAAAAATAATCGTGGTTTTTTAAATTTGTTTATTATTATTAACCACGGCGTTACGAAAGCTGTGGTTAATAAAACAGTATTTATTAACCACGGCGTTAGGGAAGCCGTGTTTAATAATACTGTATTATTAATCACGGCGTTAGGAAAGCCGTGGATAATAATACTATATTATTAACCACGGCTTTCGTAACGCCGTGGTTAATAATACTGTATTATTAACCACGGCTTTCGTAACGCCGTGATTAATAATATAGTATTATTAACCACGGCTTTCCTAACGCCGTGATTAATAATACAGTATTATTAACTACGGCTTTCCTAACGCCGTGATTAATAATACAGTATTATTAAACACAGCTTTCCTAACGCCGTGGTTAATAATACACTATTATTAACCACGGCTTCCTCCACATAGAGCCGTGGTTAATAATCAAAAACTTTTAACCTCGAGATTTATAGTGTCCACGAGCGACGGCTTTGTTCGCCGACGTTAATAATCATTAACGTCGGCAATAAAGCTTTTAACGACGGTTTTCGCCGTCTTTAATAGTCTTTTTTTTACTAGTGTCAAGCATCTTTGCAACGGATTGCATTGCCTCTCGGTTTAGTGAGAAGCCTATCAAGTTGTAGTCTTTCACTACATATAGTTTAAAGTATTCTATTTTAAGTTGTTCAAGTCAAAAACATTCGAGTGTGATTAGTTTGCATTGAGATTTGAGTGTATTAATGTTTGAAGTATCATTGTTTAAAAAAAAAATATTAATTTATTTTTCAACAAAAATTTATTATAGATAAAAGAAAAACAAATGTACTAAATATAGAGGTTTTGAGTGGATTATTGTATACTTATAAAGTTATTGTCAACCATCAGTGAAATAACCTTTAACATATTATGGATGGACATGTTAAAATGAAAACTGATAAAAAGAATATCATATTACCTATATTCATATAATAAACCAAATCCAACGTATCTTTATGTTGGAATTTATAAGATCACTAATATAATAAATAATTATACAAATATCATATTTAATATAAGCCAAAATAATGTAATATAATGTGAAATTAAGTTTATGGTTGTATTTGTCATGAATATAAAGGAAGAATATCTAAGTGGGATTTCTAATTTTATAAAGGAAAGATATCTAATTTCAAATTACCTAACTATAATAACTAACTTAATGTTGCACTTGTAAAAAATCGACCTTTACCGACGGTTTTTACCGAAAGTTTTATAAAACTCTCATAAATACTCCCGAGAGGAAAAAATCTTTCGGTATTAAAAATAGATTTCGAGAGGGGTGTAAAACTATTGGTTATATGTAACGGTAATGGTCCCCATTTAAAGTAATGTCAATTCTCCTTTGCCTCCCCATCAACAGAGAGAAAAAACTATTCACTTACTCATCAAATGGAAAAACATTCCATATAAGGAAAGTTTAAGGAAATAATCATTCAATCCATGCAAAGTTTAAGGAAAAAGAAGATTCACAATTCATGTCATTAATTAAGGTACGCTTCTGCTGCATTCAGATTTTAATTTCTCACACATTAAATTAGGATCTAATTAGATAATTCAACACTTTATATATTACCTTTTGTTACCTTGTTAGTTATTTAAAAATGAATTAATTAATCTCCTCTCACTCATGTTAATATTTCTAAAAGATATAACTAAACAAATTAGTTTTAAAAAAATCATAAATTATAATAAAAGTAATATAACATAAGTTTTGAATTACTAAATTAATTGTTAAAAAAATAACATACATTAATAATCTTTAATCTTATTTTTTTATATTTATATATAGTTATTAAATCTATTATATATATATATATATTATTTATTTTTATTTATCTATATATATAAAATAAAGTTTAAAATAATTTATATAATATATATATATAATTTATATATAATATTTATATAATATATATTTTAAAAAATAATTTATAGTTTAAAAATAATTGAGTATATAGTTGGAAGGTTACATTACTTTAAACCTCTTATTATTTTTTAAAATATTATATATATATATATATATATATATATATATATATATATATATATATATATAAAATTAATGATTAAAGATAATATATATAAATTATTTTTAAACTTTATTTTATAGATATAGAAATATATATATATATATATATATATATATATATATATATATATATATATATATATATATATATATATATATATATATGAGATTTAATAATTATATAAATATAAAAATTAATGATAAAAAATAAATATATATATAATATTATATATAAATATAAGTGATTTAATAATTATATATATATATATAAATATATAAATATGATTAAAGATAATATATAAAAAAAAATTATTTTAAGCTTAAACTGTTAAGTTTAATTAAAAAGTTGAGGGAATGGTCATTTGATGACCTTTCTAAAAGTTGAAGGAGCGATTTGTTTTAAAAAATAATTTAAGGATTAAAAGTAAGTGATCAGAGTAATTAAAGAGTCATAATTTACATTGTACATAAAAAAAAAAAAAAAAAAACAATTTAAAAAAAGAATTAATTTAATTGACTAACTAGGGCAAATGTGTACAAAAGATTTATTAAATATAATAATAAAAACTTAAAAATAAAAGAAATTAGGGGCCCTTAAACCTTAAATAACAATAATTTAGACATAAACTCAGGGCTCCAAATCACCTGTATTTTTTGGAAAAAAAAATTGTTTTTATTTAATTTGTTATTTTTTTTTATTTTAAATTGTAAAAATTAATAATTTTCGTATTATATTTAGAATAAGAAATTTAGTTTAATTAATTAAATGATATAATATTCTTTTTTATGAGATCTTAAAGTTCAAACTTTTTGAAGTTTTTTTTTTAATTTTTTTAATTTTAGACTGCTGTATTGATTGTCCTGCATAAACTACAACCCACAATTATTATTTTAAAGTAGAATATTCTCCTTTCTTTCCTGATTTGAATTCCAATTTTTAAAATAAGATTGAGAAAAAACATTAAGATTATTTAATGTCTTTATAAAAATAAATTGACCCATTCATGCATAAAAAAAGATTTTAAAATAAAACTAAAAACTATTTTAGACAAAAAGAAAAAAAAAACTAACTAAAACCATTCAAGTTATATATGTTAAATTGGATAAAAAGATAATTCACAACTAAAATTTATAAATAAAATAACAAATTTAAATATAATATATATATATATATTACTTATTGTATAAATATTTTATATAATCTCTAAATCAATTAAATAAAATAGTAAAATAATATTAGATAATAGAAAATAATAAAATTAGTGATACATAAGAATAAACATATCTCATATCTTTATTTGTTTAAAAAAAACCAAAATTGCAAAAATAAAATGTCTATCTTTGTACAGGATGATTTCGGGTTATCTTTAGTGTTCAATGTATCTGGTTCATATGATAAAGTAAATATGGAAATATTTAAATATTTTTTTTTAAAATATAATATATTTTTCTATAAGAGAAATCATAGGTGCAACTACAATGTAACTAAAACAATGTCACGAAATGACATGGTTTGCCACATGTATAGTAGGGAGAAAAAAAAAATTACATGCGTCTTCTCTTTCTTTTTTCAAAAAGAGATATTTCCAAAAAGTTCATTTCTCTATTTGATGACCAGCAACTTCCTTCTCGGCGACGAATTATTTCCTCATTCGAAATGGTAATGGTAAGTAGACGCTAAACATTAGAAACCCTATATTTTTTTAGACTCGAAACCCTATTTTTGTTTGTTTTTCCCATTTTGTCGCATTTATCTCGCCGTTATGTTCTTTAACTTTTCAAAAATAAAAAACTTTTTGGAATCGCTTCCAGTTCAACACCAAACGCAGAAAGTTAAGTTATTTCTAATTTTTACTTTTCTATTGTAGATTTAGTTGTTAAAATCGTGTTAGATGATAATAAATGTTATTGATGTTGGTGATAGTTAGATTAATATGTATTTGAAGGCTATGTTCATGTAAAAACATGGCCAAGAACATGGATTTGTAAAAATCATATTCTTGTAAAAACACAAGAAATGTATTTTTTTTTCAAAAGAATTTCATGTTTAGCGTATATGAACGCCATGTTCAGCGCCTATGAATGCCATGTTCAACACCTATGAACTCCATGTTTAACACATTTTTTAGTTTAAAAAACTTAGTTTTTTTATAAATCAATTTCATGTTCAGCGCTTATGAACGCCTCAACGCATTTTTCAGTTAAAAAAAGTTTTTTTTCAAGCTAATTTCATGTTCAAAGTCTATGAACGTCATGTTTAGCGCCTATCAACTCTATGTTCAACGCATTTTTCAGTTAAAAAAACTTAGTTTCTTTAAACCAATTTCATGTTCAGCGCCTTACAACTCCATGCTTAGCGCCTATGAAATTCATGTTCATACTTTGACAACGATTGTATGGCACTTGTAATCCTCTATGCAAACGAAGAAAGATTCTTTAGTGTCATCTTGATCGATTCAATATCTTAGGAGAACTCTCCGGCGGCCCTCCGGTGCAATTTTCGACGTCGACATCGAAATATTTTCCAACAGAAATGTAGATCTCCTCTCTATCTTCATCCTCCCAAAACATCAGCCAATTCCAACTTACCATTTGTCCGGGATCTGATTTTTAACCATTTTTATAACTCTACCGCCGCTCACAGCTGGTCGCCCACAGTCACCGCGAATCCTTGTTGTCGCCTTGGCGTCGTATTGTCGATGTTCGCTAGTCCTCCTTGGAGTCGTTGTTGCCTGATCAACGCTTGTGAAGGTCATGTTCGAACATTTGAGCTACAGGTGTAATCTGTTCTTCTTGATGTTGTACAGGTTTGTGCAGGCATGCAATCCGATATTCCTCCATGGAGACACATTCCCAATTCCAAACCTGCTGCATCTGGTCAATTTTAGGTTTTGGCATCTTGGTCAGTTATTAGCGGCAAGTCGTACGTCGTGGTTGTGCAGACCGCTATCGAGTGCCAGACTTCAGATTTACCCAAGAGTAGTGCATGAGTGTTGTTTCTCAATTCCTAGCAGCAGATCCTCTATCATGGTCGCTTAGAACTGTGGTCGTCTACTATAGTGTTTTGCTTCTCTTATGGATGGCACCCGTCAGTCTAGTGTCCCAATCAGGACAAGGGCAAGCTCCAAGACCCTCTCGGTTGAATATGCGAAAACCACTAAAGTTAGGAAGGAGAAACATGTTGAAAAAACATTTTTCAATGCTTGTAAGGTTACTCTCCCTATCCATGTTGAAACTCCTGATGAGTCTGAATGCTTTGAGAGTAAAATGGCTAGTGTTGATTTAGTTGATCACTATAGGACCCTAGAAAATGATAGTATTAACATTTCTAGCTTAAATACTATTATGATTGGGACTTTAGCTGCACATGAAATTTTGGATCCTATTAATACGGATCCTTGCACTACCATTAGTTCCTAGGGTGTTGATATCTTGGGTAACGATTCCACTGGTCAGATCTCCCGACTATCAGAGTTTGGTAATTTTGAGGGTATAACTGATAAATATTTTTTTAGAGTAGGATACCGACGGGGTTGGTAACTCTATTGATAACTCTAATTTACAGAGTACAGAACAGAACAATGATGGGCTTGATACAACTTTGGGTAGGGATGATTCGCAAAGTCAAGAGCAAGATATTAATAAGGTAAATGATAAGAGAAACTCAAAGCAGAAAATGGATGATGGAATCGGTCTCATGGATGAAGTGCTTTCTGACTTAATGAATCCTGACTCATCAACCAACGCAAATAAAAACCTAACTGATGACAGGCTGAATTAAAAATTTAACTGATGACAGGCTGAATCCAGATCCTCTTCAAATTATTACCCATGTCACAACACTTGGTGGTGCTAAACTTGATCCCATTGGTACTAGAAGATCAAAAATTGGCAATCAAAGTCAAGCTAAATCCGAAAACAATGCATCAGAGCCAATGGTTGAGACATGTACTAACGAGACCAAGAATTGGATAATGGATTGCAATGAAATTGCTAATCTTGCAGGCCTTAGAACTAGATCAAAAAATTCCTCATCCAAGTCCAAAAACTAGATCTCGTAATGAGCAAGGAGAGAGCCTCATAAATTATCGTCCAGTTTAATATCCACTATCTCCAAGACTGAAACCTCATCACTAAGATAAATTATGACAAGATTGTCTCATGATCCATTAAGATCATGAAAGAACTCGGAAAATGCGCAACCACCAGGGTCTAACCCATTCTTGCAACCCTCAACTGTACATGAAAAAAAGGCAACGTGTGACAAGGACTATCCAACTCAAACAAGGGCAAGCTCTACATTGACAACTCCCTTCTCACAGTTACCACCCTTAGCTACCAATTCTATTTTGAACTCCTCTCTGAGATTGAAGAAGAATGCGTTTGGGAATGAGATTTTGTCGTGGTGGGTCACTTCGTGGGGGCGCCACAACTCCATTTAAAGCTGTTAAAGACCATCTCTTTGGTCTTTTGAAGAAAGAAGTGTTAGTTTCTTTAACCTAAATCTTTAATCCTTAAGTCTATAATCTATATACTCTATGTCGATAAATTGAGATAAACTGTAATTGCGGAAACGTACCTGAATCTGGAATGAAGAACGGTTCATTAAGTCGTTCTTCGTTATTCTCTTCTTCTTGTTCTTCTTTTGTTCTTGAATCTTCTCTTAATCTTGGATCTTCTTATTCTGGATCTGAATCGGAATGTGGATCTGGATCGGAATGTGGATCTTCTTGTTCTAGATCTAGACCTGGATCAGAATGTCTGATGTGTGTGGGGTTTAAGTCTTCCAACCTTTTATCGATAGCCTTTTGAATGTTCTCTTTTTTAAGAGATGAACATAAATCTTATTGTGTGATGAGAGAAACAAATAGGTAGGCTATCTATATGGGTTTGGGACCTAGTCCTAATATACCCATTTATTATTCGGCCCATCAACGAAATAATAAATGTTATTTATGCTTCTACACAAATATGTCCCCATATTTATTATAGATGTCTAAATAAACCCATAACTTTTATACTTTAATAAATCACTTTAATTGGGCTTTAATCTTTATTATGATAACAACTAATATACAATTATTAAATAATATATGTACACAAATATTGGAAATAATTCCAACAAGAAGGGCTCGAGCGGCTCACGCTCAATAACTTTGAATCAATTTTCTCCAATTCCGCAATGGCAGCGAAACTAAGAAGATCCTTGATAGCGGTTTCTACTTCATAGCCAACCAATGCTTCAAAATGTGTAAGTGGAAGGAAGGTATGGTCCTCGACAAGAAGCCCCCAGAACTTGAGCAAATTTGGCTAACTCTTCAGAACATACTCCCACACTTATGCAACACTAAGGCAATCAACTACTTCGCAAGCCACATTAGAAAACCTCTCATACTCGACACGATATTGAAGGATACAATAGAACATTTACCGCCATAGTAAACATTGAGATCCACCTAGAATGCACCTTTCCTAAGGAATTGGAACTCGTGGACAGACTGGGAAACATCTATCATATTGGAGTCAACTACAAGTGGTTGCCTCTCAAATGCATCAACTGCGAAACCTTCATGCACTCAATCCTTAAATGCCCAAAAAGCTAATAGTCCATAAATATCAATGTCGACACAGCTAAGCTGGACAATGTTGAAGTCATAAAATAGAACAACCAGGAGGAAGATGTTACTCTGAGTAGAGGAACCAAAAGCAAATCTCTATCTTAAGAAGGTCCGATCGGGACAGTAACAACATTGAGGCTACTAAAATGGGAAATGTAGGAAGCAATAATGACAGTCTGAGCAATGACGCTACACAACTACCTGAAACTCAGAAGGAATAAGATAAAACATAAATGATATATGGGGTGGGCGTGAATGTTACTAAGAAACTCGACAAGACCTAGCATGAGCTAACTGAACCGATAAATAACAAAGGTAATGGAAATATTGATGATACAATGGAAACCACGCTAGTCAAGTTACTAACACTCACAACAAGAACAATGATATTGGATTGGAAGATGAGCCAAACAGAATAGGCAATGATCAAACTAACAACCTCAATGAACAGAATGACGAGTAAGACAATGAGTGCGGTGAAGCTCACCCTGAAAAACCAATAGTTAGGGAGCAAGCACTAACGACGACGATTCATCACCACATCTCGAAGAATCATGCAACACCATTGATGCAGTAGTCTCGGAATCCAATGGTTCTAGAATTGAGGGATGCAATATTGATCTCCCTATCATCATCGAAGCAAACTCAGCAGAATCGAAAACATCACGGGTTAAAAAGGACAAAAAGAAGAAAATCATAAGTAAGAAAGGAGAGGGTAATCAGAATCCTAACTTAAATAGCCTTCATTGATCCTCACATCCTGGAACATCAGAGGTCTCAACGACCCGCTCAAGAGCAAAGAAATCAAGAGAATCGTTGTAAAAGAGAAAATCACAATTATTGGAATTCTCGAGACCAAAATCAAGTTGAGTAATGTTGTGAACATTGGTTCACGGTGTTTCGCGGACGGCTGAAAATTCATTCACAACTCCAACAATAGATCAAGTTGAATTCGGGTCAGTTGGAACTCCAACATGTTATATGCTAAAGAAACATATAACAGCCCCCAAGTCATCATGGTCTAAGTCAAATGCAAGAAAACGCTCATCCTTCTCAACATTGCGGTCATATATGGTGATAATTCAGATAGTAGCAGAAGAGCGCTTTGGAACAACCTTAGAAATCACATCGATGACAACAACACTTGGACCATTTTGGGATATTTCAATGTCACTAGAAAGGTCAATGAAAGACTCCCGATTTTTTAGCTCTCCTAGGGTATGCTCGACTTCAACAACTGTATCTGTGATTTGGTTTGCATCAAACCGGCCTACTCTGAAAATTTCTTCACCTGGTCATCCACGCGTGGTAATGATCACATGAGAAAGAGTTGAATTGACATGGGGATAATCAATGAAACTTGGGCCATCCAATTCTCCCAAATACACATCCAAGTTCATAGTCCTGGTATCTCTGACCACTCCTCCATCATGCTTTCTTGGGATAAAAAAGAAAGAACCAAACGTCTCTTCAAGTTCTTCAATTTCTGGATGAAAAGTAATGATTTTAGTGACATTGTCAAAAACATTTGGACCGAACCGATTCAGGGTACAAAAATGTACCAAGTTAGTTAAAAGCTTGTCCTCCTGAAAACCAAAGTCCAAAATCTTGAGAGGAAAAAGTATAGTAACATCTCACGTCGAGTCCTTGACGTTAAGTCGAAGCTGGAAGCCATCAAGAACAGCCACCTCCGCAACAATGACACGAGCCAAGGGTATGACGAAAAGGAGGCCTAACAGAATTGCACAATCTCAGCACCTATGAGGAAAGCTTCGCCTACTAGAAATCAAGGCAAAACTGACTCTCGCTTGGCGACAAGAACACAACTTTCTTCTACCAAAAATGCTCTGCCAGAAACTTTTGTAATAGTGTCATTCGTCTCAAGCAAAGTGACGAGAGCACGGCCCAAGGACAGAAACAGGTGCACTTGGAGGCAATCAACTTCTATTGTGGCCTCATCGAAACTAGAAAGATCCTTCAAATTACTCGATCTTCCTTCACCAGATCGTCATCAGGACAATCAACAATGTTATAGTAGTAAGCTCATTGAGATTGTTAGTGCCGACAAGATTAGAGACACCCTTTTTAGCATGAAATGTGACAAAAGCCCTAGGCCTGATGGATTCAACGCCACTTTTTTTAAGGCCAACTAGAACATCATCAGATAGAGTGTTTGTGAGGTTGTCACTAAGTTCTTTTGGAATCTCAAGATGCTTAAGCAATGGAATGCTATCGTTCTCAACCTAATTCCAAAGAAGCTCTCCCCTAAATGATTCAAGATTTCCGTCCCATTTCCTTCTGTAATATCACTTATAAAATTATTTCAAAAATCATGGCTAAAAATTTTAAAGTTGTATCATTCATAGACGACATTTTAATTTCTCATAACCTTCATCGTTAGAGAGAAGCAAGAGAGACGGTCTATAGAATTGGAAGATTCAACTTGTGGTAACAAAAAAACTTTGGGCAATGACATCAGATAAGTTTCCGCTTAATTTATCATTTCAACTTATTGACATAAAGAATTTTGAATCTTGTTTTGTCTAGATAAACACTAATATAATATTTAAGATTATAAATCATGAATAAAAAAACTATCATATATAATCCAGACTAAAACAAAATAAGAATATATATAACTATCATATATAATCCAGACTAAAACAAGATAAGAATATATATAAATCTAACCCATCAATCCATAATATGTTGAAAGGTTATTTCACTAATGGTTGACAATAACTTTATAAGTATAAAATAATCCACTCCAAACCTCCATATTTAGTACAATTGTTTTTCTTTTATCTATAATAAATTTTTGTTGAAAAATAAATTAATATTTTTTTTTAAAACAATGATACTTCAAAACATTAATACACTCAAATCTCAATGCAAACTAATCTCACTCGAATGTGACTTGAACAACTTAAAATAGAATACTTTAAACTATATGTAGTGAAAGACTACAACTTCATAGGCTTCTCACTAAACCGAGAGGCAATGCAATCCGTTGCAAAGATGCTTGAAGAGAGAAACTTATCGTTTCCACCCAAGACAGGCATTGCTACTCCCATCTTCACTCTACTCACATAGTTTGATGCATATGTTTGACCTAATACTCCGTCAACCACCTCACTAAGTGAATAAAACTTGAAACTCAAGTCAAGATGCGCAAAACAGTCTTCATCGGTGTCAATCCCATAACCATGCACATTAGATTCTTTTTGTGTTATGGGAACCACATTTGCCTTAATCAGAAACAAATCCTTTGCCTCTATTACCACCGAGTTAGTCTGCCTGATGAAGACAACCTTAGGATCGGTTTCTGGCGAACCCCAATCTTCAAGAGATTGCCCGTTGAAGGAAATGGAGAGGCGATCGGATGTATCGTCCCAAGTAGAGGTATGGAGGGCAGCGATAGAGATATTGTTGGACCCGAAGCGAATACCGAGGGATTGGATCCAGGTGAAGTCACGGGTCATATGGTGGTTACGAATACCGATGAAATGAGCATTTATGTGGAGGTTATGATCGGACACAATGCAAAAATCTTGGTTTTTCTTTCCATGGAAGTAAAAGGTTATGCCATCTGCACCCACAAATCTTGGGTCCATGCACACTGCTCCAGGATAATTGCAACCTATTAATGGAAGGAAAAATGTTAGATTAACAAATGAATAAGTATTGATTTATATATTAAGAGCTAGCAGAGAGAATATATATACTTACTACAAACAGGACTACATTTGGCACAGTCAACTTCGCAGTGGTCAGGACATGCAGGTGGACACTTATGTTGTGTCAAATAACATTTCGTATAGTTCTTGTTCCTACACCTAGATGTCCTTGGATAAGTCGACACTCGCGGCGGCGTTGAAGAAGCCTTGGACGTTGCTAGACCTGGGGATTCAGTCTCTTTCTTAGTTGGTGGAGGGTTAACCATTGGTGGTGGTGATGAATAGCCCTTGAACGGTGTTTGAGGTGGGTAGCTGATCTGTTTCTTAGGTGGTGGTGTTGAATAGCCCTTGAACGGTGTTTGAGGTGGGTAGCTGATCTGTTTCTTAGGTGGTGGTGTTGAATAGCCCTTGAACGGTGTTTGAGGTGGATAGCTGATCTGTTTCTTAGGTGGTGGTGTTGAATAACCATTGAACGACATATGAGGTGGGAAGTTGATCTGTTGTTTCTTAGGTGGTTCCGGCCTTAGTGGATGGTTAACCACGGGTGGGAATTTGATGGGTTTATTTTGCGGTGATTGAGGTAATTTTTTCTTGTCGTTACAGTCTGCATTCTTGTTCGGATTCAAGGATTTGGGTGGTGGGTTGCAGACTGGCCGACACTTGGCACAATCGACCGTGCAACTCCATGGGCACTCCTTCGGGCAATATAAGTTATTGTTCTTGAAGCAAGTTGGGAAGTTCTTGCTGTCATGGCATTTCACAGGGTTTGACTTGAAGGCGTCGGAGATCTCCACGCCAAGGAGAAGGAAGAATGCTGCGCATAGCCACAAAATAGCCAATCTTTTGCCCATTTCTTAGTTTCCTAGATTTATGATTATGGGTATAAAGAGATGATTGATTGGGATTGTAGGTTTATGTTTATATATATAGAAGAGTGGAAGTGTGTGGGTCTAGGTTTGACCAATATATTAGTATAGTATTTTATTTTGTAGCCTAACTTCATGGTTTGGTCATTTTCCCTTCAGTTCAATCTAGTGGTTATCACACGCCAAGTTAAATTATTTTGTTTCACATCTTGACTACTTGTTACACTTTAATTTGGTTTGATAATGTGTTTTTTTTTTTGGGCAATGACATTACAAAAGTGAAATATATACATATGCCATTAAGCAGAAGTGTATATGGTGGGTGGGTTTGACCAAATATAGCCATGGGATTTTACCTAATCTACATCTGCATTATTTAGGATCCTCATTGCATACAACGTTTGCTAATATTCCCTTCAATCACAGTACCGTGGTCATGACGCGGAGTAAGGTTAGAACCAAAATCAACAAGAACCCTAAACAACTAATATTTATGATAAAAGTATCATATTTTTAATATTTTAACTTTAAATTATATTATTATAAAAAAACAATTAAAATATATATTTATAATTTTTGAATAAGTTTAATTATTTAATTTGTATATATATTCTATTTGAAGCCAAATAATTTTAAATAATTAAATAATTTTATAATATACTTATAATTTTTTTAATAAGATTAACCATTTTCATTATAATCACTACCATTTACTTACCCAATTTATAAATTATTTTAATTAAATAAAATCAAAATAATTAAAATTAATACAAAAAAATCATGATTAAATAATTAAACAAGATTAATTATTGTAATAAATTTTAATTAATTTAAGTAATGCCAAAGAAAAAATAAAAAATATTTCGGGATAAATGTTGTACTCATTTTATCTCAAATTTCACTCACCCAATTTATAAATTATTTTCATTAAATAAAATTAAAATATTTAAAAATATGACCCAAACAATGATTAAATAATTAAATATGATTAATTATTGTAATAATTAAATCCCCATTAATTAAAGTAATGGACAAAGAAAAAAAAATAGAATAAATGTTATACTCATTTTATCTGATTTTTTTTAAATCAAGAGGATTAAAATAAATAATTTAGGATAAATCTTATATCAATTTTATTTTATTAAACCCCAAAATATTAAAATAAAAATAAAATAAATGAACAAAATAATGTCATATTTATTAAAAAAAATTATATTTTTTAAGTTGAAAATTAAACAAATGGATTGAAAAAAAAAATCAATTTCAAACAAACTTTAAAGTTGAAAAAGGGTCAGAATCTTCTATAGCCTAAATTAGAAGAAATCAATGTAGTAGACCTCACAACCATCGGATGAGCGTTGGATTATCATCCCTGCAGCAGATCAATAGACAAACGCCTCAAACGAAGTCAACCCAGACGTGCGCGGATCACCCATCACCAATGGAACACGAACGAAGCGTCCCGCGTTCGATTTTTGGCTTGAAATGACGTCATTTCACTTGGTTTGTCTTCTTCCTCGTGATGACGAACCAGATAAGAACAAGTTTCTATCTTTGATTTTTTAAAGATGGAACTTTAGCGTTTCTCCACCGTTTGACTCCGTTCAAAAGGTGAAATGATCACCATATTCCGGTGAACATTTTCCATACACTTTGAGGCAACATCACTATCTATACAGGCAACTAATCGGATATCCACAACAATCAAGCCTACTTGGTCGATGAACTGATATTGGGACGCTATAAATAGTCTCCTCTAGGAAAACCGAAGGCAAAAGACCACTCTCCACCTCTAATAAATCAAGACCAAACAAAAATCCGCCATTCAAGAGCTTCAAGTTTTTCTGAAATATTGAAAATTTCGTTTAAGATTGTAAGGCTCTAATCCAGGCATTTAGTAAGCTTCTAAAAGATTTAAAGAGTGTTCTCTAACTCATAGTAAACTTCCGATTATACTCTAATTCAATTTACAAGTTTAAATTAAAATTTTATATTTCGGTTCGACTAGTTTTATATACTACTTGATTGTTGATTGTCTGATTTCATGATAGGAAAATAATTCTAGGATCATTTGTAAGCTTTCTACCAAAACAAAACATAACCAATCGACTTATATCAGAAATACCCAAATTTGATTTTGAAAATTTTTAAAATCGGGTTTCTATTTTAGGGTTATTGCTCAAAAACAACAATCCAAAAAGCTTCATAACATGTTTCTAATGACATTAAGAACACATTCAAACATACACTAGGCTATCCCGATCATGTTTGATCAAAACTAATTTTTTTTATAAAAATAAAAATTATAGTTCTTGAATTAGTTAAAATGAACAGTTAGTCTTCATATTTTGGATTCATTCAACCATATGAAGCATAAGGAAGTTATTGACAAGCTCCTTATGCTTCATTAAAGTTCAAATATCTGTTTTTTTACCTCAAAAACGTTTGAGTTAAATGGAACATCATCCCGATCAAATGATACATCATGATAATATTATAAGTGATTCTTGGGACCAAAGAAAGATTCACATGTCCTTGCATCAAAGGATTAAAGCCCAAGTTAAAAACATCAAACTTGTAGTTTGATGTTCTTTATGATTGAGGAAGCTTTTCCCAAGGCTAACCTAGGACCGAGAGGATCTCGCACCCAAGATCGATGAAATTTAGCCAAAGGCTATCCTAAGATAGAGAAAAAAAAATTGAACCTTCCCCTACACTCAACCAAGTAAATTTTAGCCTAGGTCTAACCTAGAGTTAGCCTAGGAACGAGAGCCTCCTGCACCCGACTGAGAGCCTTCCGCAGCCGACCGAGAGTCTTCCATACCTCGACCAATAGACTTCGACCCAGAATCGAGGGTTTATCCCAAGAACGAGGAAACCACACCCAGACCAAAGGAACCGATCCGAGCTAGTTTGGTTGGATTTTTAAATTTTCAAAACTAATATTTTTCAGGTACTTTCCTCATTAATCGTAGAGATCAGCCTCATGTACCATCATTTAAATACTATTTTTACAATTTTAAATATAAAAAAAACGTGCGCATGTCTAGGATCTGAAAAATAATTAGTTAAATAAAACGTAATAAATCCAATTTTCAAAAGTGAAGACTTTATAAAGTAAAGACTATTTTTAATGGGTGCAGAGGATATAGCGCCAAAACCTTTTCCCGAATATCACCAAACATTGAACCAAAAAGATACTCTAGTCAAAAATACGTTTGTATACGTATAATTTTATTTATTTTAAAAATCAATTGGAGACTCTTATCAAACAAATCATCTTTTAAATTAATTGTTTTTTAATTAATTTAAATGCACACTTCTTTACTCAAATTTTAATTTAATTATTTTAAATCTAAAAGATTATTTAAAATTTGATCAAAATTAATTATTGTTGCAATTAATTTTAAAATGGCAGGACATATTTCTATAAATCTTTTAAAATTAATGTGTTTTTAAAAATAAATTTCCTCACACGTAAACCAATGTTAAAATTTCTTGAACCTCGAGCTTTTTCTAGAACAAAGGTTTTTCAGGGGTTACAACTCTCTAGTGACTCTACTAGGGATTAAATGTTTAACTTTAAAACTTAAATTTGGCTTTTGAAAAACGTTTTTATTACATTTTCAACTTAATACACACATCTTTAAAGGTATATTATTTGATAGATGCATATGTTTTTATCTTAATAAATGCTTGGGCCTATAAATAATACATAATCCTAAATTACTTTCAAAAGTACACAACAGGACTCAGTACTTCTACAAATTATGTACAAAGATTATTGATGAGGAACAACAACTTATTACAAACCGAGTGATGTTGCGAGAGAAAAAACTAGAATGTCTGGGATTGACCCCTCTCTCTGACAATGAACCGTCCAATAGGAGGTAGGCATTGTGGAGATGAGGAAAAATTCCCGATTGAGTTGATATTCCACGGTTTATGGAGATGTTAATGTCCTTCCACTATCGGTGAGTGATACTCTCTTATGATTCTATTTAGCACAAAAATATTGGATATTCTGTCCAAACTGGTTGTTTGGCGTACCCAAACAACTAAACCTCATCACTCAAACCCTTACGTGAGTACTATATATGTATTATGTGTATGCATCTATAGTCTAAGGAACATCTTGAGCATGTTTCATTTTCAAGTTAAAAAGAACATTTTTGTAAATTGTTTTGAACGTTCAGCCTCAGACGGTGTCTTATGCTAAGAGATATAGCTTTGATCCTTTAGATCGACAACTTCCATGGAAATAGATTGAATCAATGGAACTATGGATTATCTCCCATCATGAGGTTTATCAACTTCAAGATGAATAAGACATTCGTGATACAAATGCAAAGGAGATGAAGCCCTGTCTCTAGGACTTTCTTCATGGGAGACATGCATGTGTGCCCAACCATTCCTAATGATTGACAACAAGAACATTTTACACCTCAAACATTTAGTATAATCAATGTCATTAAGAAAGCTGCTCCAACAGGAATACAGATACATTCAAGAAAACATCTGAAACTATCCTGAAAAAGGCTACCATTGACTTCTAAATTTGGACAAAAATGGAAGTAAGAAATAGAAAAGTTTCTCTAACTTTGGGCTCATCAATGATGACAGCAACGGTACTACTGACTCATTTCTTCCTAGCATCGACAGATGATAAACCGTCTTTCAAAATCCTAGAGGTAGTCTACCATCTATGAAGAAGAAACAAAGATCCATTGGGTCTCATCCTAGAAGATATGTTAATGGGGTTAAATGAATCATATTTTACCTTCTCCACAACAAAAGAGGCTCCCCTCTAATACTCTACATATTGTTGTTCCACCAACTGTCCCTAGTGACTCCATATGACCCTACTCTCTAATATTGAAGGATGAGAAAAATCATACATGAGCCTCTCATACGAAACGATGATGTTGTTAGGGAATTACTTCCATGGTATCCCAATAAGAATATGGCCTACATGATGGACAACAAACAAATGATCATATTCTTTGGATCATAATGGGTCACTTCTTACTACACTCACAATCTTTTCAAGGAATTTGGTCATGACAACATGCCTCATTATACGAGAAATTCCATTGCCATAAATAGACCAATCGACCACAAGACTTACGTTGGCTATCTAGAGAAATGGCACAATGCCTCGAAAATTGGAATCCCAAAGGAGTGAAGAAATTACTTAAAGAGTATCATCAAAGAATATGAGCGGGTCATGAAAAATGAATAGGAAGAGAACTCAAGTGTAGGAACAAGCTATAATAGGACTTAAAACCTATAGCCTTTGTTGACACATTTCTCTATCTAAATCTCTTTATAAATACAAATAAGAGAGACGTGTGTGTAACAAATTAAGCGAGTATTTTGTATAATAACTTGTAAGTTTTCAAACTCAAAATTAGAAAGAGATATTCATTCTCTAGGATTCAATTTACATGCATATGCATTGCATTGCATTGTACTTACACTACAAATGCAAATCCTCATCTCTTCCTCTTCACTCTCAGTCCATGTCTGTGAACAGTTACAACCCCAAAGAAAATAGACCCAAAAATTGGACGCTTCATCCGCATCAAAATGGTTGAGGAAACAACAACACCTGAAATAGTCTCAACGACTGAATTCAAAGAGATGAAGGCAATTCTCCAATATGTGACTAAACAACACGCTCTAATCACGAGTTATTTGACTAATCAACAAATACCGTCCACATCCCAAAACATGCCTTCTTCCTCCCATATATTCCTACCCAACCTATCACAATCATGTTTACCCCTATCAACCCCAACTTACTAGTCCTCGAACTCAAGAAGAAGTCTCCTACTAAGAAAACTTAGAAAAAGATTTCGACCGAACCACAAAGGCTCGACATGGGACTCATGAATATGAAATCATCCCCATGGGACCACATGGAAAACCCATTCTGATGGCTTATCAGCCACCCTCCACTACATATGAATGCTAAATGACTCAAGTTCGGGCCATGTAGGCAGAAACACAAGCCCGGATGGACAAAATGGCTAAGAGTAAAAGCATTAACAAAATTTATGAATTGAAAGATGCCATAAAAACATCCGAAAGAGCTGTCATTCCAATATGTATTAAATTACCTTACATATTCAATTATATTGGCAAAAGTGACGTGTCTATGTTTTTTTAAGATGTACACCTCCGTAATGAGTCAGTTGCGACTCAGAGTTTCAAGGATTCTTCACATATTTCTCTAATACCTTAATGACACCGCTCTACGCTGATATCATCAGCAAAAGGTAACATTTTTATAAACCATCAAGGAACTAGCTGCAACATTTATAGAACATTTTAATATGCATCTTAATCTGGAACGACCCAAAAAGATGATCAAGAATATTAAGCAAGTGAAAAATAAGATTTTTTTGGTCTTTATAGAAATGTGGAAAGTCGTGGTCGAAGAATCCATTCCCTCCCACGTGAACAATGACAAATCGACATGATTTTGGAATGCGTCAACGACCTATATTCTATATGATTCATAGTCAAGACCGAAATAGTCCAAAATACATGCCATGTAATTTTATTTTAATTAATAGTTGAAAGACTTAATTCTCATAAGAGTGTTAGCAGACACAAATTCTTTAACATTATGACATAATTTATTATGTGTTTTGTGGAATCCTATGACTGCAAAATTTTGTCACGGGATTGCAAATTATGGATGGTACAAAAAAACTATTAAAGTTAATACATAACAATAATATACCGTCTTTATTTTAACATTAATATGAGTTCGACTAAGTCGAACTATTTGAAAAATACATAATTCAGAATATGTAGTTATCTATTAAGCATATTTGGACAAATTCTGAAATTACACATTCGTTCTTTAAATAGTTTCTACTTGGGATCTTTAATAAATATATTGTACATATGAGTATTAAGTATTAGATGTTTAATATACAAGTTTTAGTGGGAGTTAGTATTAAATATGTTTAAGATCACACTATATGATAATTCACACTATGCACCCATGTTTGATCTATATCATATGATTGCATTGGCATACATTACTATTGAGGGTTTAATTACAAATTAATGTAACAAGATTCGTTTTAATCATATGTTATATGTCCATATAACTAATGGAGAAGATTGATATAGAAGTATTTAAAAATGATAACAATATTTTGAGATCTTAAAATAATAATATAGAATTGAAAGAAATATATATGACCCAAGTAAGAGATTATTGAAATTAATAAAAACATTTGATTATCATAATAAAGATTAAGCTCAATTAAAAGGATCTATTAATGTTATGAGCTTATTTGAACATTTATAATAAATATAAGGATATATTTGTGTAGAATAAAAAATACCATATAATATTTTGTTGATGTGACAATTAGTAAATGAGTATATTAAGGTTAGGTGCAGAGACAGATCTAGTAATCAATATTGGGGTGGGCTTAAATTTAATGTAAAAAATTATATATATATATATATATATATATATATATATAACAAATAAAATGTTATATTATAATGTTTAAATAAGTTAAGCTCTACGAGATTTTAAAAATAAAACTAATAATTATTAAAAATCTATTTATATCCTTAGCTAAATTTCGTTCAATATATAGTGTCAATAACTTTATTGTAAAATTTCGTTTACACCTTTTTAATTGATGAAAATGTTCGCTAGACAATAGTGTTAAAAATATGCAATATTATAATAAGATAAATCAACATAACATAATTTTTTTATCATCCACTCTCGATTAGTTGTTGACACAACTCGACAAGTGTAAAAACGTTCAAATTCTTCTTAACATCAAGTTTATAATGTACAAATTCATATTTTCAAAACAAAAACAATAATGTCTTAATCTAGGTAATCTTTCGGATAAATTTTGTTGCAAGTTTACAAATATCTCAATATTAAATAAGTCAGAATAAAAGTTTTGTTTAAAAATATTTCTAATGATGTTAAATGATACATTTTTTTATACATTCATCCAAACATATATAAACTCAATTATAATGATTATATACATAATTAAGTTGATAATTATTCAAATTCAAAAGATAAAAATTATGGAAGAAAATTAGGATTATTTTAAGAAATATGAAATTCAACCTCTTTGGGAATTAGAAAAGTAATTGTCTAAAATTTAAATAAAAATAATTAGAGAATGAAGAAATGAAATACTTAAATACAAATGAAAAGGGAAGTAATTTTATAAATAGTGAAGAAGTAGGTATATAAAATACAAGAGAATGGAAGAAATTTATGATGTATGGGGATTTCAGTTTTAATTATATATATAAAAAAAAATTGGGGTGGGCTTAAGCCCACCTCAGCCCTTGTTTGTATTCGTCCATGGTTAGGTGTGTAACTTATATAGATAGTTACTTTGATATGTTATCCTCATTAGATTAAAGGTGGATGTTCGTTCACTCTCAAGAATAATTAAGCCTATCGATAGAGGGTTGAAAAGCTTAAACCCTACCCATATTAGACCTTCTGATTCAGGTCTAAATACATATCAAGAACTGGGAGATCCACGATCGAGAAAAATCCGAAAAATGACTTAATGAACAATTCTTTATTATAGATACATGTATGTTTCTGCAACTACAATTTATCTCAATTTATCAATATATCGTATTAAGATTAGAGACTTAAATAAGAAAAATATATCTAAATTAAAAATTCTAACAAACATAACTCAGCCTAGTGGGCCAAAATATCAAACATTTATAATTTCTTTTAATAAAATATTAAAATTATAAATTTAAAAAATAAAAATTAGATTAAATATTCTAACACATAACTTAGTTTAGTTTAGTAAAGAAAAATATCAAACAATTATGATTTCTTACTTAGACTCAAGTTCCGATCAAAACTCATATAGGTCAATATAAATATAGTAGAATTGATTTTCAAACAAACTAAATCAAAACCATCTCAAACGTGGTTTGTAAATTTTGGTTCATAAATCGATCAAACCAACCAGTTTAGACTGAGATTTGGCAACACGTCATGTTCTGATTTACCAACATATTGGATTTAATACCTCGTGTAGATGCACAATGCATCCGCTAAGAAGATTGAGGCCGAACATAAGCAAGGTCATAAATTAAATTTAATGACAAATTTAAAAATCACATTTTCTCATTAAAAGTGGAATCAATCCCCTGTTGTATGTGGGTATTTATCTAGTATATGATAACAATGCTTTATATAGAATAAATATGCCTTATTATAGATAAATGTATTCTTTAAAAATGGAATCAATCCACTAATATAGTAGGGTTATATATTTTTTTAAATTAATGAAATCCATATTAATAATCTTTTACTTTAACTTATAATATTTTTAATAAAAAAATAAATTAGAGATCTTTAATCTTTTAGCTTAGACTAGACTAGGAAGGCATATTTATTTTAAGCCATCCAAAATATAAATATATATATATATATGTAAAGTAGGAATGTCTCATCACTTATACTTTTTATTTTATTTAATTCACTACTTATTTCTTCAATTTAAAAATTATATATATAAAGTGACGTAGAGACTCACATTGATCTATATGTTTTATGCAAATTGTTTTTCCCACTCACTCTCATATTCTTACCCGGCTTCACTCTTTAATTAATTTAAAAATGACTTATTTATCTCTACCACATTTATATATTTACATTTCTTATTTTATTTATTTTACTTATTTTATTTTATTTAATTATTAAGTTTTTTTATTAAATATAATTAATTAATTTTTAATATTTTTTAAACTTTATTTATTTAATTAAAAATAAAAAATATTATTATTTTTATATTATAATTATTTAAAATGATGCTGAATTTGGAGGAAATATCGATTAGAATTTTTATTTTTATATTTTTATTTATATTGGTGTATTTTTATTAGAATTTTTATTTTTAAATTTTATTTAGTTTAGTGTATTTTTTTTTATGACATGCCTACTTTTTTTCTAAACCAAGTTAAAATATTTAATATTAAGAAATTAAAAGATAAAAAAATCTTAAAGATATATAATTAATTTTAAATATTATATATTAATAATAAAATTATAATAAATTAATTAAAATAAAATAATAATTTTATATAAAATAAATATTTTAAAAAGTTAAATATAAAATATTTTAATAAAAAATATTATTAAAAATATTATGCATAATATATTAGAGATTTTATCTTATTTATTTGTTAAATAATTTTATATATAAAAATAATTGATTTTATAAGTATTTTAAAAAATATATATATAATTAATATAATAAAATATTAAATATTTATATTTTATTAAATTAGTAAAAATTTAAATATTTAATATATTTTAAATAATTATAATATAAAAATAATAATATTTTGTATTTTTAATTAAATAAATAAAGTTAAAAAATATTAAAAGTTAATTAATTAATTATATTTAATAAAAAAACAATAATTAAATAAAATAAAATAAGTAAAATAAATAAAATAAGAAATGTAAATATATAAAGGTGGTAGGGATAAATAAGTCATTTTGGAGTTAATTAAGGAGTGAGAGAGGGGTGGGAATATGGGAGGGGATGGGAAAAGAGGAGTGATAGAGAGAGGGAATTTGGTGAGGGAAGGAATGACTTGGCATCACCGGAAAATATAAAAGTGGGAGGAAAGAGAGAAAAAAAAGAAATTATTTGATTTTTTCAGCGAATAAGATTATGCCAAGTCATTCCCTCACCAAATTCCCTCACAAATTCCCTCACTTATTCCTCGTGGAAAAAACACCTCCCATGTTTTATTCATATTTTTTTTTTTTACTTTTTTTTAAATTCTTTTTAAATTTTTTCCCTCTTTAACTTTAACTCAATTTTTAGTTGTGCCCCTAGTCTAAACTCTTTTCATTTAAATTAAATTTGATAACTATTATTAATGTAGTTTTAAAGTATGAAAAATAATATATATATATATATATATATATATATATATATGATGAATTTTCGATAAGAATTTAAACACACATCGTTGTAACAATTATGTGTTTACACAATTTTGTGAGACGATGTGTTATTAATAAAAAACAGTGACAATAGCACAATAAAAATGAAAATGATAAAACTAAATAATTTTGTTGGTAACAAATGAAAATATTAACATAACAAAAATTAAAGAAGCATATAATTTATTAAGTAATGTCATTTTAATAAACTATTATTATATATTAATTGAATAAAAAAACAAAAACAAAAAATTATATGTTAAAAGTAATAATTTTGAGGAATTATAAATTAAAATATCATTTTAAAACACAAGAAATAATATTTTTAAAACTAAACATAGGCTTCTCTTTGGGTTTTTAAAAAAAGAGAAAATTAATTTTTCAATCGATCAATTCTAAACAATTATATCACTCATTTCATTAATCAAAATACTAAAATATCTTCTATTTTAAATATTATTTTTTTATTTTATTCATATATAATAATACTTTTTTAAGTCTTTTACCAAAATGATTATCATTTTTTCAAAATTATCACCGAGAATTATTTTTTTCTCTCATTTTTTTAAAAACTCCAATCCGAACAATGCCTTAATTAGAAAAACATGAATACATTATTTCTCAATTTGTTTTTATTAAGATTTAGACTTAATTTCAACTGAAGACCGACATGTATTTTCAAACATATTCAAGACATTGATTAATTAGACTTACTTTCAACTGAGGACCGACATCTATTTAATTTTTGTATTTTTGTATTTTTGCTACTTATGTTGATAACCATATTTGTACCTAACCAATCAAGACTTAAAAGCCAATATGGGAGGAGGCTATAACCCACTCGATAATAAAATCTCGCATTATATTATATTATATTTTTGAGAAAATATAATATATTGTATTATATAATATTATATTACATTATATGGGGACAAAGTTTTAAATTAGCACCTAATATTTGTACCTTTTCTTTATTACATATACATTCCACCATTCTCTTGAATTTTTTTCAAGTTGATCAAAGAGTTAATTTTATTATAATAAAAAATATTTGAACATTTAATTTAGTTAGTTTTCATCCAATTGTATCGGATTTAAATTATAAAAAATTTAGTTAATTAATTTATTTATTTTTTAAATGGATAAAACGTATGAAATCTTATTTTTATCGTGATATTTTAGTTTCGAATTACTTTTTAAGATTTTAAATAAAATGATATTTAAAAATGTTTTCGACATTTTCTTAAATTAAGTATTGCTTTCGAAATTAAGTATTGCTTTTGAAATTGAGTATTATTTTTGAAATTTACGTATTTTATTTTTAACGTAATATATTATTTTTGAATTATTTTATTATTATATAAAATTTATAGCGTTTAATTAGTTGACTCATCGATTGAACTAGTAACCTAATAACTCAATCCCTTCACCGGATTGAACTAATAACCCAATTATTCAATCCCTTCACCGGGTTGACAAGAGCTACGAATTTCAAAACTTTGAAGTTAAGTGACACATTATTATTATTATTATTATTATTATTATTATTATTATTATTATAGAAAGCATATATTTATTTGAGAAGGTCAGTCTATCATTCTTTAAATTTGATATTATAATGGTTTTACTAAGAATTAAAATTAAAATATTTGATTTATTAAGTAAAATTTATTCATGTTATTCAAATAAATTAATTGTTTTACATAATATTTTTATAGATGATTTCAATTAAATTATTATCTAATTAAAATTTTAAATTATTATTTATTTAAAAAAATTATTATATATTATTATTTTAAAAATCAAATAATTTAAAAATAATTCAGTTTTTAATAATATTATTTCAAACTAGATTATTTTAAAATAAACTTAGTTTTCTTAATAAGTAGTAGTTTAATTGACAAAAAATAATTTGTAAGATATAAAAATATTAAGTGTTTAATTCTCATTTATAATGTTGTATTAATTAATTAATATAATAATATTTTAGATTTCTAAATTATTTATTTTATGTAATGAACAAATATAAATCATTTAGAAAAATAAAACAAAAACCCTTTGATATAAAATGAATATGGATGAAGATATTTATCTAATTAATAATCATATTTATTAGAATTGTTAAAAAAAATATTATAATTATCTCAAATTATTGTATTCTAGATTATTATTACTTAATTGATTTAATTAAATATTTATTTAGTAAATATTATTCTAAATAAAATTAGTTATAAATTAAAAGTACTGTTAATTTTGTTACAAAAATAGAAATAAAATAATTATACAAAAAAATATTCAAAATTATTATTAAATTAATAATTATAAATAAAATATATATACAAATTATTTTATTATTTATGTTTTTTTTAAGTATAATTTTAAAATAATGTTTATTTTATAATAAAATTATTGAGTTAACTCATTAATGACTCAGGTAATAAAAGAGTATTTTACATTATTTATTATTTAATTTTAACGCATTTACAGTTTATGTAAAAATTATCTAAGCGAAAAGTTGCAGTAGTTTCTAAGTTAAACTAAAATTAATTCATAAATATAACATATATTATCAAATTTGTATATTTAACTAACTATTTTTTCTTGGCAATAAAAATGGTGAAATGTGACAATAAATTAGCATGTTCATCTAAAACTATCTTTATTATATTTTACAGATGTCCTTGTCCCCAGCATGCATGACTGGTTAGGAAAATTGCAGTTGGATTTACTCCAATATTATTTTCATTTTTTAACTTAGGCCTTTTTTTTTTTTTTTTAATCTAATCTAAAATCATCACTTCTCAACAATCACATCACTCATTTCATTAATTAAAACACTAAAATACCCTCTATTTTAAATTTTTTTTTTTTATTTATCAAAAATAATTATCACCTCCTCAAGATCATCATCAATCATTACCTTTTTCCTTCTCTAAGTTTTTTCAAAAACTCCAATCCAAACAAAGCCTTAGAAAAAAAAATATTAAACTCTATAAATAGTCCCTCATAACCCATTGGAATGAATCAACTAAAACAACTTCTCTCTATATCATCATCTAATATTATTGATCATAATGGCAAATACTAATTTAAAGAAGCTGGTGAATCAAGTGGAGATCAAATCGGACGGTGATGTATTTCATGAAATTTTCAGGCAGAGGCCTCATCACATCTCCACCATGTCTCCTTCATTGATCCAAAACGTTGATATTCACGATGGTCATGATTGGGGAACTGTTGGATCTATCATCTACTGGAATTTCACTCACGGTATTAGTTTTATTATTTTTGTCATATAAATCATGTTCGAATTGGAATGATAAAAAGTTGGGTTATAGTAAAAATCTTAAAAGCTATTAATATATATTGAAAAATTAATTGTTTTAAAGAAAAAACAAAGGTATATTAATATTTTGAATGAGATAAATAATTGAAAAAATAAATAAATTGTTTAAAAGAATAAGCTCGAGATGATAACCAAGCCCCACACAAGTTTTAAGGGTGCGGTTAGCTAAGAGTCAAGTTGGTTGGAGCTCGGCCTAGTTAGGACCGGGCATCGATCGGGTGAGGCTACATAGGCATTTCCAGATTAACCTAATGTCAACCTCTCTGGACACTCAAAAAAATAAGCATCTAACCAACTTTAATATATTTATTTTTTATTTAAAATTACAATACAACTATTATCTGTTTTCATCCCTAAATTAAAGAATATTTCAATACTAAAAGAAAAACACTTATAGTTAATAAGAGTAAGTAAATATATATATATATAATTGTGGTCATTTTATTTATATCGTTCCATACATAACCGAAAATAGAAAAGATTTTCCAAGGGTATCCAGTCCCTAGAGTGTAACTTATGATTTCTCAATGATTACAACAAATTGTTTGGTTTTTGGAAGATGGTAAGGGGAAGGTGGCAAAGGAAATAATAAGAGAAATAGACGAGGAGAAGAAATTAGTGAAGTATGAAGTTCTAGAGGGTGATATAAAAGAACATTACAAAACATTTTTCGTCACTGTTCATGTGGACACTGAAGGAGAGAACAATCTTGTTACATGGACATTTGAATATGAGAAAATGAATGTGGATGTAGAGGATCCCACATCCCTCATGGATTTCTGCATTGCTGTGTCGAAAGATATTGAGACTCATCATCTTATGGCCAATTAAATAATTAATAAGATGGTAAGAATCAATGGAGTGTATGGACATGGTTGTGTCTTATTGTGTGTGGTTAAATCGTTATCATATATAAATAAGCTATTAAATAAATTGGAAAGGAGGTCTATCATGTTGTAAAAAATGATGTTTGTGATCAATAATAAAGGTTTTGAATCTGAAATCATGTTTGAAAAATGATGTTTGTGATCATTTCATTGTCTATTTTATTGGATAATAAAGGTTTTAAAAACCTGAAATCATGGGGCTTGTTTTTGATTTATTGAATCATTGATTACTTAATTATCAAATGATTTATATCATGTGTGATTATTGGTAGGTGTGAATAATTAATATGTATTGACTATTAGGCTGAAATTTTGGATCTATTGAAATATAGCTTGAAGTTATTTGGTTGGATTTATTTTTAAAAAAATGTTGAGTGATGTTAATCTTGAAGAAGAGTTAGTTTTTTTTTAAGTAAAAAGATTTAATGGTGTGTTTAATAGCTATAAAATTAAAAATATAATTGAAATTGAAGGGTGTAATTTCAATTCATAGATTTGATAGATTAGCTCAGTTTAAGAATTGAAATTCTAATTTCAATTATGTGATTTTATAATTCTAAATTTCACTATTTTTAATTCAAAATTGTAATTCGAATAATCTATTTTCTATGTTTTCAATAAAAATATCTTATTATTTTTATTATTTACAATATTAATACGTTCAACTGATAATTATTTTTAAAATTTAGAAAGTTAAAACCTATATTTTTTCTAATTTAGGAAGTTAGCATGTAAAACAAATATTTCTTTTTGAAGTTAGGAAATTAAAATGTCGAACAAATTTGTTTTTTTTGTAATGAGAATCGAATTCTAGATAAAAACTCTTTAACACTTAAATTATCCTAATAGCTTGTGTCAAACTAATATCTTAATAATATGTCACTACAACAAAAAGGATTTTCGGCGACGCTTAAAAAGACTTCTACCAACCCTTAAAAGCGTCGCCAAAAAGATCACCGACCCTTATTCTTGCGTCGCCAAAAACAGGGTGGGCGTAAGTTTTAACAACGCTTATTTAAGCGTCGGTAAAATCATTTAAGCGTCGCCAAAAGTCTTTTTATTTTTTAACAATTTTATTTTATATTTTTATTATTTTAAATTAAAAATAACATTTAAAATATCATTTTTTTACTCATTATTAACATTTTAAATAATACAAAATAAATATAATTCATCTCCATAATATTATCTCTTAAAATCATATTAATAGTTAAATAAATTTTTTTTAAATAAAAGACAAATTTCGTATACTAAAATAATTATATAAAAATATAAAAACAACCATTACTCCATTAAAATTTTAATAAATCCCACTTTTAGGGCACCAACTCCACCACACCTCTAAACACAATTAGACCTGATATTTGATCAACAACATGTAATTAGATTTTGCCATGTGGTTTATTTCCTGCAATGAGATTCAAAGAAAAAACATTTCATTGCTCTTGACAACATAAACAAACAATAAATACAAAGTAAATTTTCTTTAACTAAATGAGAAAAACAAAGTAAATTTACTTTAACTTGAGAAAAAAAAGATGTCAAACACGTCACTCCTTTTCTTAAATACTCTCAACAAAGTGTTTGAAGAATTTTTCACACCAATGTAGTCCAAAAGAGAATCCAGCAATTGAGATAAGTAAATCTCTATAACTTACTCAATCTTCACACATATAAAGCAATAAATCTTAATTAGGATAATTAAATCTGCAACTCAACATATGATATAACCTTTTGGCAGCATTAATAATTGGTAAGGAAAGAGATTTACTCAATTAAAGCTAATGCAATGCTAACCTGCATAAGTATCTCTAACACCAATCCAAGTAAAGTATCTCTAACACCAATCCAAGTAAAGCCCGTCTTTCATGTTCCAATGGAAGTTGTATGTTGTTATATTTTTCTATTGAAATTGAAAGCAGAGGAAATAAAACTCAGCAGTTCCACTTATAAGTATCAACATCTATAATTGGTATCAAGAACTCTCTTGGGACCATACTTTGTTAGAAGACCTTTTAATAGTGAATACATAAACTTTCTTTCATTGAAATTAATAAGAAAAAAATTATAAGAATTATAAATTTAACAGATAAGTTCACATAAAGCTAGTTATAGACCTATATGAACAACAACATTTTTAATCATTGATTATTCTACTGCAGATCTGAGCTCATTTAAGCATCCTAAATGACTGAAAACAGTATCAAATGGACAAGAAATACAAATGCATTAGATTACCAACTTTGATGATTTAGAAGTTTTGAAAACTTAATCTCAGGAAGAAGGGATCCCTTGCTAAGAGTTGGACGCTCATAAGGAGCAACCTGAAAGCCAGAAAAGGTCCATCATCACAAGTACCAATAGTGATGACCAAAATGAAAGAAACCAAAATCAAATCATCATCACTCCAATAACAAATTAACAATATACATGAAAAAGACAACAGATGCAAGGAAAGTCATACATACCGCTTCTTTAAAAATAATTGCAAGTTCACCTTGCTTAACACCCTGCTTTTAGAACTCTCTAACAGTATAACCCTACAATAATAATACAATATTGCATCAATTCATTTTGGTGGGTTAGCAAAAAATATGGTGGAAATAAGAAAGTTTTCAGTCATATGAAGCCAAAATGTGCAATATGTTTGACATCAGTTGGAAGCCCAATTTCAGTCTCTCGTTCCTCCTTCATAACTACAACACAAATATTGATATATGATATCACCTGAGCATAACATAATTAAGGTATACAATGGATTCAATATCTTCGTCCTATATCAAACTTAATTAGAGTACGATAATATCGAAATTGTGCAACTTAAACCAGTGTTGCCGCCTAGGATGACGTATTTGAAGCTTTTCTCCGCCATTGATTCACTGCTCGTTGGTTGATTTATCGATTCAGATAAGAAAACAAACTGAAAATGCAGCTCAACATAGCTTTTCAATTTTATTGTAATTCTGTTATAAATGGAATGCATAATAAACATGAAAATCACCATAGCGTGGATTTGCAAAGGCTTGTTCGATCTTGGGTTATTTAAATAACCAACGATTATTTCAAAATAACCTTGTTGGGAGTATATATGTTATTGTAAATTAGGATATATTTATATTAGATAATCTGACATTAATTATTGACTAAATTTAGTACCTGATATTAGCCAAGATGTATGAGTTTTGCATCAAAAAACTCTTCTGACATGTATGCACTATGTTCTTTTTCTCCTGCTACATTATGAAACCCTTGGGCATGCCTTACCTGTTGTATACAATATATAATAATTAACCAACCAAATGGCATGTTTTCAGATTGCAAAAAACATAATAAACTGGATATAATTTATACTTATTATTTCAGGTCCTGAAGACATGTCCTAATGTCTCACACTGCTTGAAGAGTAAGATGATTTTATATCTCTTATGACAGGCTTAGCAAAATAACTCATAAATTGAACATCTTACAAGTTATTAACTCTGCACTCTTTGTTGGATAGCTCTTGTCAGCTTCGGAGAGGTAACAGCCGAACAAAAATTGAAAGCTGCAGAGTTTGGTTTGTCAGTGCACTCTTGGGATGATTTTCTGCAGTTGGTGAGTTTCTATTTTATATGTTCAAATCCATATTAGTACTTCCTCAATTGAGAGAGTTGTAGAGAATCAGGGATATCTAAATTTTAGGTAGGCATATCTTTTGGTTATTGGTTATTGTTGATGATGTTAATAAAGATAGTATGAGCCAATATATTGGCAATTGATTAATGATATGACAATACTAAAGTGTTAGAAATTTAGAATTATTCACTTGGATCTGGTTCACAGATAAAGTAAAAATTTCATGGGTAACTGGTCAATTGGATCTTATACGGTAGACATTTGAAGGTTGAACGAATTTCGGTGGTGTATCCCAACCAATACAAATTTCATATCAAATATATTTAGTTTTGTATACAAAAATTCATTAGCAAGTTTTGAGTCATCCATATCCATTCAGATACCAAAGTTCTTAACAAATAAAATGAGATGTTAACTCCACTAACTAGGTGAACTGTTTTATAACAATGTTTTATAACGATGAAGTGAGTATATATTAGTTATACTGACAGTATCATCTATGTCTGCAACTTAACAGAAATTGTCCATCACAACAACAACAAAAACTCAAACATATCTTAAGAATTATCAGTGCACGGGTTAATAAAACTCCTCTGCCTCTCTGTTTTAATTTTAATTTGATTGAATTGAACTGTATACTACTATTTTAAAACAGCTCTCACTTGACCTAGATTTTGAGCTAAAGATAAGAATTATGGTAGAATTTGAATCTTCTAGTCTGCTTTCAGATCTAAGAACAATACAAATAATATAAGTTCAAGTCTAATATAGCTTAATCAATCAATATTAGCAAGTTATGCAGATCAGGGCGATCAAATCAAACAAGGACGAAACTATGATCTGGAAGCTGATAAATACATGAAGAATAGGAGATTGACATGTAAAATGAATCGTTTAAATGATATAGCAGTGGAAAATAGAGAAATAGAGAGATTACCGGAGAAGAGAATGCATAGGAGAAGTTAGCAGCAGGATAAAAATGATGCAAATTTACAAAGAGAAGGATTTTCTGCTTTCGATAAGCACCAACTTTATGAATCCACCCGTCGTTCTGCAATTTAGCTTTCGAAGCTCTTTATCCAGATCCTTAGTCATACCTTGAATCTCTCCCTCTCCAACTATATGACCTAGAATGAGAAACAAATGAAAAAAGAAAAGGGAAGCTAAGATGAGGCGGCGAAAGCGATAACAGGAAAGGGACCGTGAGGGAGAGCTTCCAAACGCACAAATTGCTGCCTGTTTAAACCCTAAAAAAAACTTCAGCCCCTTGGGAACACTTGGTCTTATAAAATTTAAAAAATAACTGTCAATTAAATTAATTACTCAATTTTAATATATTATTTAATATATAAGTTTTTGTTTCTTTTTATATTACTTAATTTGGTGAACGTAAATGAGTTAAAATCTATTTTAAAATTAATTTTAATATTATTTGTTTTAGGAAAATTCCAAATTTATATAATATATATTTAGTTAATATTTTTACATATAAATAATTAAATAAAATTAATTTTAAATTTGAATCATATAAATACAAAATTAAATATATATATATATATATATATATATATTATTTTCATATATAATTAATAATTAAACTAATTTATTGAGTTAAAAAATAAATAATTTAAATTATATAAAAGTTATCCTATATAATAAAGGTCGGCAAAATCCAACTTTTGTTTAACTTTTGCCAACGCTTAATATGCGTTGGCAATGATGTGTCGTAGAAAGCATGTTTTGTTGTAGTGTGTAATATTATATTCAAATTATTGTAATTTTTAGACCATTATCTTAATAGCCGTTCATTATAATATTTTTTAAACATAAAAATTAGAATTTAATTAGAATTTAATTTTTTTGTAAACATAATTATAATTTAATGTTAATTATTATAGAATTAAAATAAAATTTTATTGCTAATTTTAATTGCACCTATTGAAACGGACTGAAAAATATTAATATATAGTGGTAAAATAATTTTTAAATAAAAAATATTTTACTATCTACATTAATAAATTGAATGATTTAATTAATAAGATAATGGGTAGAATAATATTTGATTACGGCGTACTTTAAAAAGAAAACGAAAAAGAAAAAGAAAGAAAAGAACAATATCTGAACAAAGCTTAGTTAGTTATTTATTTTAGATATTTATTTTAGATTTACAATTGATTTGATATATATCAATCTGAGATTAATGATGCCTAACATTTTAAAATGGCATGAATTCACTAGGAAAAAAAATAATTTTTAAGGAAAACAAAATCCCTTGAAAAAAGAGAAAATATGTTCGGTGATAGTGTTCACCGAAGAAGATAAATGTTTTTTCAGCGTCTCGGTGATACGACTATCGGTGAAAGAAAAAAAAGTATATACGAAAGCATTTGTAACTCTCAGAGATAAATTATCAACTAGAGCAATGAAAGGCTCTTGAATAAAATGTTTAATTATTAACGAGAGCTTTAGCTCTGCTCTTAGAGAAAGTGTTAAATAATTATCAAGAGCAGAAGCCTTTATGAGTTTTTTTTATAGAACGATTGTAAATCGAATATTACTTATTCAAACCAAAATAATTTCAGACAGAAAATTATACAAAAATTAAAAATACCAAATTTCATATACCAATAAACCAAAATCTCAATAATCCAAAAATACAATCATCTAATAAACTTAAATCTCAATTCATAAAATAATACAATGATTCAATAAACCAAAATCCCAATCATCTAATATACTGGTCAAAGTATAAAAAGATAAAAGAAACTCTAAATAATATATCATATACCAGACTAATCCGGAGGTGGAAGCGGAGGATATCTCGCCATAAATGCCGTCAACTGGTTCTGGATTCTTTTCTTTGTCTTTCCAGTTGTATTTCCATTTGTCTTTGTGTCTCAAGAGCTTGTCTTTTTTTTCTCAAGTGCTTCTCTTTGTGACTCAAGTACTAGAGACTCCAACTGTTCTATTTTCGAAGCCTCCTCTAGTAATTCAGTATGCAATTGCTCGTACTCTTGCTCCTTTCGTTGCGATTGGCTTCTACCCCGCAAATATCCTTTAAATTGGGTGGCGCCTCACCCCAGATTCCATTCCAATGACCCTCATGTGCCTTTGTCATCCAAAAACGTTCTTGGTCAGCTCATAATCGGACATATCGGGATTTCTTTCGAGCGTCTAACGCGTCGCATCCTACAAAATGAGACAAAAGTTGATTAGTTAATTATGACATTAATAAGTAGTTGAAATATGAAGTACACTTACAATTTTCTCCTGTATATGGGGATCCACCACAGTAGAGTCATCACTTGTTGCTTTTTTAATGTGTGTCTTGTAGAAAAGGTCAATGTGTGATGGCGCCTTACCCGTAGTCCTCTCTTGTGAAGATTAAATATTAATGTTAATTATCAAAATATAGTAAACATATTATTGACTCTCGAATAAATTCACTTATCATTTTTGCTGTCACCTGAGAGAATGACACGTTCCCCGCATGATGTGTCATTCGAAGATTCTTTCTATTTTTTTAATTATGCTCTCTTATTATCTATTTTTGTAAATATCAATTAATACTTAGTTATATTATAATTAAGGATGCATAAAGTTTAGAATTTAAAGATTTACCCGAAAATCCTCTCGGAGAAAGTGATTATCTAAAATGTAATTCCAATCATCTTCTGTATATTCATCTGGAATGTGTGCTCTGATAGCTTATACATCCCCATCATGAGTTTTAACATGATTTCGGTTGATATCACATCGAAACTTATCCCAAGACACCATAATATGTTCCATTATCTGTTTCCGATAATACTCGACAGGTTCCGGCATTGCCTCAAAACGATTCTACACAAACACAAAATTAAGTTATTCATTAATTATTATTATTATTATGTATTAGAGAATAAAATAAGATATTAACACTTACCGTTATCGACTTCCAAAGATGCTCTACGTCGGTGGGCTCAAGTCTGGCCAATGTAGAAGACGATGCGCTGTCACAGTGGGGTCCCAAACCACAATCCCAATATGTCTAGCATGTTGTGTTATTGTCACAACACACCTTCCCATTTAGCATGAATTTTATTGTTATTTTTTGACCCGGGGTCAACTTCGAGAGGGTAGTGTTCTTATTTATGCCCCGACCCTTTCTCTTTGATGTAGATCCTGCAAAAGTATTAAACAACATTAGTAATTAAATTTTTATGTATTCAAAGAATTATAACATATACATGCAGGTTGATAGAATGATGTCGTCGTCATCTCAACTTCTGATAACGTCGGATCTACATTGTCGGGTATGTCATCTGGCTCATTAGAGCCACCCGCCTCGAGGAGATCAATTTTCCTCTTGAGATCATCGAGCTACCCAAACACGCCTCCTCTATAAGTTGATTGCTTCTACTTAGGTTCCATCTTCCATGTTCAAAAAAAAGATGTTACATAATTTTAACTAATTAAATTAAAATAAAATATAATGAAACCTTAATTAGATGTTCGAATAACGTGGGTTTATTGTCGTCACAATTTTCAACCCGGCCTTGATGTCATATTTGAAACGTAAAACACTTATTTTGCTTGACTTGTTAAGATAAACGGTTTATAATTCTGATTTAAAGTGTGGTTCACATTAAGACTTATAAAACCATGTTTGTCTATTTTTATTTTCCGATCTCTTGAATGGATATCAAACCATTTACATTTAAAAAAAACACTCGTCTTCCACTAAAGTATTTGACTTCTATAATGTTCGTCACATCTCCAAAGTAGGACAATGTTTTGGTATCATTGTTACCCAATACAACAACACCATTGTTTTGAGTTGTTAAGCCTTCATCGTGTCTCTCAATGTTTAATTTGTATCCATAAATTCGACACCACACGAATCTCTTTGCATAGCAAGTAGGACCACTTCCTACTATTCCTAAATCTTCATAAAAATTTTCTCTAAGTTGAGAAACTTAATAAGAGATTAGCAAGATTAGCCTTGATAATGTAGTGAAATAAAATTATACAACAATTGTAATTCACTCTCCTTATTTTTTTGCAAATTTATTTCAAAGTTTTGAGGAAAATAAACAGTTCCCGAAGAAGATGATCAGTTGTTTCTTCATTCCCTTCACACAGCAGACATCTTGAATCCGTAATTTTCATGTACTTCCTGACCCGATCTCTCGTGTTTAGCCTTTCTAGAAATGAAAGCCATAGGATGAATTGGTATCTCGGGATAATCTTTAACCTCTGAACAGTTCTTTAATATGTATGAATGAGCCCTCTCTCGATCACCCGATTCGTATTTGTAACTAATTCTCTTTGATAACTCTTCCAAGCATTTAAATATAGATAGGGTTGAATCTCGCATCAAAATACACGGGGATCTTGATCTTCCAAATATCGCATCAAAGTACACGGGGATCATGATCTTCCAAATATTTTACACATAAGCTAATACTTTCATTCAACATATAACTCTCACTAATTGAACCCTTGAGAAAAGTTTTATTTCTAAGATAACTCTTCAATGTACCCATGTACTGCTCAATAGGGTACATCTATCGATAGTGTATGGGTCCTCCAAGTAAAGCTTCGAACGCCAGATGTACGGGCAAATGAACCATTATGTCGAAAAAAGATGATAGAAATATCTTTTCGAGATTGCATAGTGTTATAACAATATCAAGTTGAAGTTGGTCCAAGTCACGTTTATTCAACGACTAACAACATAATAACTGGAAAAACTTCGATAGATTCACAACTACATCGTAGACATCTTCCATAATTAAGTCATGTGTCGTTAGAGGAAGAAGATATTCTAATATAATATGACAATTGTGACTCTTTAAACTCTGAATCTTCTTTTCATTCAAGTCACACAACCTGTAATGTTAGAACAGAATCCTTCCGGCATCTTCAATTTTTTTCAAAAATTCACATAATTTTTTCTTTTGACTAGGAGAAAGTATGTATGGTGCAGCGGGACATTGGAGAATTCCATCGACCTCAACAGAATGTAATGAGTGTCTTATGCCCGTCAATTGTAAGTGTTTATGAACCTTTAGTCCATCATTGTAGAAACATATTTTTCTTATTAATTACAGAAATAGTAAAGTCTAGATGCCCAAAGATTTCAGATGTTGATCTTTACCGGATGAATGACTACTCGTGTACTTAATTCAACCATTTCATATTATGTTACCATTTACCTAGTTTGCTGATAATAGAGATTAATGATTGCCTCTTCAGATAATAAAACATCACATTATTTGTTATAAAATGGTTTTAAAAAATGTTTAAAAAATCATATTCTCAACTTAAAGCAATGTTCATGGATGTTCTTGATGATAAGTAAATTTAGAATATATAGACACAACACCATAGACTACATGCAAGTCGGACGGGAGGTGGTGTTTCCAGTGACGAACGGAAGTCAACGCGTAAGAACCTACCCTTGAGGAGAGAACATACATTGAAGAGGAGCTCAACTGCAATATTTGATATCTGCTACTAATCCAGCAGCAAACTGTCTGTACAAATCAAATATAATTTCAATATCCAGAAAAGAATATATAATTGGTACCAAAGCATCTAACTTTTGCTCAATTTGGAGTTTGTTACAATTAAATGTTTTAAAGATCTGATTTTTTTTACCCAAATTTATTTAATATTGATAAATTGTCTTAAATAACATTACATATTTCAATTATACATTCTGTTTTTAAATATGAATGTTTTATTACTTAATATGAAAGTGTAAATAATGTTAAAGATATAAAACCTATATTAAAATAGTAGTAATATATATTTTAGGGTGTTAATTAAATATATATATTGATAAATTAATATCTAAATAATATCTAATAAGTGAAATAATAATGTATAAATATCATTATTCTAGTCAAACCTGTTTTTTAATTGTATTCCTTAATTTCTTAAGGTGATGGATGATGATTCAAGACTTAGAAGTGTTCTATTCATCATTCTCTTGCAACAATTCATTTTGATTCATAATCATGTACAAGTTCATAGTACTGTCATCCATTTTGTAAACATTATATTAAGCATGAAAAATGTTTTTTTTATAATTTTTTTTTGGATACTATTATTAAATAAATTACCTCACCAAGGTGGCCCGACGGAAAGAGTTGACTTTATAGAACAAAATGTCACGGGTTCAATTTTCACTGAAAAATCTTTCAATAAAAGTGAGGGAAAATGAAACTCGCTTACTAAGCCACGAAGGAATAAAAGTGAGGAAAAATGAAACTCGCTTACTAACACACGAAGGAATTGATCTAAGATTGTGGGATGTTTCTCCTTAATTTAAAAGGATGAAACTAAATAATTTTTTTTTTGTTATTTAAGAAAAATAAAAATTGAATGAACACAAATTTAAGTTTGTACATTCTATTTATTTCTAAACTATGTGAGTGAATAAAGATGTAAAATATTAAATAACATATTGAAAACTCTTATGTGACAACGAATTCAAGGGAGCAGGCTCATGATTTAAAATTTATTGAAGTTAAAGTTAAAGATAAATATATAATTGTTGTTGTCCATTTTTAATGTAAATTCGTCTAATTTCATTAGGTTGATTATTAGAATGTCATGACATATAATTATTCAATCTAGGATATCGTTTAAAAATATTTTTACTAAACTCAATTCTTTAAGTTTTAAAAAAATATATATATATAATTTTTTATCTGAAATGACTGTATTTGTTTTAATCTTCTTAGATAATTTTTACTGTATTTTTATTTGAAATGACGGTAATTATTAACTTAAAAAAGATTAAATATTATTTTTACTCTTTTATCTCCAAACCTTAACATCAATAGAGTAAGACCTTCCATTTTAGGACTACAAATTATAAGGATATAGTGAGAGAATAAATTTCAAAATTTAAAATTAGGCAGGCTATTAATGATCGGGTTAGACTAAGAATATTTTTTAATTATGAATAAATGGTTAGAATTATCATAATCAGGAGGGAGCATGGATTAGGGTGGGCTCCGGTCCAACCTAAATTAAAATAATTTTTAAATTAGAGTGGGTTTCAGTCCCCAATTAAATAAAAAAAAAAAATAAGGCAAAGTGAATAAACAACTATTACTCTTCCTTTTTAAACATTTATCCATTTGATATCAAATTATTATATTATATAATATAATATATTATATTCTATAATATATTATGTTATATTATAGTTTCCTTATATTACTAATGTAACTCTAATATAAATATCTTTACTATATTGAATAAAGATGTATACAATTATTTTTTTCCTCTTAAACATCTAACACATTCATCAAATCTTCCGAACATATGATCGATGATTGTTATCAGAGGAGAGGAAGTGGATTCAATTATATTAGGTGTGTTTTATTTAAATTTTGTTAGGGTTATAATGAAACTATCAACTATGGAAGCTAAAATAAAAACTATTAATTTTATATGTTTGAATTTATTAATTTATTATATCAATTACAGAAAAAAAAATGGAGCATAGAAAGTTAAATCCGATGTGCAAGTTGGAGTCAGCCCCAGGTAATTTTTCATTCTGGCTCCGCCCCTGATCATAGTTAAATCATAATATAATGTGTGATAAATTAAAATTTTAATACGATTGAAGCGTATTTTAATTCATCTTCTGAATCTTAAAATAAAAATGATCTTTAATCTCTTTTTTCCTTAGACTTTAATTTTTCTTTAGATAGAATGGTTTTTTCAATTTGATGAAACCTTAATAGTTTCTCTCTCTGTCCAGGGGATACAAAAGAGAATTGTCTATAGAATTGTCTGTACAAATGAGAACAAATTATCGTTATAAAATAACCAATAACCAATATTAAGTTAGTTATTATAGTTTGGTCATTTCTAATTTAACCCTTCATAAAATTAGAAATGTTATTTAAGTATCCTCACTTTGTATTCATGATAAATATACTAATAAGTTATAAACTTAATTTTACATTATGTCACATTATTTTGGCTTATATTAAAGGACATTTACACAATTATTTATTATACTTGTGACCCCATAAATTAAATGTTTATCATTACAAGTATTTATGCAAATCCGTCAATTAATTATCCGCCTTTAGGTCAAATGATATAATCACATGAATTACACAATACTATCATTCAAAATTATCTTGAATTAATTTTAATAAACATTTTTATTTTGGTGATTATTTATATCAATCAATACAATCCAAATAATAAATAATAATATTATTATATTAATTTGAATTTAAACATATTATTTATATAGAACAAATTAATATATAATTCACCAAAAAAATATATAAATTATTATATTATAAAAAATAAAATTATACCTTAAGCCAAATCTTAATTCTTGAATTTTAAATTTGTAATATCTTATATTAATTAAAAAATAATTTTTTAAAATTTATTTGACCACTCTACAAAAATCCTTATAACCCAATAAATAAGAATTTAAATTTCTCTTTCATTCATTCAAAATTTATTAAAAACATTTACCATAATCTTTTTAATCTCAAAAAAATATATAATCAAACTTTTACTTAATTTACTTAATTTAAAAATATGATTCTTAATTCTCTCCGAATATATATATATTATATTATTATTTATTTCAAGAATATCCATAATTATATTAATAATTACTTAGTCATATAAACAAATTATTTATCAAATAACATTATAAAACATTATATTATCGTCACTCAATTATTTAATTATTTGATAACATGCCTTTAAATTATTATATATATATATATATATCATTTCTAAAATATTCATAAATCTAGGAGTCTTTGTTTAATAGTGAAAATAAAACATATAATAACACTATAGAATTACGAATCTAAATATCCATAAATTTAATATCATAAATCTTTATATTTCGTATTAATTTTATTTGATATTTTCAAAAATCAATAAATAAATAAATAAACAAATAAATATATATATATATATATATATATATATATATATATATATATATATATAATCTGAGTAGCATGCTTTGAAATTATATATAATAATATAAACTCATAAATTAATGTATATATCAATCACTAGAATCTAAATACCGAATTTGAGGATCTCATAATATAATTCAAATATCTTCATATATAATCTTAATTAAAGATAAATATATATTTCTATTTCAAATTTAAAATTTAAAATACATATTCTTAGTAATATTATCAAAATTAATATATTTATTCATAATAATATTAGTGATATGATTTGAAATTGTCAAAATATATATATATATATATATATAAATATATATATATATATTCTCACAACATTAATTAGGACGGCTATAATATCAATTGTTAAAATTATTCTACCAATTGATAAAATTATCCTAATTAAATCCTAATATAATGTGAGAAATTAGAATGAAAATTATTTTTAATTTCATGTTTCTTTAGACTTTACACTTTAGACTTTTTTTTAGATGTAATGATACTTCGTCATTCTATGTGTTGATGAGACGCAAAAAAGATTTGCTTGCCTGTACCATTACCATTATTTAGTTATTATAGTTTTGTCATTTCTAATTTAACCTTTAATAAAATTAGAAATGTCACCTAAGTATTATCACTTTATATTAATGATAATACACTTATAAATCATAAACTTAATTTCACATTAAACATTAAATTACATTATTTTGACTTATATTAAAGATGAAATTTACATAATTACTTATTATACTGATTACTCATAAATTTTGAGAAAATTAATTTTAAAAAATCTATATATATCTAATGACGTCTTAATTTGAAATGTTTGAGGTGTAAATCACGTTCTTTCCAAAATGATCTTCCTCATCATAGTTATTTTATTTTCTTTTATATATATATATATATATATATATATATATATATATATATATATATTTATTTATTTATTTTTATTAATTATTTTAAAATTAGACCTAATAATTCTCATCTAAAATATTATATATTAATTAAATTTAACATCAAATATTAATTATAAAAAACTACTAAGAATAATAAGAGTTTCAGTTATCATATTATATTAATTATAAAAAAAAGATATCTATATTAAATATGAAAATATGCAAGAATAAAAAAAATTTCGGTTATCATATTATGATTATCTATTAATTTAATTTAACATTAAATAATGATTATATCAACGTATATAACTACAATTAAACCACTATATTAAATCAACCCGACTTTTCATCTTTTTCTCCACCCAAATATTTTTTTTCTAAAAATAATCTTAATTTGAAGAGAGAATAGATATATCTCTCCATATGACTCATAATATTCTCAATTTCTCTATCAATATCATGCTTTTAATAATTAAATTTGCATTATGTTATGTTTCAACAATTTGTTATTCATCGTTTTGCATTTTTTTCAAGAATTTGATCGTTTTCAGGAAGCTACAAGTCATCGGTCTTCAAGTGTGTTATCTCTATATCGACTCTTAATCTTCTCAATTTCTCTATCAATATAATGTTTTAAATAATTGAATTTGTATTATGTTATGTTTCAACAATATGTTGTTCACTGTTTTGCATTTTTTCTAAGGAATTTGATTGTTTCAGGCAGTTGCAACAATGTACGTCATACGCATTTCATCGATCTTCTTTTGAATCTGATCGTTTTAGGTAGCTGCAACAACATCCTACGCATTTATCGATCTTCTTTTGAATCCGGTATGGTTAAAGTATGAGTAATGATAAAATTTTATGACTTTTTAATAAAATAAAAATAATTTTTTAAATGCATATGATTTATATATTCTTAACCTAAGATTTTTTACTATTTTTCAAAAAAAAATTGAAATATTATTATTATTTATTATAACGTTTAATTAATTTATTTATTATTCACATTATTTTATAATATTTGTCTTGATTATCCTATTTAATATATTCATATTATATTAATAATAATGTGATTTAGTCTGAATTATCAATATAATTGATAAAATATATTTATCAATTATTTCAAACATAACATGTTAAAATATAAAGTTAAATATATTTTATATTATTAATTCAGACTAAATCACATTATTATTATTAATATAATATGAATATATTAAATAGGATAATCAAGACAAATATTATAAAATAATAAATAAATTAATTAAACGTTATAATAAATAATAATAATATTTCAAAAAAATGAAAAATAAAAAAAAATCAATAATAATATTTCAAAAAAATGAAAAATAAAAAAAAATCAGGCTAAGAATATAGAGATCATATGCATTTAAAAATTTATTTTTATTTTATTAAAAAGTCATAAAATTTTATCATTACTAACCATACCTGATTCTAAATAAGATCGATGAAATGCATAGGATGTTGTTGCATCTTCCTGAAACGATAGGATTCAAAAGAAGATCGATGAAATGCGTATGACGTTGTTGCAGTTGCCTGAAATGATCAAATTCCTTAGAAAAAATGCAAAACAGTGAACAACAGATTGTTGAAACATAACATAATACAAATTCAATTATTGAAAGCATTATATTGATAAAGAAATTGAGAAGATTATAAAGAGATAACACGCTTGAAGACCGGTGATGTTATTATAGTTGCCTGAAACGATCAAATTCCTGGAAAAAAATTGTGCAAAACATTGTATAACAAATTGTTGAAACATAACATAATGCAAATTCAATTATTGAAAGCATGATATTGATAGAGAAATTGAGAATATTATGAGTCGATATGGAGATATCACTATTCTCTCTTCGATTGAACCTTGTTGATCTAAGATTATTTATATAAAGAAAATATTTGGGTGGAGAAAAAGATAAAAAGTCGGGTTGATTTAATATATTGGTTTAATTGTAGTTATATATGTTGATATAATCATTATTTAATGTTAAATTAAATTAATAGATAATTATAATATTATAACTGAATTTTTTTTATTCTTCTATATTTTCATATTTAATATAGATAATTTTTTTATAATTAATATAATATAATAATTAAAACTCTTACAATTTTTTATAATTAATATTTAATGTTAAATTAAATTCAATTAATATATATAATATTTTATATGAGAATTATTAGGTTTAATTTTAAAATAATTAATAAAATATATATATATATATATATATAAAAAAGGGTAATAGACATAGAATAATTAATGATGAAAAACAATTAGTTAATAAAGATAAATAAAGAGAAAAATATATTAGTTTAAATGTAGTTATATATGTTGATATAATAATTATTTAATGTTAAATTAAATTAATAGATAATTATAATAGGATAATTGAAACTTTTTTTTATTTTTGCATATTTTCATATTTAATATAGATAAATGTTTTTTATAATTAATATAATAAGAAACTCTTATTATTATTGTTATTTTTTATAATTAATATTTTATGTTAAATTTAATTAATATATATATATATATATAATAGTTACCCACATAAAATAATTAATTATAAACTTTTTTAATATAATTGATGAATATATATATATATATATATATATATATATAAATATATATATATATATATATATATATATATATATATATATATATATATATATATATATATATATATATATATATATATATATATATAAAGAGAAAATACATGTAATGATAAGGATATTTTGGAGGTTACATCTTCAACATTTTAATTTAATCATTAGATATAGGGTTTAGGGTTAAAATAATAATTAATGTTATTGTTTAACCATATAAATAAATATATATATATATATATATATATATATATTTATATTTGGAATACATAAAAAAGATGATTCA